>NC_083463.1:23532305-23861889 GCF_030014155.1 Tachysurus vachellii | reverse complement strand
TGCCCTAATTTCTCTGCTCCAAGGAATTTTATTTACCTGTGGTTCTAAATTCCTTTGCGTGAAAATGAGCGTATTTGCATTTATACAATTACAGAAAAAGATAACTTAAATATCATCTATGTCAGGGACATATGCAAGGTCATTAAGACTATGTCACAGCTGTCTGGATAAAGATTTATGTTAGGATATAACTATAAATTAAACAAAACATACATACACATAGTATTACTAGGAACTTAATTATGGAATCCATGGTGCTTGATTAATACAAATACCGCTGTAGTTCATACAAAATAATGATGGTGATGATAATGGTGATGACACTTTATAATGGACCAATGTAATTAAGTTGTACTTTTAATTTATTTTAATTTTTCTTAATCAGCATTAGATTTGTCAGACATATTATATTTGATCATTTAGGGTGTTAGGGGTTGGGGTGCTGTTAACAGCCAGTATACATATACAGCATACAACAGCATATGTATATATGTATTATATTATTATGTGTGTGTGTGTGTATATGTATGAATTTATGTATGTATATGGTGCTTGATTATTTAGCCCAAGCCCAAGCTCTAAAGCCTATCATTTTGTGTGCCATTTTGCATTTGCCAAACTGTCAACCACCTCCTGGCAACAGTTACTATAGTGATTAATTACGTCATATTATGATGGTTGCCATAGACATCGTGACGTCAATGGCCCTGTAGAATGCCTAGGAAACCCCGGATTGTGGTTACTATGGATACTGGCCGGGGTGGAGCTTAGAGGAGGCGGAAGTGTTAACGCAGGCGGAAGTGGTACTGCCCTGAATTCCCTGAGCAGCGAAACGGAGGACGGATTGATACTCCAATCATTTAGAGACTTAAAGTAGGAATCGAAATATATTTAAATGTAAGTTTCATTGCACATTAATTCGACTTGTTATCAGATTGTATACTTTGCCAATATATCGAGAGGTACACAGTTTCATATCTGCCTCTGTATGTTGTCAATGGCGGAAGGAGGTTTGGGGCTGGGTACAAGGACTCCTTTTAGGCCGAAGCGTGTGATGAATGGCGAGTATTTGTTGTCGCTGAAATGTCAAATATCATTATCGGTTCGAGCGATACACCTTCTGTTTTTACTTACAGTACGTCGCAACAGTAAACAAATATTAGCAACAGGATGGAAAGATTTATTCCCTGGTCGTCGTAAATGCTAGTAGGCTAGCTAGCTAATGGCCTTCGTTATCGACAGAAATTTACTGCGGGGCAATGTTCAGGGCCCTTTATCGTATATTGACAAAAACATATTTAACTACTGCCATTGGTGCCTTTTTAAATGTTTTACAAATATAAGACTTTTAGTGGATGTGTGTTTTAATCTTTTGTTTTAGCAAATTTCGCATGGGAAGGCGAGAGAGGGCGTAGCTAGTTGGCCGATTTTTACGGGAGGCTATTTTGTTAGCCTGCATGCTAACAAATAGCAGAGGAGTTGAACGAGCTGCACTGCGGTGTTAACTAGCTGGTGGTTTCAATACGGTAGCCAACAATCCAACTGCATTACAAACCAGATTGAATTGAAAACAGCGGATTTAAACCATAACGGTTTTACACAAAATATCCAAAATCCATTTTGTAATCCATATATATAGGTTTACAGAATAATTAGGCCGGTAATTCGACATTTATTTGGGCCGCTGTGGCTGCTATAAAACTAACATTATCGCGTTTATCTACCTGCGTTTTAATGTGATTATTTTTCAATTGACACGTTTAAGTACGATTTTCATTTCGTTTTCGTTCTGTCATAGCAGCTAACACCAGCACATCTGTGCTAATAGCAGTTTCCGGATTTAGTATTTTGTTACTTTTTACATTGTTACCTATTCATTTCAACGTTGATGGCAAGAATTTGAGCTGATTTGTACGAGTAGCCGCCGCCCTGGGCGTTGTCAGGGATATGCAAACACCTTAGCTAATACCCAAATGCCTAGGAACGATTACATCACTGGCCGATCACAACCTGTCCTCAGTGCTGCTACAGAGCGCTATGTTCGATATACTGAGAGAATGTATTTGCATTTGTAGCTTTACGTTTTGTCAATGTTTAAAATACCCCAGGTAAGGGTGGGTTAGAAGATAGTCACATTATTACTACCACACAGTGGTATCTAATATCCAATTTTAAAACGTTCAGTGTTGTCAGTTTACAATGTTTTGTCACAGTGGGCAACTTTTTAGGTAATTGTTTTGTGAACCCAAGTATTTCAGTCTTTTTTTCTAAACCCCTTTTGACATGATCCAGTTTATAAAAATGTCAAAGATGCATTTTTCCTAAGCGTAATTGCTCGTACTTTTACAAATAAATGGCAAATGTACAGTATACAATAATGTACATTTATACAAATGTACATCTATATAGTACAGTGTTGCATTGTAGTACTTCTAGTGACATGGCATTCATAAGATTGGATCCATTTAACAGCTGTAATGAGTGTTCATAATTAGCCTTAATGGTCACTTTATTACCAAATGCAAGAGAAAGAAATGAATTCAATTAAATTTTATTTATAAAGCACATTTAAAATAAGTACATAAAGGGGAAAAAAGAACATAAATATAAAAGAACACGTACAAATTACCAACAATTAAAAACACAGGAAAAGAGGTGTGTTTTTAACATGGCTTTAAATTCAGCAAACATAGAAGCAGTTCTGACTGGTGGTGGCAAGCTATTCCACAGCTTTTTCAGTTTTCAGTATTCAGAATTCAGTTTCAATAACTGCTTTATTCTGTCCTGGGAACACTTGGTGTGAGGTGGGAATATATCCTGTATAGGACTCCATTCCATTGCTGGGCAACCGGGACACATTAACAAATTGGGCTATTTCACAAAATAGCCTACCCACTATATTATATATATATAGAGAGAGAGATAATATATTATAATTCAAGTTGATTCAAGTTGCATGGGACTATATTTGCTACAGGTGATTATCTATGGTGATCAACTAAAGTGATTTGTTATAATTAGTAATTATATATATAATATATAGTGTAGCACTAAGTGTTAATGATGAGTAGTTCATCATGAGTAGTTGAATGCCTGAACTATGGTCATTATCTACACCTGATAATCTAAAAAGGGAAGGAGGAGTTTTACTTAACATTATTTTTTTATTTTTTGTATGTTGCCACATTAAAAATGTCAAGATACTGTTTTTTTTTTTTTGGGTATGTAATAACATCTGAGAATGGAATCCTGTAATGTTGCATCCTGATAGAAATAAACGCTACTTCATTTATTGATTGATGAATTGATTTAACCCTAGATTAAGATGATGATCAAATAACTACATATATTTTAGTTTAGGTATTAGTATTTTTAGTAAAATGCTTCAGATGTAGTGTAGTTTTTATTGAGTCCATGTATAACACATTGGTAGGATGATGTTTACCACCATTGCTTTTCTGTATAGTATCAGTACTCTGTAGACATGGGCTGTGTTAAAAATTATTCTGATAAATGCTTCATCTATCAAGTAGTTGGATTGATTTAAATGATGTTTCAATTTTTTTATAGCACTCAAGTAAATTCTTATGACAAAAGTCTTGCTTAAGATAATTTGTATTAAACAACGGATCAAACTGCCTGTCCCCTGCATGTCTCTTTACCCAAACACAAATGTTGAATTTATTTTACCTGTCATTTGTGTGAAGGTGAAAATTTTTATGTGAGCAATTGACTTCACAGCACCTTCAATGTTAACTGAATGTAGTGTGGTAAAACATTGTTTTTCCATATAGTGTAGTAAAGATGTCCCCAGAAGAGGACACAAGTTCCTCACCAAGTTTATTCACGTCATCTCAAGAAAGTTTTTTGTTTTGTTTTGTTTTGTTTCCACATGGTCATGTCTGTCTTTTTCAGAAGGGATCGAAACCTATTTTCTGTAAAGCCATTTTCTGACAGTGTCCACATTGGCGGTTAATAAGCATGGTTCTGGGTATAAGTTCCACTTTTTTCCCTTATGCTGTACACAAATGAATGGTTACAAATTGATGTAATTCCTCAAATCAAAACAGAAGTTATGCATGATGTGCCCGAAGTGGAAACTGTAAAGTGTCCCCATACTTCCCATCCATCAAATGTGATTTAAGTCAATATGAAGCAGTCTGTATTTCACTGTTGGCTTTTTATTTGGTTATCTAATGAAATAATGACTTTATATCAAACTTGAAATATTTAGGAATCATATAATTGTTTAAAAAAACGTAGGCATGAAATAAGTTTTTATTTATGAAGACCTATTACAATAATTTTCATGAACATTGTCTAAACAATGATATAATCTCATGTGTTTGTAATAGTTGATCATCTCTGTTCATTTTGTTTTAAAGTTTGACACTGATACCGTGGAACCCTTGCTCTCCATCCGTCATCTCACATTAGTAATTCCCTCACTGGTTTCTTGATTCAAGATCCTAATTTCTTTAAGCAGAGGTAAATGAAAGCTTTTTTGTCCATTGTGACAGCTAGCATTCTTGTTTACTTGTCAATTTACAAGATAAGTATATAGTTATATATAACTATATTAAGATATTCAGTAGGCAACCCCATTGTACAGTCTCCCCTGAAAGTATTGGAATGGCAAGGCTTAAAATTTTAGATCATATTTATATTTCTTATATTTACATCTATATGTGTTAAACAACTTAGAACACCGTTTGTTTAATCCCAGCTCTGTGTAGGCTGCACTTGTTGTCAAAAAGGATAAACCAGCATGAAAACCTGAGATCTGCCTACAGGAGAAATGCAAGCTATTTTGAATCTGAAAAGAGAGTGAAAATTGATTGGAGCCATTTCCCAAGCAGAAAGCAGAAGCTTTTTTTGAATGAGACGATGCATGCATCTATAACTTATTTGCTCCATTAATTCATTTCACATAATACTTTTGCTTAGTAATATATCTGCAGTTCAGAGCTAACTTGTTTCTTCTGTCCAACACTGTTTCTCCACTATATATTCTGTAGACCTGCTGTGCTTCAGGTGCATGTGTGAAGTCATGTGCTACAATGTCTATGGTCACTGATCAGTGCAAATTGAAATTGTTCCACTGTTTTATGCAGTAGTTTCAGACTGCAAATCTTACTAATTTTTGTTGTAGCTCTTGTTCAAAATTACAGACTTGCAACAATGAACATGTACTGTTGTCTACATTGATAAAACTGTAAATATCTAAATACAAATCCACTATAAGCTCACTTAACATTTCAGTAATCTATTAAGCCTGTGTGTGCACTGTCATTGTTTAAAAAAAAAACCCTGCGCCCCTTCCATCTGCATCCATGCTTTTCCATCTCGCACACATTTCAGGAACCAACCAACTCCGAGTTTCTTTCTTTGCTGGGGGGACATGACCATTCAGTCACTGCTTACTCTCTAGTAACATATGGTACAACAAAATCAAAAGCGTGCATGAGGAATTGATTTGATCATATCAGAGTTGTCTCACTATAAGTTAAGACTTTTGTAATACGATTATCTTTTGGTTTTCAGGTGACCAATAATAAAAAAGCCTTAATCTGGAAAATTACCTTTTATTATTTTATTTATTTATTTTACTTAAGTATTGTAGCATTAAATAACTAAGTTTTATAAAAATAAGTTTGTAACTTCGAGAAAGTCTGGTCATATTCTTTATCTTCTGTGAATTAATATAATAAAGTTGGTCTCTTCTTAACAGTATCGACATGGATAAGAGTGACCTTGTGCAGAAGGCTAAGCTGGCCGAACAGGCTGAACGCTATGATGACATGGCATCCTCTATGAAGGCTGTCACCGAAGGTGGAGTTGAGTTGTCCAATGAGGAGCGCAATCTGCTGTCTGTGGCCTACAAGAACGTGGTGGGTGCTCGTCGCTCCTCCTGGCGTGTCATCTCCAGCATCGAGCAGAAGACAGAGGGCAATGAGAAGAAGCAGCAGATGGCGCGTGAATACCGTGAGAAAATTGAGTCTGAGCTGGAGGAAATCTGCAATGATGTGCTGGTGAGGAATGCTAAATAAGAGTTACGCATGGTTACGCGTGTTTTTTAGACCAGGAATATGCCAATATTATTTATATCACAATAAATAATGGTCTTCCATTACTCTTAGTCACCTGTTTAGCAGGATTTGTAATGACTTGTTATAGATAGCTTACTTTACAACATGCAGTGACGTGAAATACAGTCATAGCATGGGGTAGAAAGTACACTCTACTTCAGTTTTTATTTAGCACAACCTAAAGACATTATATAAGTGAAATTACCTTGGGGTGGGAGTAACCCAATCGATTTCAGTATATTGTCATTTTTCTGCAAAAGAAAAATCCGTTATTCAAAAATCAGGAAGTGAAAATTTATTAGAACCGTCTTACTTCCAGTCATTGAGAATAATTAGTAGCCAGGTATTATCAATGAAATGCACAAGATTAGTTAAGGTTCGAGTGTTTCTACCTGGATAAAAGCAGAGCTTTTGGCACTTTGGTTGGGTGTGTGTGCATAATGCCAAGAAGAAAGGACATTGGCCATGGCCAGTGTGGAGCCCTCAAGGAGTGGATATCCAAGCAAATTAATGTTTTATGTTCAGATATGTAAAGATAAAAAGACTTCTTTCCAAAAAGAATATTGCATTCAAAATTGCATCTGAACAAACTAGTTCTGTAAGAGTATCCTTTGGCCTGACAAGACCAAGGTGAAGTTTATTCATCATGCACAGCACCATGTTTGACAACAAAAAGATATAGAGACAAATACCAGTTGTCAAACATCATGGAGGATGGGTGCTGCCTTTTTGTTGAGGCAATGATTAACTCTAATTTGTCTCAAGAATATTCTGGTATAAAGTAAAGTCCATCACACTAGCAGTTTAAGTAAAGGCAAGATTTTCCAAGCACACCAGCAATTCAACATCTCAATGGCCAAAGGCGACATCAAGATGTTTGTTTGGCCAAGTCAAAGTCACGACCCTAACCCCATGGAGATTCTGTGGTAGGATCTTAAGCGAGCTGTGCAGTAACAGATGCTCAAACATCGAATGCCCTCAATCATCAATGAATTGACGCAGTGTTGTAAAGCTGGACAAAAAAAAATGTAAAATAAGACTAAGAAATTGTTACGAGTTTAGCTTTCCTAAGCTACTGTAGCTACATTACATATAAATTAATAATGGGGTGTACTTATATTTTCCCAACTGATTTCTGAATGTAGGGGGAAAAAATGCATATCGAATTTTGTTATTCAAAATGATGTGGATTTTTGTTTGACAACTATGGTTGTTTAAACAGATCTTGGTGAGGAGCCGTGATAAATAAAATCTATTGAAGGAGGGTGCACTTTTTTCCGAGGACTTCAGTTTTTTTTAATTGGCCTGAACTTCAATTGAATGTGACAGATGGAAAACATTAATTTAATATAACCCAGATATTGTCAGATATTGTCAGCATTTCACGTGGTTGTCTCTTGGTACTAATAAATATGAAGGTGAATTGTTTGTAAGTATAAAGAATGAAATGTTCCCAAATAATTTCAGAACTATTGCACATAATTAAACTATAAACACATAATTCTCCTTCATATTTTTCTTTTATTTTATATAGATAGATAGATAGATAGATATAACCTATATATGAAAACCACCTGCCTAATATTGTTTAGGTCCCTCTTTTGCTGCCAAAACAAACCTGTTGATGCATGGACTCCATAAGACCTCTGAACCTCTGCTGTGATATCTGGCACTATGACATTAGCAGCAGATCCCTGATTTGGATTGAGATCTGGGGAATCATTTTGCTCAAACCATTAAGTTCTGTATTGCCACAGGGCGTGTTATTCTGCCAAAAGAGGCCACCTCCAGTAGAAAATACCATTGCCATGAAGGTGTCTGCATCAGTGTCTAGGTAGGTGGTAAATGTCAAAGTATCATTCACATGAATGCCAATACCCAAGGTTTGCCAATGCCCAGGGCATCACACTCCCTTGGTCAGCTTGCCTTATTCCCATTGTGCATCCTGGTGCCATCCCTTCTTCAGGCCCACTATGTACATGGCTGGCCATGGGATGTAAACAAAAATGCGATTCATCAGACCAGGATGCTACCTTCCATTGCTCCAGTATTAATGCTCGTGCTGATTTGGGCATCATGGGAACTTTCAGTGGTGAACAGTGCTCAGAGTGCTGTTTCTTCATTACCATTTTCAGCAATTGGTGCTACAGTAACATTTCTGTGAGATGGGATCAGGCAAGCTAGTCTTCACCCCCCACCCCACAGGCATTGGTGAGTCTTTGTCACCCATGGCCCCATTGCTGGTGCCCCGGTTGTCGTTGGACCACTTTTGGTAGGTACTAACCTCTACAGTCATCTGGCCATCAATATTTGGTCTCAGAACCATATGCTTGCCCGTTTTTTCTTGCTTTCAACAAATCACAGATAACATGGTATTCACTTGCAGCCTTGTATATCCCACACCTTGGGTGCCATTGTAACAGGATACTCAGCATTTTTCACATCATCGGTCAGTGGTTTTAATGTCATGGCTGAGCAGTGTAAGTCCTGCAAAATGTAGGACACATTATAACAGGTGTCATGGTGATGAAGCTTCCCCTATTTCACAAGGACAACACCACTCAGTGGAAAAAGCTGCAGAGACCTCTTTTGTCCCATTGGTTTGATTGTATACAGGTGGATATCATCTACATTCCTCACACTGCATGTAAAACTCCCCTGCTAAAAATAAGTGGAGAGATGTGTGAAATATGCAAATAAACATTTGGGCAGATAAGAACTCCTTGCAGAAAAGATTAATTCAGCTTCTCATCTTTGGAGAAAGAAGGGTTGCGAATACAAGGAATACCATAGTCACAGTGAACGTGTGAGCACCATTATATGATGATGCGTCTCTGCAAAAGGTACTGGAAAAGATACTGGGACATCATACTTTTGAGAAAAGAGTAAGGTACCTGAACACATTAAAGAAGAATTTAATTGCATCTTACAAAACATCCAATCAGGGGCGATGGACATTTAAGCTAGACTCCAAATGTGCAGCCAAAATAACTTGACTGGTTTATTATAAAAAAGACTGTGAACAGTGTTTCCCACAGGTCTGAAATATGGTGGCTGCTTGTGGTAGAGGCTGGTATAACCTGCCACTACAAAAATGGTGTGAGGAACAACAAATAACGATTTTTTGAATATTTTTATCGGTTTCTCACACTATTTTACAAATCCTACCCATATGAAAAGATTTAGAATAGTTTTAGAATAGGGGAAAAAACTCCCTGGTGCTAAATATACAGGAATCAGATGCAAAATACATTTATTGCTGGAAAATAAACTTCATTTGTCCTGTTCATATTTTAAACATCTTATACCTGGGGCCTATTTCTTGATGTATTGATGAGGGTCTGAGGAGATGTGGCACTGAACATAACTTTTGCAGAATACGAGAGCCTCAATTACGATAAAAGCCCATTTTACGGGACCTTTCTTCTCTGGAGGATTCTCAATTTTACTTGGGACTCTATTAAAACTGTATTCCTACACAAATGTTTTATTATGGACAATTGCTGTAAAGTTGCTGTGTGCCTGTATTCCTCAACTACACACCACATGTTCTATTTATATCTGCTGAGTATATGCATGAAAATTTGTTTCTAACTCTAGCTCAAGTTAGTCTGTATACACCCCACAGCACCTAAAGAAATCAGCTTTGCTGCATGTTGTGCATGTAACATGCTGAATACAAGTGTAAATACCAATGCAGCATAGTTGTCGCTTTCTTTTGTAGAATTAGAAGCTACTACCAGTCAGAACACTGACACAATAAGGAGAAACGGAGTTGCTTTACATGGGTTGAGTACATACTTTTTGTTCTTGTGTGTGTGTATATATAAAAGTACAAATTCAAGCATACATTTGAAGTGGACTATTCTATTCCAAGTGTCTGAATATTGTCTTCTCCTCACTGTATGCAATCATGCTAAGCGTTATAATTCAATTTTTTCTATAGATTTCATATTGAGCATATTGTGTGTTCAGTGTAAGAAAATTATAGTTTTTAAAACAGGTTTTGCATGACTAGTTGCTAGCTTCTCAAGCAGGGTTGTGTTTGTATCTAGATAATCAAAGCAAATATTTTTCACATTTTCATATAAAGAGAGACCTTTAATCTGATTAACATTTAATCACTGAATTTCCTTTTCTGAGGAGTCTGTGTGTTTGTGTCAAAGAACCTTAATAGGCAGGTGCCCCCATAAAAAAGATCCAGCAGTGTGCAGTCTATTAAAGCCGACAGCAGAATATTATTTATAGCAGAATGATGTGTACACATTTATATAATCGTCAATATGAAGTTTTTATTTTCACATGTATCAGCCGTGTCTTGCCGATTTAATCTTTGTCCATGTGTTTAGAAATCATGTTAAATTGCTGTTTTAATAAGGGCCAGGATTGGTTGTTTGTGAAGGATGATAATAAAAAGAATTGTCTCTGATTTCAACATCATTATCAGCCATTGTTATGACACCAAGTTTCTTTTCTTTGTTCACCCAGGGCCTTCTTGAGAAGTACCTCATACCCAATGCTAGCCAGGCAGAGAGCAAAGTCTTCTACCTGAAAATGAAGGGAGACTACTACAGATACTTATCTGAGGTGGCATCTGGCGAGGCAAAAAAAAGTGAGCTGGTTTCCCTATTGGTCTGTAATGGTAATGCAGAAGAAAGTAGAATGTTTGTCAAATATAGAAGTAAAATACAGACATCCTATTCAGTCATTTTGTAGGTGTAGCAAATGCTTTGAGAATGAACTGTTTAGTCGAATACTTAAATTTTCTACCAGCACCCCAAAGGTAATTTGCTATAATGTTAGCAGCTGTATTCTAATGACCAGGTATGTTGACATGATTCGATATGAGACTACTGCTCATAATTATATACTGATCGGCTGTAAACTTAAAACCACCTGCCTGATATTGTGTAGGTCCCCTTGTGCCAGCACTTCAGATCCTTGGAGGCATCGACGCCACAAGACCTTTTTTCACTATTTGCACTTCCTTGGAGCACTTTTGGTAGGAACTAAACACTGCATACCAGGAACAGCACAAAAGACCAACTTTTTTTGGAGATGTCCCAATGTAGCAAGATAGTCATTGATGTTCTTTTCAACTGTTCAACTTAAAATAGTTTCAGTGTTATGGTTGATCATTGTGCATATAGAAAACATGATCGCTATCCTTGGGAAAGGGACCTTGTCTGTAGTATGTAAAATATAGGCCATAGTATCCAGAAACACTTGACTAAAGTAACCTGATTAACAACCTGCAAGAAAGATGTTATCCATTGATCTGTATCGATCAGTCGTAACATTGAAACCACTGACGTGAAAGAAATGATATTTCTCTTTACGGGTACCTGTCACAGGGTGGGATATATTAGTGAACAGTCAGTTATCTTAAGGGCTGTATTAGAGCCAGAAAACCGAACATGCACAACGTTCTGAGTAACAGGGGTTGGGTTATAATCGCTAGATTACTATCAGGGAATCTCCAAAACAGCATGTTTTATGAGGTGGTCCTGGTATGCAGTGTATAGTACCAGCCAAAAGTGGTCCAAAGAAGACAGACCGTTAATTGGCAGACATACCTAAGCACTGCCTTAAGAGGGATGCACTTGGTTTCCAACAAATGTATTTCCTAATGGCAGATGCAGTAAAACGCACAAAAATTGTTCAGGAATGGTTTGAGGAACATGACTTTGAGGTGTTTACTTGGCCTCTACATTCCCCAAATCTCAATCCAATCAAACATCCAAGGCTCTACATCGCAACTTGCAGGAATTTCTGCTATATCTTGGTGGCCAATGCGACAGCACACCTTCGGAGGTTTTTGGAGTCCATGCCTCAGCAAGCTGTTTTGGTGGCACAATATTACACGATTAAGCAATGTATAAGCAGTATTTATTTGTTTTCTTTATTTGCGTAACTATTAGTCTAAATTATTGGCATGGTAATAATTTACATTAGACACTGGAAAATGAGATGTAGACAAAATTTGGTCTGGTTACAATATTCCTACTATAACTTCAAATTAAATGTTCATTTTTTTCTGAAAAAATTAAATTTTTTACATGAATTTTCATTGTTGCATAATTGTTTATTACATTGCACAGCAACGGTCGAGAGCTCTCAAAAGGCCTACCAGGATGCATTTGACATCAGCAAGAAAGAGATGCAACCTACACACCCCATAAGGCTGGGGCTTGCTCTCAACTTTTCTGTGTTTTACTACGAAATCCTAAACACCCCAGAGCAGGCTTGCAGTTTGGCAAAGACAGTAAGTTGGGGGGAAAATTAAAGTAAACCATTTCTTAAAATGAAATATAAAAGATAATGGTGAGACTGTGGAGTTTCATGAGTGTTTTCTTGACTAAACCCATTCCTTGCATTGGTTTTTGTTTATAGGCTTTTGATGAAGCAATCGCTGAGCTCGACACTTTGAACGAGGACTCTTACAAAGACAGCACCCTGATCATGCAGCTACTAAGGGACAACCTTACTGTAAGAAAAAACGTTCTCTACTGCTCCCCTTAACAACCTCCCACATGTCACTCACACACTCTTTTATACCATGCTTTTATGAACCTATTTTTAGAGACCATTGTACATTTACATTATTCGGAACATGTTGAATTTCCTCATGTTCCTCAATTCCTTTCCTCTAACAGCATGTCCTATGTGAATTAATATTTTTGTCTGTTAGTTCATTTGAACATCCACAAAATAATCCTTAATTTGCTTAAGAAAGAGAGACACGTGGAAAAAAATAGTTTACAGTATAATGAAAATAGATTTGGAAACTGATTTTTAGAAATTTGTGGAATTTCCGACTAGCAAGCATCCTTTACTATATCCAGTACATATGTACTCTATATACAATGATGAATAAAACTTTACCCAACACATTTATTTCTTTCTTTTCCCTCAGCTGTGGACATCAGAAAACCAGGGTGACGAGGGAGATGCTGGAGAGGGCGAGAATTAAAGGCATTGCACTTCACTGTTTAAATCCACCCACACTCTTGATCTTACACATACAGCCCATAGTTCCCTACTCCATCCACTTCACCCTAACTTGCCTTTCTGTATGATGAGCAGCATGAATTGTATCTGACATACAAGTCTCTGCCCCTCTGAGATCAAGGCACAGGGTAATGTTCGGTTCTTTGACGGCTGAGATGAACACGTGTTTGGATGTCTTGTAGGAGGGGAGGGGGTGTTGAATAAGGGGGTATTGTGGCCTAATGTTTTTTTTGTTTGTTTTTTAAAGGTAATTGTTCACTATCAGGTAATGCATTATAGTATCCTTTATTCCTCTCTCCTGTCTTCTCAGTGGTTTTTATCAAAAAGGTTATTAAACTGTCCATTTAATTTAATAATCACTGTGATGCTTAATTGCCCCCTCCCTACTTCCTGGTTAAATTGGAAATAAAGTTTTATTGGTATGAGCAGTACAATTCTGTCGCAACTCATACAGAAAGGAAGTAAACAGACTGTATTGTGACACTGACTAACATGCATTACTGTTGTCATGCAATGTTCGCAATTTTTACTTTGCATGAGTCTAAGAATGAAAATAAAAGGGACCTGAGGTTGTCATTCCAGTTGTTCTCAAATTTAACCATGAGCTTAAACATTCCATCAGCAGGTAATAAGACTTTTTCATAAAACTGGAGTGTTTGTCCTGATGAACTGTCAATTGGCAGTTAGATGGTGCTGTTAAACACAGTAAAATTTATTTTGTCCCTCTTAATAGCATTGACAAATAGCATTGCTGAATACATATAGTTACATAAGGTGAAAAAAGATGTCGTGAACTGAAATGTAACCCCACTTTAAAACATTTTCAGCAGTTAAAGCTTCTAAATAATTGTTTTTTCCTGTTATTTCATCCTATCTGCAAAAACAGTTCATCACTTTTTGTTTTCCTCTGTGATGAATCCACTTCTGGCCATTATGAATCCATTCTAGTTCTGATTTGACTGAAATTTACGATATTCTCATTATTTGTGGAGCATTTGTTCCATCTTTTTCTTGGCCGCTGAATACACTCAGCCTTGGAATAAATTAGTTTCTATGGAAACCATGAGAACAAACCCACTGTGCTTTCAGCTGTTAGATAGTTTGCATTTGGCAGAATTTTCTGGTGCAGTTCTGCAAGTTTAAAAATTACAGTTCAGCTGTTTTAGATGATTATTAATCTCAATGGATTTTGAAGGGATTAGGCCAGGTCTTCTCATTCAGTGTCACAATACCTTGTCACGTCATTAACATTTTACTTGGGTGTGGAACACAATGTTCATGCACTGAAGTAAAACATGTCTCCCCATAGCTGAACAAACAGCATTTATTCTATGCTTGAGAAAAAAAAAAACGTACAGTAGTGAATGTGGAGCCGAGCCTGTCTGTATATCTGGTATCTCCAATCGCTTTTGTTTTTACTGACCAGTATTCTGCCTCCAGTTAGCTTCTGTGATGGTTTTATCGCTTTAGCGCGCACGTGGTTGTGAAAAATTTAGACTAGCTTAAAAGTCCCAAATTAAAAAGAAAAAAGAAAAAAAAAATCCCAGTACAACCCTGGTTATTGACGTAATACTAGATTTGTGTATGTCTTTTAAACAGTTCTAGTTTCACCTTACATGTTATAATCAGGAAAAGTGTAAACAACAATTTAAAGTGAAATAAAAGTTTTATCGGTTCCAAATTTACGTGTTTTGCTTGAGTTTTGACTTGTATACTAAATATTGTTTAAGTGGCAGTATTATGTACTTGCATTCAGTAAAATGACTTATGCGCTGGTCTAGGTTTTAGTTATGTATGCATTAAAACACCTAGTCTAGATTTGCTCCCTGTCTGTTATTCAAGTTGAGCTCCGTGAATCTTGTTTCAAAGTCTTAAACCAGCACACGTTTCATACAACCATGCACATTACAAATAAATCTGAAGGACACGTTGCCAATATACTGCAAAATGTTTCAAAATGTATTTTTGGTTTACAAAATAACTGTCATTTAATTTTCTAATTATAAACAAAGCTGTATTTTTTTGACTATGCACTTAAATTTTTCAACTTGCCAGTACTATTAGGGTTGCTATTGAAAACCAGCAAGAAGTTACTGTAAGCTATTGCCAACAAACTAGAAAGCATGCCTAAAAAAGTGAGGGGGTTCTTGTGTTGTTGGTTTTTGTTTATATATATATATCCTAGCCAAATGCAAAAAGAAACATTGACTAAACTGTTCTAACCCTGATAAATTAAGAAACATCTCAAGAATGACAGTACAAAGTAATTGCATGACATTTTTACAGAATTCTTTGCTTTTCCATACAGTAAATAATAGACAAATGGTTGTGAGAAGTATATTGATTGTGTTGAGGTGCCTCTGGAAAAACACTGCATAAATTTACAGAAGAGAAACATTCAATACATTTGGGTGTGATTAAATTAGTCACTTCTAAAATGTCCCTCTTTAAGTAGCAAGTGTGAACGTCAAAGAAGTGGTGCAGGTCTGAGAATTGTTATCTTGAGGCACTTAAGGTATTGCCAAAAAGAAAAGGTTATTTCATCCTCAGTGCTTCTTGTAGTAGCTTCTGTGCAGCCATGTTGCTGGGATCTATTTTTAGCAAGCTATTGAGATCCTCCACACAAGTTCTCTTGTTCTAAAGAGGAGAAAAGTACATTTTAACGGAAAGAAAATGACATTTATATATAAACACACACTGTTGCTTGAAAGTTTGTGAAACCTTTAGAAATGCCTATATTTCTGAATTAATATGCTAAAAACATCAGAAGTGAACACAATCAAAAAATTAAGCCAAAAATATTATTTCATTTAATTATTGAGAAATATCATCCAGACTGACATTTCAGTATCTGTTGTGAGCTCTTCTGAAGCAATTAACTGCAATTAAAGTGTCCAGTAAATGTCTTGGAAGAATTCTCATTCCTATTTGAGTTGAATTGCTGAAATAAATGAACTTTTCCATGACATTCTAATTTTTATATATTTATATATATATATATATATATACACACACACACAATCTTTGCTAAAAATGTAAAGCAAAGATTATATTTTTATATATTTTATTCATAATTATATTTGTGAGTGGGAAACGTATGTGAGCCTCTAGGATTAGTATTTAATTTCAAGGTCAAATGCAGTCAATGGGATGACAATCAGGTGTCCATGAGAGCCCTATTTTTATTTAAAGAACATTGATATATATGTATATATATAATCAATCTCAACATCATGAACTGAATCTCAAGAGAAAATGGGTCATACACCAAGACAACGACTGCAAGCACCCAAATCTGTCTACCAAAGAATGATTAAAGAGGAACAAATATGTTTTGGAATATGCCAAGTCAAAGTCCTAACCTTAACCCAAAAGAAAGTGAAGCAACTGGGAACTTCACTTGCCGTTCTTGCTGCACAAGGCAGTCACAACAGATATGAAAATAAAGGGTCACGTAATTTTGCCAGTAACACATGTACACCTGGACCATTTTTTTCAATAAGTAAATAAAGTATTTTTTTTGCCTCATTTATTTGGATTCACTTTGTTTAGGACTTGTCTGGCAGACTTGTGAATATGATTTGGGGTTTATTTATTTATTAAAAAATAAATAATTAATAATTATTAATTAAAAATATTTATTTAATGTTTTATTTATTAAAACTTCAAGCGACACTGTGTGTGTGTGTGTGTGTATATATATATATATATATATATATATATATATATATATATATATATATATATATATATAAAATTAAATAGCTATACCTACTTACCTTAAGCTCCTTGTGTGCTTGTGCACGTCTGTACAGTGCTTTAATGTTAGCAGGATCCAGCTCAAGAGCCTTTTCACAGTCTTTTACTGCATCCTTATACATTTGTAGTGAAAGATAGCACAAAGCCCTAAGTGCAAACACAGAACATGTAAAATGATCAGGAAAATCTGTTATATTTACCAATTCTGCGAATAAATTTAGAATTACATTAGTTTTTTCAGATGTCAAAAAAGTACAATGTTGATGTCAAAATAAAAAAGTCATAAAAAGGTTTCTGTTTGGAAAAAGAAAAACAAGAAATGTTTAAAACATTCCAAATACAATAATCAGTTTTTGTTATAAAATAAACATTGTTGTGGTCAGTAAACTCCCATAAAAACCTGATGTATCAAATATGATACAAAAAAAATCACAGTAAATATCACAATACCCAGTAAAGGGTATCTCAGAGTTATTTCATGTGAGACTTTACAGGGTTAAACATTACAGCTAGGGCCTTACAGAGAGAAGAGTGAAAAATAAATTGGATTACACAAATTTGTTTTATTGGTTTTAAGACACGAGACTTTCACAATTCTAAACGAAGATATAGGTCCCTAATAGCTTTCTGAATGTTAGTCTCATTGTTTTTTTTAGAAAAACAACTACATTTGAGACATGTACAATATCTCTGAAAAATTCACAATGGAGCACTCAAAACTTCAGAAATTAGTCAGATGTTGGAACAAAGATTCCATGATGTTTACCTGTTTGTATAGGTTGTGACCTCAGTGGGATTGTGGCTAAGAGACTGTGTGTATTTCTCCACTGCATTTTTATGCTGTCCTTTCTTCACAAATGCATTTCCCTCTTCTTTGAGCAGTTTGGCCTTTTTCACATCACCACCCACTGAAAGTTAAATAAGTATAGGAAAATAAAGATAAGATTAGGTAACCTAAATGGCAGTGATATTCAATTAATGCATATTGCTACAAACCCAGGAAAGATTATTTTACTTTGTTTATTTCCATTTAGGTTGTTCTGCTGTGCAGTCACAGTTGAGTTTGCTGTTTGCAAAAATTTCTCTTTTACTGGCATGGGAACATTCGGGATTGGAGGAAGCTTTTCTCGCCAGGAAGGTCCATCCATCTCTGTCAGTGCTTTTACCATTCTGAAGATAAAGAAAAATTTATTTTATTTGAAAAAGCATGTTTCAATGTGTTCTGTTCAGTGGCTTTCTGATTTTACTGTATTATGATTGAAATTGCAATTTTTCAACCTGAACCCTGCTTCCATTTGCAATTTATGTCTGAAAATAGGTATGTGCCATCTAGCATACTTTAATATTCAATTACCTGTCAAATTTAAACATTTAGTTAAAAGAGAGGAATATCTTCATAAATATGGCTTGAAGTATAATTTTCCACTGTTATTAAACTCCTACCCATCAGCAGCAGTACAGAAAAATGGAACAAATAGTTACACAGAACAGTGCACGTTTTCATGTTAATCACTGGGGATGAACAGCAATGCAGTTTTATTGGGATAAAGTTGATCTGATAAATCCGAAATGATAAATTGCCATCCTTGAAACAGCAGTGTCCGTGAGAAGGGAGTTGAGGGTCATACGCATAGCAGTGCTATGAAAACCCATGTAAGAATATGACATCACCAAAAAGAGGAAGAACAGAAGTACGGAGTACTGAGACTTGTGGGACACCAGTAATGAGTCTTTATGGAGCACATGTGGGTCCCCTTCACATTTGATATGATTAACCTTCCAGGTAGGAAGCACTTAAGCTGATCACTGAAGCGTAGATGGAAAGGGAATAGTATAGACTGGTTTCTGGCCTTGAGTGTGGGGTGGCAGCTGCTGAATGTTAAGGAGAAGGAATTTAGAACAGGCAGAATGCAAGTCTGTAGCTTGTCAGGGAGGAAATTAAAATCTTATCAGGCCATCATGGGAGTCCAAAGGTCATTAATTATGGATAAGTTAGCACAGCAGTTGCATTTATCAGTCTTGTGATAAATTTGTACCATCCTTGTTCCATCAACCCATCAAGTGCACTAACATTTGCTAACTGCCAATAGCATTGCTCGTAGTGGTGTTTATATAGTCATGTGAAGAAATTAGGACACCCTATGAAAGCCTGTGTTTTTAACATATTTGGACATATGGATATTTTATATCAATACTGAGAGATTCAAGTAATAGAAATAAACAATTAAAACTGAAGAAAAAACTTTCTAAAAAGATCTCAAAAGAATTTGAAATCAGCCATTCCACTGTCCAGAAAATAGTCTACAAGTAAAGGACATCCAAGCAAGTTCACCCAGAAAGCAGACCGCAAGATTAAAAAAAATATCAACAAAATCACCAAAAACATTAAAATGTCAATCACAGGATCTACAGCAGGCTCTTGCTACTATTGATGTGAAAGTGCATGCCTCTACACAAGTTTAACTCTCATGGGAGGTGTACTAGGAGGCAACCTTTGCTCTCTAAGAAAAACATGAAGGTCAGACTGAAGTTTGCCAAAAAGAACGTGTGACAAATCTAGGACATCTGGAATAATCTTCTATGGACAGATGAGTCTAATTATTAATTATTTGGACACAAATACATTGGAACAGAGGACTATGAAACATGGAGGTGGAAGTGTCTTGGCTTGGGGATGCAGTACATGGCCAGCTCAATCACAGAATCCACCATAAATTATGCCATGTGTCAGAGGGTCCATCTTTCAATGAGACCATCTGTAAAAAAAATTAAAGCTGAAGTGGTGCTTGTCCCTGCAACATGACAATGATCCAAAATATACCAGTGAATCCACAAAGGACTGGCTGAAAACTAAGAAATGGAGATTCCTGGAACGGCCGAGTCAAAGCCCAGAACTTAATCCCATTGAGATGCTGTGGGGTGACTTGAAACGGACTATACATGCAGGAAACCCATCAAACATCTCACAGCTGAAAGAATTCTGCGTTGAGGAGTGGGGAAAAAGTTCCTCAGAACGATGTCAAGCGTCTCACTCAAGTTTTTTCAGCCAAAGGTGGTAACACTAGCTATTAGGGGTAAGGTGTCCTAACTTTTTCCTCTGTTACAATACGTATTTTTGATGCTCTTTTGATTAATGAGTAAAACAAAGTAAATTTTTGTTGTTTACCTACAATTATATAACTATTTTACAGAGAAATACTGAATATTTAATAGGGGTGTCCCTGGAAAGCTGGAGCCAATAAATTCATTTATTTCTTCATAAATGCCATTATTTTCATTTAATTATGTCTATTTTCTTTATGGAGATCATTTGAAGATGATGATAAACCTCAACATAGGTTTATGAACCTCAACATAGGATGATGTTTAGGTAGGTTTATAAACCTCAACATAGGATGATGTTTTTAAAATGTATTAAGTTATAATTGTTTGGAGATTCCAGCAAAGATATAAAGCCCTATTTACATCTCATATTCTGTGTGGGGTACACTATGGCCAAAGGTTTGTCATCCCATTATAGATTTAGATCCTCATTTGCTGTTATAATACTGCTACATTTTGAAGCATGTGGTAGGGATTTGCTTATTCAGCCCCAAGAGCATTAGTGAGGTCAGAAATTGATGTCAGAACAAGTATGTATATCAGGGCCCTGTGCAGAGCTACAAGGGCAAACCACTGACAATAGAAAAAAAAAACTGAACAGTGCACCCCCTACTTGCATTGTATTATTGAACTACATATTGCAGAATTGTGTGTCCCACATAGGTATATGTATCAAGTTAGAACACATCTGCTCAATCCAAATACTCTATTCAATTTGTCTGAACCCATAGTGCTCACAGAAAAGAAGTCACACATGGAAGCTTCTCAAAAAGCATGCCTCATTGCTTCATAGCTCCATGCTTAGAGATACTGCTCCACTGTGATCACTTTTGTTAACCCCAATACATGTATACTTTTGATGAGACAAAACGGGAGCTTTCTGGAACGTCACATCAACTCCATGTTCACAGATGCAAAAATAAAGCATACAAAAACAAAAAGTCCACTGTACCCACTGTGAAATAATGGAGGCGGCTCAGTTATCATCTGGGGCTGCATCTTGCACAGTGTGTCTTTTTCAGCTTTATCTCAGTCACAGGTCATGGGTACTCAAACAAGGTAAACACAGCTAAAATCACCCAAGAATGGCTTAGAACAAAACACTGGACTATTCTGAAGTGCCCTTCTATGAGAACTGATATAAAATCGTATTAAACATCTAAGGAAAGAGCTAAAACATACTGCCTGGACAATGAACCCTTCAAACCTGAGACAGCTGGAGCAGTTTGCTCACGAGGAGTGGGACAAAATACCTGTCGACAGGTGCAGAAGTGTCATTGACAAGAAGCTTTTAATGTCATTTCAACCATATATACAGTATGCAGACACAGTACACAGTGAAATAAGACAACTTTTTTCTGTGACCTTTGTGGGTTTTTCTTTCTGTAATGGAAGGGTACCAACAATTGTCCATGTGTGTATGTCCACTAATAACTTATGTACTTACCTGTTTGTTCCATCATAAGCTGCAGGCAGGTTGCAGTTGATCTGTAAGGCTGTTTTATAGTCAACATAGGCTTGTCTGTATTTCTCCGTAGCTTCATAAGCTGCAGCACGGCGTAAAAGTGATTTAATCCCAAATGGAACCAGTTCCAAAGAGCTGTTAAAACAACAAGAAAAGTATATTAATGTGGACATACAACGTGCGGATATATTGGTTTTATCCCATCAGAACCTAGACCAGCAACACACAAAATACATTGAAAATGCACTTAATAGACTAACAAGAAACAAAGCAAATATACACTCACTGACCCCTTTAATGGGATCAATGGTACCCCTGCCCATTCATGCAATTTTCAAATCATAAACATCAAAATAATTGTTTGCATTATTTAGTAGCAGCATTACTGCAACTAGTAAAGCATTTAGCTTTATTTTACTTTATTTAAAATTCAAGTAGCTTATTTTATCAGCAGAGTAAAGCTGTACTTTGATTCTTTTGCACACAATACACAGGCAAAACAAAAAATTGACCAACAAAATAAGCTTTAAGTTTTTAAAAATATGTTTTTTATTAAAGCATTATCACACCTGTACCCAATGACCACATAAATAGAACATCTGTTCATTCATGGAATTATCTAAGGAGCGGATTGTGTGTAAAACCATCAACATACATGAACATCAGTTAATGCTCACACCAAGTATCAGAATGGAAAAAAAATGTAACCTCAGTGATACCTCAGTATACCTCAGTATACCTCAGTATACCAGTAGTAGAAAAGCATCTAATCTTTGTTTATGGTCCTTTTCTTAATCAGGTTTTAGCAAGCCCATGCCCAATGTACGCTCAAATTACTGTTATTGGCGCTGTTGTACTCCATGATGTATTGTGCTTTATATGATGCTTTTCTGCACATGGGTGTCTATGGTAAGGTGAACCAGTACCTCTGACTATCAACCATGCCACAATCAAAGTAATTTGATCACGTTTTCCCTTGTTCTAATGAATATGTAATTTATCTTGACCTGATCTGTGAGATTTTATGCACAGCACTGCTGACATATGATAGACTGACTGGATAACTGAATGACTTTAAGAGGTGTACATAATAAAGAGGCAGATGAATGCATATCCAAAAATGTACTGAATAAAAGTGCTATTCCATTTTACAGTGATAGTCATAATAGCAAGAAATGTCTGTCTGCACATAATCACTTCTTTCAGAACACTACACTGTGCCAAATGTGTTTTTTTTTTTTTTTTTTATCACTGTCCTCATTAATAAATTGTGATGTTGTGGGAACGTTTTTCCTACTATCCTAACTTCCATCACACAGAACCCTAAAGTGTGAAAAAGGTCTATTGCTACAAACATAAGCTGAGAAATGGTTTTAAACATTAAGAGCTAGTTTCACAAGCAAGAAATAAATCATTTAATTAGTTTTGCACAACACACAAATTGTGCATGTCAGGTCCCTTAAATGGCATGACAATTTACATTTCGGTTAAGACAACATTAGAGCTGCTGTTTAACTGGTGCAACCAGCTTCTGTGCTAAAAGCAGTTTAGAACTGAACAAAGGCACTGAATTTTCTTTTATCCATTCCAACACCTCCTAAATTACTTACAAGCTAATACATACTGTCAAAATCATTGTGTTTGGCACTGTAAATACTTTAGTGAGAAACTTACATTGAGCAGTCCTTAATGCATTCGCTGCAATTTCCATCTTTCAAGTAAGCAGCTGCCCGATTAGAATATAAAATACAGAGATCTTCCTGGCTCTTCAGTCCTGGGAAAAAAAATGAAATACATTTCTATTCATTCACTCCCAACTACAAAGTTTAGAAATATAGCTACGTCATTGTGCTTCTGTCTTGAACTAATATAAATCCTTATTTCAAAACACTAAAAAGAAGATTACCCCAATTAATCAAACAGTATATAACATTAAGTATATTATGTAGTTGTTTTTTTTTTTTTTTACATAATTTTTACATAAATGTATTTTCACCTGAGTCACCACAGACTTTGGCATTGGGGATAAATACAAACACATTTAAATATATCTAATATTAATCTTGAATTTTTGTATTATATATTAATCTTTTTATTACTCTTTCTATTAACCTTTTGTTCTATGTTTATGTTCTGTAAAGCTGCTTTGAGACGATGTCGATTTTTACAAGCGCTATACAAATAAACTTGGTTAATTTCCAACAAGTTTTAAAAGCTATGGCAAAATAAGAGGTTTTTGTTTGCAGAACAATAGGCATCATGAGCTTGATTACATCAACATTAAAAGGTCATTAGATTCTATTCTTAAGAAAAAATGATGATGATGATAAAATAAACTGAATACAATATTTGTTGTGGGTTAAGATTGATACATTTCGGTGGATAATGTTGTCAACAAACTTTACCATGAAAGTAAAATGTTAACGTGTTTTTCGACACACTATATATACACTGTACTGCAGTAACATCAATTGGAACGGCCTTGACTCACTCTACAAATGAATACCTAGCTAGCCAGTTTAGCTGACAATGACTTCCTTACCCGATTTCTTCAGCAGCTCGATGGCTTGGCTGTACAAAGAGACGGCGTCTCCATATTGTCCGGTCTTAAAGCAGTCGTTTCCAGCTTGTTTCAGCTCTGCCCAAGTCTGTGACCGCCGCGTCTGAGGCATCTTATAGCCAAAAAATTCAGATAACAGCTACCGGAAATCGACATTTCCTTTTTTTTTAGCTAGCTACATTTAGCGCAATTTTACAACATATAGAACTACACAGAATCAGGTTTAGCACAATATCAACATTAGCAAATATATATATGTGTGTATGTATTTTGACGGGTTCTTACCTTTAAATGTTTCTGGGTGATGCACAGTAAATTATTAACGTTGAACACCGACTGATAGACTTATTAAATTACTGTAACAGACCTAGCATAGCAGAGAAAAACAGACGGGGTTAGCAGCTAGCAGCTCAGCTAAATCAACTGATGAAGGAACAAATTAAAGTTCTACGCCTACATTAACTAGGAACCAGAAGGTAGCGTCAATCTAAGAGTTACATGAGAACTAAATAGTAGTCGATTCCACGCTGTAAAACTGCTGTTACCTTCTCATTCCTCCTCGGATGTATATTAGCTGTATCGTTGCAGACCCGTTAAAGAAAGTGCCGGCGGAATCAGCTAGCGTTAGCACTTAGCACCGTACCACAGGCTCCAAGTTGTGGTGTCAGATTTCAGTTTCAATTCCTATTGCCGCTGATCAGATAGCTCTCAGGCTGCTATTTAAAGTTAGCTTGCATGGCGTGTGTGGAATCTCGAGAGTGGGGCCTGTTTTGTTTTTTTTTGTACCAAAAAACAACCAAGCAGCACATTTATCGCATACTTTTACTATCGCAAAATTGCTGCTGCTGAACGGAAAAAATAACAGCTAAAAGTCACCACAATTTCCACCCGGAACTTTTTGTGTCTAGCGCATATAGATGACGCAGTACATAGTGACAAGAGACGACGTGTCTCCAGGACGATGGTAATATAAAGAAAACAGAAAGATACACAGAACAACACAGAGCTAAGGAGTTAAAGTAGGTTGTCCAAGCCACATAAAGTGCAACCTTGTGCAAACAGTGCGAGACAAAAGACAAACAAACACTACACAAAACAGCACCTACCAGTGTTCATACTGTATATTACACTGTACATTGTGCATAAATATAGGAATCTGATCCAAGAGGGTGCTGTTTAATCATATCTATTTTATTCTTGTCTTTTTTTTGGCCTCTTAGCCAATCAATAAAATGCAGTTTATTACTTTGCATTACTTTGTATTGTGTAACCATCATTAATACTGTCCCATTTGATAAGAATTAGCAGTTACACCCCAATCAATAAGAAAAAATGAAACAAACTAACTAGAGAAATAAACAAACAAACATACAATATGGGTGGAGAAATGGTCTGTTCGTTACATTCATTACGATCACTTCATTCCCAGGAATGGGAGAAGGTCATATGGTCTGATGAGACAAAAATAGAGCATTTTGGTCTAAACTCCTTTTCGAAGGAAGAAGAAGCATGAGAACAACCCCAAGAACATGGAGCATGGAGGTGGAAACATCATTCTTTGGGGATGCTTTTCTGAAAAGGGGACAGGACGACTGCACTGTATTGAGGGGAGGATGGATGGGGCCATGTATAGTGAGATCTTGGCCAACAACCTCCTTCCCTCAGTAAAAGCATTGAAGATGGGTCGTGGCTGGGTCTTCCAGCATGACAGCGACCTGAAACACACAGCCAGTGCAACTAAGGAGTGGCTCTGTAAGAAGCATCTCAAGGTCCTGGAGTGGCCTAGCCAGTCTCCAGACCTGAACTCAATAGAAAATCTTTGGAGGGAGCTGAAAGTCTGTATTGCCCAGCGACAGCCTCGAAACCTGAAGGATCTGAAGGTCTGGTCTGGGGAAAGTCTGGAGAAGGTCTGTATGGAGGAGTGGGCCAAAATCCCTGCTGCAGTGTGTGCAAACCTGGTCAAGAACTACAGGAAACATATGATCTCTGTAACTGCAAACAAAGGTTTCTGTACCAAATATTAAGTTCTGCTTTTTGATGTATCAAATAGTTATGTCATGCAATAAAATGCAAATTAATTACTTAAAAATCATACAAAGTGATTTTCTGGATTTTTGTTTTAGATTCTGTCACTCACAGTTGACGAGTACCTATGATAAAAATTACAGACTTCTACATGCTTTGTAAGTGGGCAAACCTGCAAAATTGCCAGTGTATCAAATACTTGTTCGCCCCACTGTATGTATAAGAACATATTTGGTTATTTTTCCAATCACTTTCTCAAACAGTAGAGTAGTGCGCTAGCAGGGCTAAGCTCATGTGTTCAGTTTCTGCAAATTGATGAAACGTATAATTTTAATGCAATGTATGTCCCTTTGTGTTGACCAGAAAGAGTATTCAGAGGTTTTTTCTCTGAAAGCAGTGTCTTATCTCTGTATTAACCCAGACCCTTAATCAGAGTCCTGTACCATCTAGTCCACAAGTTCAGGTCAGTCAGATGCAGGATAAGAGACATACTGTACACACCCAAGCACTGATCAGGACATGCCGAGATGGATCCAAATGGTCTTATGAAGCACAGATTATCTGTGCAATGTATTTAGGATGACAGTTAAGCTAGATTTGCATTTTTTATATACAGTATCTAAAAGGCCACTGTATTACTCTATGATTCTTTATGACATTTTACTTGTAGACCTTTTGCCAGCATCTTCCAGAAGCAGACTGCCTGCAGAAAAGAAGAGTAAAGAGTATGCTTGCAGATCACCAGGAAAAACAACAAAAGCTTTAAAAAGATTTGTTTTCAGAATCTGAGTTTTCAATCTAAATATTCAGGGCTGCCATTAAAGTAGTGTTGGGCTGTTACTGCTATAGTTCTTTCCTATGTTTTTGTTTTTTGTTTTGTTTGTTTGTTTTTTAAAATAAAAATGAATGTAAAAAAATATGTATTAACACAGTTCCTGTTAATTTATAACTGGCTCAAAAGCAACTAAACTGCTACCTAGCTAGTTAAACTTCACTTATGAAGGAAGTAACATGTAGCTAGCTAGACAAATAAATTTCAAAATAAATGCAAATAATCAAACATTACATATACTTACATTTTTTAATAATATTTACCAATTACAAACATAAAACAACAAGCTATTCAAGTTAGGCCACTTACTGTTACTGCAACTGCAAGAACTCGGTCTGAATGGAACCAACACATTTTGAGATTCGTTACACTCCTGTTTATGTTTACAGTGCAAAAAGAGGCAGTATTAAAAAGTCATATGGTGATGGAAAACCTGTCAATTGGAGAGAAGAAGAAACAGTATAATTTTTTACAGTTATGGTCAGAAAATTATTTTAGGACAAATTGGATGGCCAAATATAAAAAGGCCAAAAAAGATTGTAAAGCTGTGAAAAATAACAGTGCCTTCTTAGGTTTAGGCAAAATTGCAAAATTGCAAAATTGTTCTTTTTTTATTTTATAACCAACTCTTCAGCCAAGTGTCAAGCCATTATTTAAACCGGTTAAGGGTGATATCCTTGTGCATTTCAGACAACACTAGGAGCAGTGATAACACAAATTATTTTTAAGCCTAATCATTTAAGGCATAATCTACCATCATAGAATATTTTCATTCAAATAATGTTGCCATGAAATGCATTTCTGACATTTGAAAAAGATTAAAATAACACGGTAATAACAAGGGGAGGTTTTATATAACTATATACAAAGCAATGTATTAATATTGCAGTGGTTTGAAATTTGTTCAATAAAAAAGTAAGTATTTTAATATTTATCTATATGTCTTATTTTTATATTTGCCAAAATAGCACTTCAGGCTGCGACCAAACTGTCACCCATATTTTATGCACAGGTTAATGCTGGCAGTTTTTTGGAGGTCACACCAAAGTGCATTAAAATTGCCAAATACAGTTGTGCCCAAAAGTTTGCATATATTGAAAGAAATCATTATACATATAATAAAGCTAAATATTTTTCTAAAAAAATTAGAAATTAAAAAATTCAGTTATAAAGCTAAATATTACGTTTCTCAGCTTATGAGGACTTGGCTGGATACTGCACCATGGGGAAGGCAAAAGAACTGCGATTGGACCTGCGTAATAAGGTAGTTGAACTTTATAAAGCAGAAAAGGGATATAAAAATATATCTCAACACTTGAAAATGCCAGTCAGTACTGTTAAAAAAAGGTGGAAAATAAGAAGTTCTGTTGATTCTGTTGATACTAAGCCACAGTCAGGTAGAACAAGAATGATTTCACCCACTACCAGAAGAATTGTTCGGGATGCAAAGAAAAACCTACAAACTCAGAGAAATACAGGCTGCTCTGGTAAGAAGTGGGGTTTGCTGTTTCAAGAAGCACGAAAAGGAGGTACTTGAACACAAATAACCTGTATAGTCAAGTTGCCAGAAGAAAGCCTTTACTGCACCCAAGAGCATGCCAGACAGCACTTAGACAAGCCTCACAGCTTCTGGAGCAGAGTCATTTGGAGCGATGAGACCAAAATCGAACTTTATAGTCATAACCATAAACGCTATGTTTGGAGAGGAGCCAGCAAGGCCTATGGTGAAAAGTACACCATCCCCACTGAAAAGTATGTTTGTGGATCTCTTACTGTATGTTGTGGGGCTGTGTGAGCTCCAGTGGCATAGGGAAGTTAATGGCTACAGCAGAAAAAGGTGAATGTTCTGGAGAGTACATCAGAGTCTTCTGACCTTAATATCATTGAGCCACTTTGGGGAGAACTCAAACATGCAGTTTGTGCAAGACAAACAAAAAATTAATGGGCAGCTATACCACCTGAGAGAATTAAGGACCTTATGCACATTTATTACAAAAGACTGCATGTCATCAATGATGCTTAATGGGGCAATACACAATATTAATATATAAAAGGTATGCAAATCTTTGAACAGGGATTATTTTAAGAACTTATTTAGGAATTAGTGTAAAGTCTAATGAAGTCAAAATTGGTTGCTTAATTCCACTCAACTACAAATGGTTGTAGAAAGGACATTATTTACATTATTGCTGTCAAGTGTCACCCAAATAAGGATGGGTTTCCTACTGAGTCTGGTTCCATTCAAGGTTTCTTCCTCATACCATCTCAGGCAATTATTCCTTGCCACCATCACCTCCAGCTTGCTCATTAGAGAAAATTTTTAGAGATATGTAGTAACTTGATTTTAAACTTTAAAAATGTTTAGACTGTATCCATACTCGTGAAAAGCTGCTTTGAGACAATATGAATTGTTAATCACACTATACAAATAAATGTAATTGAATTTAATATATGATTAACAGTTAAGCGATGAAATTAAACACCACATTCCAAACAGGGCTCACTTGTCATTTAGAACCAGCACCTAGAGAGAGAAAAAATAGGTTCCTGGGAAAGCAGTATGGCATTTTGTTTCTGTTATGGGTAAAACTAAACAGTTTAGGAATGATGTTGAATGTCAAATTACAAGGCATTTATATGGCACAGCTGCATTTGCATTTACTAATGTTTATAAATGTTTTTTTACACAATAAAACAACAAAAAATACTACAAGGTGTTGTTACCTCCCCAGCTAGTCTAGGGTTGGGGGAACGAGTAACAGAATAAAAATGGTGTGATGTGTAGAGGCAGCAAGGTTCAATTCCCAACCCCAGGGGTTTTAACAAAGACCAAAAGCAACTCAATATCAAAAACAAGTTCTTTTATTGTCTAAATGTGGGAGGATTTCAAGGCTTCAAGAGGGAGCAAGGCCAAAATAACAAACAAACCCTCTAACTATTAGCAAGAAACTAACTAGACTATCAAAGAAAACAAAATGTACAACAATAAACTAACTCCCTATCTAGCTTAAACAAGAGAAAACATATGAAAGAAAAAGGCACCCACCTCTCTACAAATCCCTTCCCAAAGAATTAACAATATAACTTAATAGGTAAATAAATAACAAAAGAGGTAACTTACAAAGAAAATGTGTTTTTCACACACACACACACACACACACACACACACCTCAGCTCAGCTCAGTTCACATCAGCTCACCAATCATTGGAGTCAGGTGGTACTGTAACTATTACTTCCTGCTTGTTGGAAGTAGAGAAAGAGGAAAAAAACAGAAAACGTATATTGAACTAAAAAAAAGTCTACAAACCCTGTGTGAAACAAAAGGTTTTGGAATTTTTTATTTGGGATATAATTTTAGATTTATTATAAAATATTGCTGCTAATATTGTTATATTTCATATAATTTGTAAAAAACATAATTATATAAATACAACATAATTATATAAATAAACTGTATTTCGGGTTTATGGTTATGTTTGAATTAGTTAAAAGCAGGTACTGTATATTAAAGTAGCCCTGCAGTCCATATAGCACCCAGTCTGTGCCCACATAAAGCATATGTAGGACTTTCCATGTAACCATATTGCTGTTCTATAATAACCCACATTAAGCCCATGTGGGGGCTACCTTGTCGATGCTGACCTGTGGCCTGTCTGAGCTCCATTATTTAATCTATATGCATAGTGGCATGTGGGGCCACCAGGCACATGCTTTCCATTTCCCAGTGACATGTTGGAAAAGCAGGAAGTGCCATATGAAGAATGTAAGATACACTGCAGCTTTAGATATATCAGATCAATTACTTATAAGTCAGGGAGTGCTGGCTTTAATAAAGTGTTACCCCGCATTAAAAGCAGATGCTGTGACAATATAAACTGGCTTATGCGCCACCCCAGTCTATCATCCTATTTATACAGTGGAATTCTTAATTGAATGACTTGTCTTATTTGTCTTAATGTATGGATTTATTCTTATATTCAGTGGATAATTATTTATTATTTAAAAACACAGAATCTATTTAAACTTACGTTTAGAACTAACTGTTTAGTTAAACAATTAGTTCTAATACCTACACGAGATTTAAAAGTGAATTTCACTAAATTAAATGTCAGAGCGAAATCCCTGTCTGTCAGGTTTCCAAGATGAGCTTTAAAATATTTAATTATTTAATGTACAGTTATATCAAACACACTGATAAAGTCTGTTTCACTTAAAACTTTCATTGATTACTGCCATGGTCTGCTTCTTAAAATCAAATGATCTGACCATCATAGAAGTGTTTAATAATCATAACATTCCATGCAAAATGACAATTTGTGGGTTTGAACGCTATATTAGAATATTCTGTTTCAAAGACATACTTTATTTGGAACCCCAGTAAGTGTTAATACTCAATAACAGCCTGTAATAGTACATACATTGATGAAACATATGACTTGGTCCCTAACAACCACAGTAAAATCACCTGCATATTATTGTGTGGGTCCCCTCTTCTGCCTTCTAATGCTGGATTGGACTTTATTTTGTCCAGCACATCAGAGACAGCCAATACAGAATACTGTTGCCATGAGGGGTGTACTTGGTCTACAACAATGTTTAGGTAGATTTTACATGTCAGGTTTCCCAGTAGAACATTGACCAGAGCATCACTCTGCATCCAATAGCTTGTTTTTCTTTTCCCATTGAGCATCACGGTGCCATATCTTTCCCAAGTAAGCTTCGCACCTAGCCTGTCCACATAATGTAAAAGAACACACGATTCATCAGACCAGGTGACTTTCTTCCATTGCTCCATGGTCCAGTTTTGAAGTAAGTATACTAAACAATATACAAGCTGCTATGTTCTAACAGCTACCATTACAGTTTAGTCCTCGTCACCAGTCACTCAGACCTTTAAGCATTTTTCATGAATGGAAACACATCAGCTTTAGAAACTGACTATTCACTTGATTATAACTTATCCACTTGTGTGTGTGTGTGTGTGTGTGTGTGTTAGGAGATACAAAAAAATAGTTGTTGGTTTTTAGCAAGCATAAAAAGACAGGGACATTTGTTTATTTTATTGCTGAAGTAAGCTGCAGCATGATAGTTAAAAAAAGAAAGTAAATGACAATTTCAAACATTATAAATTCTAACATTCCTAATTTTAATTTAACATGAAACCAAATAAATTTAATTTGACCCATTTGTAAATAAAGTGACCCCAAATGGAGTGAACACGTCTAATTTTGGAACCCCTGATCTAAATGAGCTGTGTATAAAGCAAAACCAGATGAGGTGGATATGGAATTGCTATAAATCCATTTTTTTTAACTTGTGCTCTTTCGTGCAATTGGACTTGAATGTCTGAATCCAGTGTGACTTTTTCTTTATGCACATGAACAGTGAATACTGGCAAGTAGTTGCCAATCAGCTTGTTTTGTGTGGTGTAGTCATAATTCTTTACTAATGTGAAGTCACATGAATTGAGTAAAGGACACAAAAACAACATATTTATGGCAAATATTTGGTAAAATGGGACTAGATAGTCTCAGTCCCAAACAGTTGTTTACTTCATATCTCCTTCTACACCAACCACAGGAACTAAACTGATTTTTTCTACATTTAGCATTCATGTGTAGCACCACCTTCCATTTTTTTAAACTAAGAAAGGTGAGAATGGCTGAAATGCAATTGACAGTTATGATGTATTACACACATAACCAGTTCTGTAAAAAGGTTAATTAGCATAAATAACTAACGATAAACTATACTTTTTAATGTAATCATTTGACATTGAATCATTTGACATGTCAAATGATTACATTAAAAAGTATAGTTTATGGTTGGTTTTCATGTTTGCAAGATACATCTTTTGTATGTAGCTACTAAATGGCAGTTATATGAGACAACAATAAACCTAACTTTAATCAATTTCATTAAACCAAAAAAAATATTCAAACAGCCTGCATAAAGCATAGGAAAGTAGAGGGCACACAATCTAGACTTACCTTTTTTAAGGTTTTTTTTACCCATCATAAAAAAAACGTGCAAAATTCATCAACATACCATACAATATTCAGTCATGAATGCATATAAAACACAAGTGTTGTGGAAGCTTCACATTCTTCCCTGTTTTCTAGCTCTAGGATTGCTCATGATATAATTACCTATATCTGCTGGCAGTCAACGCGGTCTCATATGCCCATAGCTCTTTTCAAGCTTTTATTTACAATTATTATAATTAAAATGCAATTACTGATATTTAGAATTCAAGAATACTACAAATAAATGCATATATGAGATCTTTAATCAAAAAAGCTTTATCCATTTATCAGCATTCAGATATAGTATATTCAGCATGTTTTTATTCTCCTGCACATCACTACATTTTACTTGCTTATTTTGTTTTAATGACATACCGCTTCAGCAGCCAACTGCTAGAAAAGTAATTCTATTATGCTAACAGTTGAAGACAGCAAATTACCGTCCAAATGGAGAGCTGTCTACCCAGCAGCCAGACTCGAAATGGCTACATTTTAGGTTTGCTTCTCAAACTGACAGTCAGTAGGAACAGCTTGGTTGATAACAGAGACTATTTTCAGCAGTAAAAAGAACAATGTTAAATTTCTTCTGTTCTTATTTCATTATGCATTTGAAAACATAATCCAGATATGACAAACAGGGGGAATATAAATACATTAAAACAAACAGTGGGTAAAAAGACATTTTTACTGGCTTAAGAAATTACTGCACAGGTACAGAAGTTGACAATGGTTTATTTGTATGTTTATAATATATTTAACATCCAGTAAGGAGCAGGAAAAAAACTGAAGTGCAGAGACTGAAGCACCCTGTAAAAGAACACAAACACAGAAATATGAATTGGGACTTCTTCCCTCCCCTTTTGGGGAGAAATAAAATTGAAGGTGGTATGTAACTGCACACATGTATAACAGATTTTGGAATTGAGCTATAAAATTCTCTGAAAATTTGATTGGCAAGAACACATGATAGTACACCCATCCTCTCTAGACCAAATGTTGAGAGAACAGGAGAATACTTACATCAATCTATTCACCAGAGGGCCTTACACTCTCAAAAACCCCAGCCTCCTTCATACTGTTAAACTCCTTCATGGCATCATACTGCTTGTAAAAGTCAGCATAAGCCTGTTTCCGTGGCTCTGTGACTGTGAACTAGAGTTTAAAAATGAAATAAGTTTAAAATTAAAGCATCAAAAAGACATTTTCCCACAACCATCTTGCATTTTTTTTATGTTTTTTTTTTTAAATAAGTCAGCAGCTTTGACAACGCTTTTATCCAAATTGCTTAAATGAAGTAAATATCCCATTTCATTTTTGATTTATAGGGAAATAATTTATACTTATACTTTTAATCAGTAGGTGGTGTCAAACATGTGTGGTGAGCCATTTTAGCATAGCAGTAATGCCAGCACAGTAATGGTATGTGTGTGCATAAGGGTTTTTAAAAATACAATATATGGCCAGAAGTCTTTGGGATGTCAGACACTGATGTCGGGAAGGTGGCCTGGACCTCATGTGCATTGTCATGCTGGAACAAATTTGGGATTCTTAGTATCAGAGAAGGGCTTTTTAAAATATACAAAAATAAAATTCTATACAATTGTTTGCGCACAACTTTGTGGAAACAATTTAGGGAATGACCACATATGGGTGCGACAATCAGATGTTCACAAACCTTCGGCTATATAGACCCCGTTCACACTGGGCATTAACGGTCAACTTGAGTGATCAGATCGCAAGCAAACAGCACAAAGTACAGGTATTAATGGAGTCCAGTGTGTCTCAAAGACATGTTATGATTCAACTTCTCAAACTATATGCGACAGTGGTATGGGAATATGGTCACAACATAGTTGCCGTGTGAATGCGTCCCGCTCAGCAATGAAGGTCCAACTAACTGAATGCACAGGCAGAAAATATATACTCATTGCAAGACTTGTTGAAAATCACACATATGTGTGTGAATAATAAAGTACTGTGCTGTTAGGCTAATAAAAAAAGTCAATTCTATAACAGCAAAGGAGCTATTTATCATAACTATTACATTCTGTCTCATCTCTTGCTCATAGGTTTCATTAGTAGACAGGATTATAACTTCTAAACCAGTCCATAAAGGTACATGAGATATGAGCCACAGGACAATTTCTGCCTGAAAGCAAATGTAGAAGTGGAAACCTATGAAATCCAAATCACATGTGGTCACTGAAAATAGTGAACGGCTATACTTCTTGGCCGCCCACTTACTGATGCTAGGTGTGAACTGGAGCATAATGTATAAGCCACAGTCTGCAACTTCACACCCACAAGGTGAAGTGTGTTTAGACGCCTTTTGTTTAAATAACCATAACTACTTACCAATTCAACACTGACAACTAATCAACCAAAGACAAATTTATACTTGACATCTACTAACGTTTTCACAAAAGACATTCTGACTGACCTTGAATGTAGCCGCTGCAAACAGAGCCAACCCAAAAGCAATGGGCAGATGAAACCTCAACCTTTTTGCGAGGAGACCTCTCATCTGAGGCTTAGGAAGAGACATGCTGATTGATCTGTAAATCACACAAAAAGAGCAGGAGACAGGATTAGACATCTATGAAGGATGAAGCAAATGCAATGATTCAAAATGAAATGTAAAGCATCAGAATTAGCACATTACAGTACAATGACTAACTACATTAACGTATGTTTGCAGTATTGACCATATTTTTTCGAGTAATAAATATCAATTGCAGTTTTTATTTATACCCCACACCCAAGCACCTTAAGCTAGCAAAACAGACCTTACACGAAAACGAGTGGGAAATATTTCTGCTAGAACAGATTCGCATATAAAAACCATATACCGCCTGTAAGGCACTAGCTACATAAACATCAAGCTACTTAACACAAAACTTGGTAAACGAGACTTTATTAAATTTTAAGGATTCAAAATAATGAACTAAATGTTTCTAACGTGTTTTATAAAGTCTGAAACATATATTAACGAAGCGAGGTACACGGAAATGACAAGAAAACGCAAGACTAACAGTTTAGCTTGTTAGCTAATCACACAAGGTACAAGGTTTAGACCAGGCGCACTTCGTTAAATATACTGTTCAATGTGAATATTTATATATACACCTGTGTGTATATGTCTAGGAGTAAAATTAGACTCGACGTACATTAATATATTTTAAAAGAACACAAAAAACAAACCAGGAAACGTAACCTTTTGATGCACGACCTTCACAGAAAACGTCCAGTAATCAAGACCAGCGCGATGTACTACGGAACCTCGCAAGGGCCAAAATACCCAAGTGCAAAGCATCACGGGAGGTGATGGACCCGCCTATCTTTAGTGAACTTTGCTCCGGTTGTAAACAAACAAACAAACACACACACACACACACACACTTATCCTTTTTAGCTTTATTTTTTATATCATTATCATATACACTCTAGTTAAAAACAGTGATGTGTTCAGTCCTGAGTGACCAAGTCTTAGCCTATTTCTAAAAATCAATTTTATTTGTATATAACACTTTTTACAATGGACATTGTCTCAAATGTGTTTTGTGGGTTATGACTACCCCAAAATACACGCCCACGATAACAACCCCAAATGTAATCAGTAGTATTGAGCAGCTTCACTTTGAGCAACAGTGACAGGAGCAGCCATCTGGTCTTGGTCCAAAAGGTTGAGAGATCAGTTCAGTTTTGGCACAAACGTGTAACACACGTGTGCTAAATTCCTTGATTGAGCAAAAAAGTGTGCAAGTTTGATGTTTCAAATCCTGGTATCTGGGCTTACGATGGTGAGGAAGTTCTTGGGGCTGGCTGGCTTACACAGGCTTATATCTAATTATAGCCTGAGTTGGTCAGTGTCTAGTCAACAGTCAACAGAGAAAAAAGGTGGGTTGACTCATCGGGTAACGCAGGATTGTGTGTGCCATTACTGGCAGTCTACTTTTACATGGATTTTCCTTCCAGCCATGAACCAGTGAGAGATTGAATTGGTGAACATGGCAAAAGCAAAAAATTGATATGTATTGTTTCATGTGCTTTGTTTTTTTTTTTTTAGTTCATGAAGACATGTGCTCAGTAAATGAATAATGTCTACATATTTGAATAGCTAAAAAAAAAATCACATTTTGGAGCTTACTGAGGTTATCTTTGTGGTTCCATCCATGCCTGAAAACTAGCATAACTTCAGCCACAATGAATTATAGATTGTATTACTAGAATATTAGTGTGGGATGTATCTGTGTCACAATTTGAAGGAGATGAATAGATGGGCTCAGACTCTGTGTGTGATTCACTGAGCTCTTGACCTGCTAGACACACCGATTTTGAGTAGACTGTGCCAATTCGTCTGATTACTTGTCCTTCATAAGTTCTCACAGTAAAAGATTGTGGAGCAACGTCTTGAAGAACAATGGCTTTTGTCATCCATCCTTCAGGACCCCCAATTCTCCCCTCAAAACACTCATTGTTGTAGCTTTTGTTACAGCTTTAAAAAGTTTGGGAGTCTGGTACGAATCTTCATAAGCAACTCAGAAGGTGACAGTCTTCACTCAAGAGGTGATGCTCGGTAGGTGAGTAGAGCAAGGTAAGGATCTGAGTCACTGTCAGAAGCGTTCTTTAGGAGCTGCTTGAGAATATGCACCACTTTTTCAGCCTTTGCTTTGGACTGTGCATACAGAGAACTTAAGGTCATGCTTGATATCTTACAGATTTGCAAAGTTCTGCAATTCTCTTCTGCTGAAACATGGTCCATTGTCACTCAAGAATACGTGTGGAATGCCAGGTCTAGCAAATTCACAGCTGGAAGATGTACTTGACAGCTTAGTACTTAGTAAATGATTACTAGGAAGTTCTTTCCATTAAGATGGAATAAGTCCATTCCTATTTTATGCCATGGTTTGGATGACATATCACTTACAATCATCGGTTCCTTGGTTTGCTTGTTCCTGTATTTCTGGCATTTTTCATATCTGCTTATCAATCTTTTAATGTCTTGTGTTAATTCCAGGCCAGAAAATTCTTTCACCCTTATTTTGCATTTCTGAAGTCTATAGTTTGTATTATCTTGTATAGTATAGTGTTATTTATGTCTGTACTTTTGAGAGTCACAAGCAGCTGGAACTAAATTCCTTGTGTGTGTCAACACACTCGGCCAATAAACCTGATTCTGATTCTGATTCTGAATGTTTCTTTGTATGTCCTGTCCCAACTCTTGTGGGATAACTATTTGGTTTTGTTTCAATAACAGTCCATCAGCCACAATCTTATGTGATAGAACAGTGGACAAGAGCCTGCAGGCAATGCATTTTGCATGTTCTCAAATAAGCATTTTGATGTTTCTTCTGCTATTTGTCTGGACTTGAACATCATCTTCTGTTGTACTTGCAGTGTTCTTTGTGGGTGTTCTAGACCATTGTTTCTCAACCTTTTTGGAGTACTGGACCCCATCACATCTCAAACCAGACTCATGGACCCCTTACCCCTGCTTTCAATGGCCATCCCCAGTTTTCATGATTTTCACTTTGTTAGGATTGACACCTTGTACAGAGAGCTTGTCTCAGAGGAAGACTATTTTTTACACTCCAAGCTGTCTTTTGGTTTTTCTTTTTACCTTTAGTCCATTCCTTTGTATTTGCTCCAGCACCTTTGTCAGCCTCTGATTATGTTCTTGGTCTGTGGAGCCCCATACAATGATATCATCAGCATAGGCACATACTCCATCTATCACCCTCAGTGATGTGTTATAGCTCTGTGAAATATTTCAGATGCATAAATTAATTCCAAAAGGCAAAGGGTGTATTAAAATTGCAGTATTGGGTGCTACTTTCATCCAGTTTAAGTTGGATGAAACTTTGTGATGCATCATGTTTTGTGAAATATTTAGGTCTGGCCACCTCACTATGATCGTTGCACATTTGGGTATATGGTAGTGCTCACACTTAATGTTCTCAATGAGATATTTTGGATCCATACATATTTTGATCTCCCTATCCTTTTTCTTCATGAATAGCAAAGAGTCCCAGTCTGTTGGTTCCACCATCTTCCTTATAACACCAAGTGCTGTCATTTTCTTTAAGCTGGATCTTGTTTGAGAATGGTAATACACCAAACCCTCTGAAGACATCTGAAAACATCTCCACTATTGAGTCAGATAAGGGACTCACAGCTGTATTGATTTGATACATTCTCTTAACAAACTCTTCACAGGCTCTATTACCAAGTGATGATTCAATTCATGCAACAACAGAGAAGAGAAGGTGGTGCAATTTATCTTTCATTGTGACTCTTAGCTTGCATGTGCCTAAACATTGAATTCTTTGTCCATTGTAGTCTTTCAGTCCAATTGTTTTTCTTTGTATCTTGGGTTTTTCTTTCATTGCTTTGATGTCAGACATGCAGATCAGGTTTGCTTTTGCACCAGTGTCTAATTTCAGTATGACTACAGTCCTGTTTATTTGATGTGGCATTGTCCTCTTTAAAAGCATTTATCTGATTATCTGGTTCTTCTTTATAGTTTACTATGCCGTCAAAATTTGTGTCATTCAGATCAGTGTCCTCCATTATGTTTACATATTTCCTTTATTCTCCTTTTTCTTTGAAAAAGTGGTTCTTCCCTTGCAGTTAGTACAATACTTACCATATGCTGGACACTCAATTGTCTTGTGCTGTGTGCCACACCTTTTACAGGAAAATTATTCCTTCTTTTTAGACAAAATTTGTGCCGGCCATGTGCCTGGCAGGCTCTGGACTTGAAACAGCATCAACAACTATACTGTCATTCATTTTGCCACTATCCATTGTCATTTCACTAAATGTTTGCAGGTGTTTGTGACATAATTCACTGGTATTACAAATCTTGATGGCTCCTTCCTTCCACTTTGCTCAGCAGTCTCTCTCTGATCGTTTAATTTCCAATGCCAAACATGATCTCATCCTGAATCATAGAGTCCATCAATACATCAAAATTGCATGATTGTGCTTTTAATTTCAAATCGGTGAGAAGACTGGCAAAGGTTTTGCCTTGCTGCTGCACTCAAGAACATAAGATATATCTTTTGCATATCTTGTTCTTCTTTGGAGAACAGTTAGCATCAAATTTGGAACCACGTCCAGTTTCATATGATCCTCATTATCAGCAAAAGCGAATGTATTGTATACCTCCACAGCTTGTGGATCAGCTATGGATAGCTCAGCTATGGTCTGTCTTTGAATCCAATCCCAGAGTCTCACTGTGAAGTTGAAACCGTTGCTTGAAAGCATGCCAATTGCTCTCAACATTGCAGGTTAACTTTAGGCTCTCCGGTGGCTTCAAACCATCCATCGTGTCGCTTTTCACAATCAGCTCTACTCCTCGTAGTAATTGCAGCAGTTTCACTCCAGGTACCATGTTTTGTTCTCCTGAAAAATGACACTTTAAATATTTTTGTTATTTCATTTATTAAACCCAAACCAGAAATTGTACACAGTACTTCTTAGTCTATTATTTTACTGCTTTACCTTCCGCCACTAGGTGTCAGTAGTGTCACCTATTTCGATAGAAACATAGCTACAAAACTGCAACTCACTACAGTTTTATATGTCCACAAATAAAAACTGGCAATTGCAAACACGATTTGCAAGTTGTTTTGTAATTAGTCGGAAAAAAATGCTTCCATATAATATAGACAAGCAGAGTAATAAGATAAATGTCCCATTTCTGTTATACTAAATATCAACATTCTGCAACAAATGTCTAATTATATTAGTGGACTCTTGTATAAAACACCAATCATTGGGACTTTAAGTTTGAAACAGCAATAGCTTCACAAAAGACGTTTTCATTTGTCTGCCACGTGATTGCGCATAGTGGTTGTGTGATCTTTGTGTGGTGAAGCTAAATAACATTCTACATATCTTGACAAACTGCCTGTAGTGCAAATTGTTTAAAGATCCTGGAAATAAGCGCAGATCTCGCGATCTGTATACGCTATGCTGGAAGAAGTTTCGAAAAAGAACGGTTTATTAAAATCTCCGAAACTGCGCAAACACACCGTTAGTATTGTGCGTGAACACATCCATTATTTTGAAGGAGGCGGAAGTTGTAGCATGAGCAGTTTCAGCGTGTGAAAACATCGTAAATACCCATTCATTTTGATTTGTGGGAAAATGGGCTTGCTTTCAGGTGGCTTGGACTGACTGTAAACGTCGGGTAGGTGTTCGTTTAATGTACAAAGTTGCCTGGTTTGTTTAGTAGCCCGTGTTGCTAGCTAGCTACCGAGCTATCGCTAACTATTTTATTTAGCACTGTGGCATTGAGAAACGGGCCTTTTGTTACTTAGTGAACAAAACCAGACGTTTTCAGATATTTTGTTTAGTTGTGTAAAACTGAACGAGATATTAGTTTATTAACTTTTGTGTGCAAACACTTGTGTGTGAAAAATTCATAGTGGTAGATCCGTTACTAAGTAACCAGATGGCCGATTAGTTTATTTTTATTATTTACAAATTACATGAGGCGTAACAAACTCTATAAGATCCTAATAACGTTTTCGGATTACATTTGAACAACTGATTGACCCCATGGTATAATGATCCAGTTCTAACAGTTACACAGCCACAGTGTTATTCTCGAGATCAATCATAAAATCTCTTCTTTTCTCTTTTCTGGGTGAACATAAACAATGAATATCATAATCACAACCATCCAAAGGTCAACTAACTATTAGAGACCTATTCTTGTATCAGTCTGAATCAGAAAGTGTCTAAAGACTAAATCCAGTCAGCAGTCAAAATATCTTGCATACCCCAACCAGGTGGGAATAAATGAACAGAATGGGTTAATTTGCTGAGATTCCTGTATAAATATTTACCACACGACATGAACTCGAAATCTGAAGGTTGAATGCTGAATCTGATTGGTCAGAAATTCTGCATTATTTTCTTATAACAGCACAAGCAGTTCCAGCTGTAACACTGTTCCTCAACTTTAACTATTTACTGTTAAAATGTGTTGCATCATAATCATTAATAAATGAATTAAATATTGGCAAATTGCTGTTGTATAAGCAGAATAACACACACCAAACTGTGCTGTTGTGAAAAATTAATGCACATTTAAAAAAAAAAATTGTTTTCAAGTATATGAAAATGGCACTTGGACACTGGACAAAGCTGTATTTCAAAGTTGGATACTCTGTATGATGCATGAGTATGCAAACTGTAATGCAAACATTTCACTTTCTGGGTGTAAAAATTCATTAATTATTTTATGGACGTCAGAGAATATTTCAAGAGTTGTTTACTTTAACATGGTACTTTAACATCAGTACAAATAAAGGGGCTATTGATAAAAGTAAATTAGTTCAGCTTAATATATGACGTCAACAGAGCTCCCATTTAAGTATATTTAGAAAAATCTTAATTGTCTTTGCATACAGAGAATTGAGAATTTTCAAATTTTGCACGTAAATAACACAAATGCTGCATCTAAGAATGCATTAATATGAAATATGCTGTTCATTTATTAAAAATCAAATTAAGCTTGTTTAAGGTTACAGATCAGAACTAAATACTACAACAATTAGTCATGACTATGATTAAAAAATATTGCTATGGAACAGTTAGTTTACTGAAATGTTGTTTGCCTTTATGAATTTTAATTATGTAATTTGTATTGTTGTCTTTCCACAGGTACCACATTAAATTTGCAGATTGCAAGAGAAGTCTAATCTGGATACCATTTTAAAGTCAGCAGACCTTGAACAATAGTCAGGTCTGCCATTTCTGGCTCACACATGAGCACAGGCTACCTCTTTAACTGTGCTGAGTGCCATGCCTGACCGGGATAGCACGTACCTGGTAGGTGGTGGTGGGGGCAGCAGTGGAGGTGGTGCTGGCACAGGGGTAGGGGAGGAAGTAGGTGCTGGGTCTGGCTTGACTGGAGGTTCAGACGGTCGAGGGGGAGTTGGGGGAAGCTCAACTGTTGGGAACACTGTTTCTGGGGCCATGGGATGCAGCGGTGCCCTGGGAAATGGCCACACCTGCAGTGGAGCCAGTGGCAGCTTTGGCTCTGGTTCGCCATCAGAGGGTGTTTGCCGTGACTTCTTACGGAATGTGTGTAAGCGTGGCAAGCGCTGTCGTTTCCGCCACCCAGACTTCAATGAAGTACCTGACCTTGGTGCACAGAAGAATGAGTTTGTATTCTGTCATGACCACCAGAACAAAGAGTGTGTGCGTGCAAACTGCCGTTTTGTGCATGGCTCCAAAGAAGATGAAGACTACTACAAGAAGACTGGTGAGCTCCCACTTTGGCTACGGTGGAAAGTGGCAGCAGGCCTGGGCCTGTCGCTTACTGACCTGCCACAGAATCGTGGTGAGGCACCGATATGCAGAGACTTCTTGAAAGGGGAATGTCAGCGGGGTAACAAGTGCAAGTTTCGTCATGTGCGGAAGGACCATGAGCACGAGGCTTCCCGATTCAGTGCAGTGGGTATGATGGGTGTCTCAAGTGGGGTGGGTGGAATAGTGAATTCAAGCGGTGGAGGTGTGACTTGTGGTGGGGTATCGGGATTGGTTGGAGCAAATGGAGGGAGTCTGATGATAGGGATGGGAAGCCCCAACATTGGAGGGTGCAGGGATCAAGGATTGTGTGGTGGAGGAGGAGGAGGTTCCATGGGAAGTTGTCTTTCCCTGGGGGCTTCTGGACAGCGGCGATATGACCGGGGTTCCTGTTCAGTTTATGAATCACTGTTTGAGAATGGACTGTTTGATCCTGGCCCATTGGAGAGCCCTGTTGATCATGCAGCTCTTCAGCTGAAGAGAAGACGGTTGGAAGGGCTTCGACTGGCTGATGGGACTGGGGGAGGTCACTATGATTTAGGGGTGCAGGCTGCCCTTTCCACCAGGCCCATAGAGTATCGCCTATTAGAGGAGGAAAATGCTTTGCTGAGGAAACGAGTGGAAGAGCTAAAGAAACAGGTGAGGAGTAGAAATTGTGCAGCTTTAATGCACTGGTTCCAAATCCTAAACCTGCAATATCCCTCCATTAACACACCCATGTAGAGTTTGCCCTGTAAAGAGCAGATGAATAAAGTGTGGTGGGCTACCTCTTTTGTGTGAGTTGCCATACTGTTTAGTTTTATGCTTTTATTTATTCCTGGGGATTAGTAAAGTAAAAATCACTATTTATGGAGTCTTGTTAAAATTCAGTTTGCTCTAAAGCACAAAATTTCTTGCTCCTTTTTCTCAGCTTTGAACAGACTATTTCTAGTTCTGTTCTAGTGCCTTTTGCTATGGGTAAATTTCAAAGAGAAATTAGATTTTGGTATTCCCAAAAAAAAAATACTGTATACCACAAATGCAACCAAAGCAAATATTGAGACAAATACAATGTTCTTTAAAGGCCTAGTCAGTCACCTGACCTCAACCCGATTGAGTATTCTTTTCACTTACTGAAGAAACACATTATTTGGTGATGTCAGTGGGTTCCATACTTCAGGATTGCAACCAAGTATTAATAATGCTTATATTTATGCTTTTGTTAGTTTATTATTTACACTTTTTGTTACTGTTACTACTTAAAACATTTTTTAAGTCATAATTAAAGCTGAATGACAGCTTACTGTATTGTGACCTTTCTTTATGCACATACTTTTATAATGTGTGCGATTTGACAGTGGGTATACTTTACAGCTGTGCATATGGATTCAAGATAAATAAATAATTTCTTGTGCATAGGGGTGAGTCTTGCACACATTTTTAGTTATTGTTTTATGAATGCGTTGATAAATGAGACCCATAATATGCTCCACTTCTTAGGTCTCCAACCTGATGGCTACCAATGAAGTCTTGCTGGAGCAAAATGCTCAGTTCCGCAGCCAGGCAAAGGTCATGACCTTGTCTTCAACACCAACACCATCAGAACAGAGTCTTGCTCCACCTGTTGGTTCAGTGAGCTCCTACAACCATGGCATTGCACAGACTCGCACAACTTTGAGCAGTGCTGGGCTACAGCCACGTGTTGTAACCCAGCAGGAACTGGTGGCACCTGCTGGTGCCCCTGCTGGTGCCCCCCCAGCCAATGCTGCACCCCCACCTGCTGCACCCCCTCCTCCTCCACCCCATCTGAATCCTGAGATTGCTCCACTCTCAGCTGCGCTTGCTCAGACTATTGCGCAAGGAATGGCACCACCTGTTTCTATGGCATCTGTGGCAGCTTCTGTGGCCCCAGTTGCTGTCTCCATGGCGCAGCCACTGCCAGGAATCACCATGAGTCATGCCACGACGCCGATAATATCATACCCCATTGCCAGTCAAAGTATGAGGATCACTACCATGCCACATTAACAGAAACTCAAATATATGCAATAAATCCTGTAAATATTTTTTCTCGCACCAAAGTTGTGGTGCAGTTTTACAAATGAAGTACTGTATACAGTATTCACATAAACAGTTTCTCTGCTAAAATTTCAGAAACTGCAACACCAGCAACTTGAGGAAACTTCAAGAACATACTTGTTTTTTTTTTTGTTTTTTTTTATTAATTTATCAGTCTTCTTGGTAACTTGACCAGTTTGTTTTATTCCATACAGTTGATTAAAGTGTTTGCTAAAGGTGCATATTTTTACATTTTGAGTGGACAACATGGACGTTTGTCAGGAAAAATGTACGTTTGCTTCTTAGTAGTTGGCACTCAGTTGTTTTATTGGTTTTGTTCTGTGTTATCATTTTTGATCTTTTTAGATAAATGGAATAAAGGATCAACATGTCTAAAATTTATGGTAATTGTTCTTTGCAGGGGTTTGTATACTGTGTATATTCCAGCACAATCTTGGAATTTTTTCACTCTATATGTACACTATATAATCATTCTCTATGTACACTATATGGGGCCTCCCCCAAAGTGTTTTCACAAATGTGGAAGCAAGCAATTGCTTTGAATGTCTTTGTATTTTATAGAATTTAGATTATCTTTCTCTTGTTACAAAAGCCTATACATGTTATTGCATAATCATTGTCCAGTGTTTTGTCAAGGACAAAACACTTCTAATTTCTTTAGAAGAAATTAGGTGTCCTTTACAGAACCCTGATCTCAGTTGCACTCAATTGCAGCTGCATACTAGGGCTTTAAAGGGGGAACAACTCTGTGCCCGTTGTTTTGGAATAGGATGTTCAATACATAGGTGTCTACACACTTTTGGACATAGAGCATAAATGGATAAAAAATGTCTATACACTCCTGTTAAAATAGTTCAAATTGACAAGAATTGGCAACAACTATAATAAAGGAAAAAAACCAAAAGATTCACATACCAGGGGCCCGTTGCACAAAAGTAGAATTAAGACATCCAGGATAAATGATTGAGCTGAGCTCAATAAATCCAAAACAAGTGCGTCCAGGCTTAATTGGTTGCACAAAGACCAAGCCAGGATGAGCAGACACGGATTCATCAAGCCAGGTGAAACCAATCCTGGATATGTGCGCGCTCACGGCTCGTTCAAACAGACCCGCCACCGATCACAGATTCACTGATTCACCATGGCAACTAGAGCGGCGTACTTTTCCCTGTCGGAGGCACAAATCCTCATGGAGGCATATGAGGAGGTAAAAGACATAATTAAGAAGAAAGGCAACACCGCCACAGTGATAAAGCAAAGAGAAAAAGCGTGGCAAGGTATTGAAGACCGCCTGAATGCGTAAGTAGTGCACAATTACACACTCACTGCTCCGCTGAAACATCACAATCACAATCCAAATAGTTAATTCACATATCCAAAAAACGCAGTTGTACTCTGATTATGAAACAGTTGGATTTTTAATTGAAATGGACTGCAGATATGAGTGAAATTGTGTAAAGTAACTCCATCACACTGCCTTACATTATTACTACACTCACTAGTACGGTTTAATCTTAGCCATTGTACTCTGCTTCTTATGTTGTCCACCGATTTTTCTGTGTTCTGCTTTTATTAATGTAAAGCTGCTTTGAAACAATGAAACAATTGTGAAAAGCCCTATATAAATAAAATAAAATTTAATTGAATTGAATAAATAGATGAGCTAATAATAATCACTTTAATTTATATAGCGCCTTTCAAAGGACCCAAGGTTGCTTGCTCACTGACTCCATTGAATGTTCTTGTGTGATAAAGAAAGTGTCTCTTTTTGTGTGTGGTGTGGTGTGTGTGGTGTGTGTGTGTGAAACGGTCCACTTTTTACATCATGGTTGTGTCAAGAATATCACTGTGTTTATGAGGTAGTAATGATGATATTTTGTGTTGGCAGGTGAATTCTCTGGTGTGTTGCTGGGAGACAGGGGGTATGGCTGCCAGCCTTTTCTCCTGACACCTTTCACAGACCCCCAGGAAGCACAGCAGGACTACAACCATGCCAGAACCAGGGCCAGAGTTGAAATTACCTTTGGCCTCCTGAAGCCACGCTTTCACTGCCTTCACAAATTAAGGGTCAGCCCTGTGAGGGCATGTGGCATTACTGTGGCTTGTGCTGTCCTCCACAATGTGTCCTGCCTGAGGAAGGAGAGGGCCCCCAGAGTGCCACCAGCCATGGACTGAGACAATCCGGCAATCTTCCCTGATGACGTCAGTGGTCGGCTGCTGAGGGACCAATATGTGTTGAATTATTTTAGTTAGTATGTGTGCTAGGAGGGGCACGGTGGCTTAGTGGTTAGCACGTTCGCCTCACACCTCCAGGGTTGGGGGTGGTTTCCTCCCCGGTCCAAAGACATGCATGGTAGGTTGATTGGCATCTCTGGAAAAATTGTCTGTAGTGTGTGTGTGTGTGTGTGAGTGAATGAGAGTGTGTGTGCCCTGCGATGGGTTGGCACTCCGTCCAGGGTGTATCCTGCCTTGATGCCCGATGACGCCTGAGATAGGCACAGGCTCCCCGTGACCCGAGGTAGTTCGGGTAAGTGGTAGAAAATGAGTGAGAGTGAGTGAGTGAGTATGTGTGCTTTCAATTTTGGTTAAATATGTCCTGCGGTGTCAGAGGAATTTGGGTTTTTTTTGTGTTCAATTTTTATTTTTTTTATTGATTTGGCCTCTTATGATGTTTGTGCTTTATACTTTGTGTAATACAAGCTTGCAGGGAGGCTACTGCATCCATTAATTTGTCTGTTCAGTTGATGTGTATGGATTTGTCCTGCATTTATTTCAGTGTGCAGACATGCGGGGTGTGTTATATACAGACCTTTTTGAATGTGTATTTATCCTTTTGTATCCTGTGTGACTTCAGTTTCAAAAGGAGCTGATGGTTTACCTGCTTTGTTTTATCCTTATTCAATAAAGGAACATAATGTTACACTTTGTGTTTTTATATTTATATGGAATGTGTATTTTATACAACAGAGTATTAGGGCAACACTGAGGAAGAAGGAAAAATTCATAAATTTATGAGGCTGGTTCTTTCTGAGGAAAAGATGCATATTCTTTTTACTGTCCTGATACTTATGACAATGTGATGCTGATGTGCCAAAGATTAAGTATGTCCTTGCTTGTGAAACCATACTGAAGAACAATTCCACGAAATGCCCCACAGCTGTCGTTTTAACAACTGTCCTCCTCTAAAACAACGGGTTACAATATTATGACTTCATTCTCGGAGTCTGAATTTTCTTTTTTTTCCTCTGTGGCCCTAATATTTTATCATTTTATATATAGCCTTATACAGTAGTCTATGGGAAACTGTAAATTATCTAATGATGGCAACATCATCTAAAAATCATCATTTATCCAAAATGATTGAAATTAATGATCACAAATGTTTAAATAATGACAGTGGGTCTAGTTATATGTGATAATGTATAGTGGGCAGTGGAATAACTATTGGGTTCTGTTTGTGGTAACCAACTGACTGCTGACTGACATAAGGGATGAGATTAAATAGATCCTGGAACTTAGCCTGGTCTGTAGCAGGCTAGCTCCACAAAATAAATCTCCATGGTAATTTATAGCATAACATCCTACTGCCCCCTAATCCAGCTTTAGTGCAACCGGATCACGGATAAATTGAGCCAGGATCACCAAGATATCCCTTATCCTAGTTTTGTGCAATAGGCCCCAGGAAACATATTGTTTAAAAAAGTTCATAGACATAACTAGACAAAATCTGCTTTGTGAAGATGAAGAGAGTGTATAAACCAAACCAAACTCTGAAAAATAATGCTAATCATTTTCTTCCTTATATTTTTTATTCATGACCGATTTTAACATTGCTTCTTTAAACATACAGGGAGGAAAGAATGTAAAAAAACAATCAGAACTCTGTGAGGTAATTAAAATATAAAGCATGGAAACTCATGGTGAAAAAGAAAACGAGTCTAGATGGATGATAAAATTGGAAGGAAGGGTGGTGTTGAGTTCACTAATCTCAATGTGTTCAGGAGTGGGGATTCTCTTTGCTAAAAGTTTTCTACCAGAATCCTACACTACACAGGAAGTGATCGCTGGCTAATTACTATTAATCAAAGCAAAGCATTAACATTTTAATATTGTAATAATCATTGCATATGCTCCAACTAAAGGTCCTGAAAGAGTTTTATTTTTAAATAAATTAATTTGCGATTTGAAGTTTTATCTGCATTTAATTTAATTTGTGATGTTGAAATTTAGATTATCTGTTTTTAACAGGAGATTTTAACTGTACTCAAAATGATTCATACAATGACTCATACAGATCCTCACGCAGTATTAACACGTCTTATAAAAACTCATGATACGGTAGATTACTGCATGGAACTAAAAGGCAATACACATGGGTGCATTTTAGAGAAAACTTTATTTCATTATCTAGATTAGACAGATCTGTTTGTTTTAAATATAATTTAAATGTTTTTAAAGCTAGAGAAATACCTGTTAGTTTTTCAGACCTCTATTTATTCAAATTTAGAGTTTTTATTGCAAATCCTAAACCCAGAAGTAAATACTGGCATTTTAATGTTTTATTTTAAACTGAATGGTGTTAATTTTATTGACTCTTTTAAATATTTCTGGACCACTTTTAGAAAAGAGAAGAGAGATTTCTACTCCTGTAGGCACTGGTGGGACCATGAAAAGGTTTTAATCCAGCAACTCTGTCAGGAGTAAATTGCCAACATCAGAAGGGGCATCACCAAGTCACTAACGCAGCTTTTCCACCAAGGTAGTTTTAGTGCTGGTTCACAGCCAGATCCTAATTTAAAATCAGTTCTTTCTTTTTCGACACCCAAAGCACCGGCTCTGAACCAGGAAAGGTGGTTCTTAAGTAGCACCAAAACATTGCTGGAGCTGTACAGCGGCATTACCGAACTTCAAACACACAGCCCCGATGCCTTTTTCATAATAGCCGGAGACTTTAGCCATGCCAACTTAAAGACAGTGTTACCGAAGTTCTACCAACATGTGAACTTTGGAACAAGGGGAAATAATATACTGGACTTGGTTTACATACAGTGAAGCATGCATACAGGGCTGAGCCCCACCCCCACCTCGGGTTCTCAGATCACATATCTGTTATGCTAATCCCTGCATACAGACCACTCCTGATACGCACAAAACTGGTTCAGAAACTTATCACAGTCTGGCCAGAGGATGCTACCTCAAAACTCAGCCTACCTTAGCCTCCACCTAGCCCTCACACACCTTGAAAACAAAAATTCCCATGTCAGAATGCTGTTCATAGATTTCAGCTCAGCATTCAACACAATCATCCCACAACAGCTCATTCAAAAACTACAACTGCTGGGCCTAAGCAACTACCTCTGTAATTGGATCCTGTTCTTTCTAACTGGAAGACCACAGTCAGTGCATATCGGCCAAAAAACATAGAGCACTACAACACTGAGCACAGGCACACCACAAGGCTGTGTGCTCAGCCCACTGCTTTTCACGCTGCTGACACACGACTGTACTGCAAAGTTCAGCTCCAACCGCATCGTCAAGTTTGCTGATGACACAACTGTGATCGGTCTCATCAGCAACAACGACGAAACGCACTACAGAGAGGAAGTGGCTCAGCTGGCTAAATGGTGTGAAATAAATAACCTATCCCTTAATGTAGAAAAGACAAAGGAGGTTGTGATGGACTTCAGAAGAAACTCCATTGAGCACCGACCACTGACCATCAACAACACAACAGTTGAGAGGGTTGGCAGTACAAAATTCCTGGGGGTGAATATCACGGAGAATCTCATCTGGTCCACCAACATACGGTCACTCTCCAAGAAGGCACGTCAGCGGCTGCATTTTCTCTGCCACCTGAAGAGAGCATGTCTCCCTCCACCCATCCTCACCACCTTCTACAGAGGAACCATTGAGAGCGTGTTGATGAACTGCATCACTGTATGAAGGCGAGATGGTTTATACTAAACTTTTAAAAGTGCTGCAGTTTTTTTTATCTTTTATTGTAACTTATTGTTTATTTAATAAAGCTGAGTTAAAAATCAAAAGTCTCTCTCTGAGTGAAATAGTGTTGGGTCTGTCATGAAATTGCACTGACCAATTAGTCCAGTGTAACCCAAATGAGGATGGGTTCCCTTATAGACCTGGTTCCCTTCAAGGTTCCTTCCTTATATCATCCCAGGGAGTTTTTCCTTTCCATCATTGCCTCTAGCTTACTATTTAGGGATAGCTGTTAGAGACATATAATAACTTAATTTTAAACTTTTATTTTTTTTCCATTTCTATACTTATGTAAAGCTGCTTTGAGCCAATGTGAATTGTTAAAAGTGCTATACAAATAAATCAAATTGAATTGAATTGATTGTATTACACCACTCAGTCTTTTTGGGTAAGAGTGAATCAGATAGATAAACTAATGTCAGATCTTTTTGCACTTTTAATGCAATTTATTTGACCTTTACAAAATTCAAGTGAAAAGCATAGACATTTTGGAAAAATTGTAGTCTAAAAACTTGCCACGTCTTGATTTGACAATGTAATTACAATTTGTTTCATGCAAAATAGCCCTTGTTCTGTCACATTTTGCAGGATCTCCAGCAGGAAAAACAGTTTTTCAACAGGATTTAGATCTGGGCGATTCCAAGTCATTCCTTTGTTGAGTTGGATTTTTGCTCTTGGGCTTATTGTGCTGTACTCTGAAATTTTCCTTGTCTTCAGCCATGTAATATGGAGATATCAAAAGAATATCTCTATATTGTCTAGAGCCCCAGTCCCAGCTAAGGAGAAACAGCCCCATAACGTGATGCTACCACCACTTTGCTGTAGTGTTCTTGATAGGAACTTATAAACTGTCTTAATTATTAGAATTATGCCCCAAATGTCCTGCTCTGGTCTCATGAGACCGTAGTGCATTTTAACACGATTTAGATTGATATAGGCTGGATGTCTAATGTTTTTCCCATGAGAAAGCATTTCCGTCTATCCACACTACTCTGTAGCCCAGCCATGTGAGAATATGAGATTTTTGTCATGACCAGACTTGTCAGATACTCCTGCAATTACTTACTGTATGTTATTCTCTTAGCATGCCATCAAGAAGTTTTTTTTCTTGTCCTTTTAGAGGATTGTCCTGTTCTTGGTAATGTCATTCTACATACACTACCAAGCACCCTTATTTGCACTCAAATCCACAGACTCTATACTGGTGTTTTTTTTTTTTTTTATTTTATTCTGTATCTGTCTAAAAGTGCAACCCTGTGATGAAAATTTTAATTATTTTATATCCAGCATATACTGTATATGTGCACTTCCCTTTTTGATCTTCTTTTTGTCTTGTATCATCCCTCTCCTTAATTTATAAGGTCTTACTTAATAACTGTTCCAGGCAAAACAGTGACACCTCAAGGTTATTATGCCATGTGTATTCATTCATTCATTCATCTTCTACCGCTTATCCGAACTACCTCGGGTCACGGGGAGCCTGTGCCTATCTCAGGCGTCATCGGGCATCAAGGCAGGATACACCCTGGACGGAGTGCCAACCCATCGCAGGGCACACACACACTCTCATTCACTCACGCAATCACACACTACGGACAATTTTCCAGAGATGCCAATCAACCTACCATGCATGTCTTTGGACCGGGGGAGATGCCATGTGTATGTTGTTATTTATTTATTTTTTTTTCATTTTACAAATTCATACAAAATATCCTTCTTCCTTAACAAACTCTCAAATTAGTAATGACATTTAGGTTCTTAAAAAACGTGAGACACAGCAACACATGAAAAAAATCATGGGAGCTCCTGTGGTGCACAACAGAACAGCTGACGTGATAACAACAGTGTCTGGTAAGAATTGTGGCAAATGGTGCAGAAATACTGTTTTGGCTCACGAGTTTTCCTGAAATACTACCTGCCCAGAGAGTTTACAACCAGGGTATTTTATACAACCATGCTTATTGTTACAGTATACATTCCACCTGGTGCTAATGAAAGTGCTATGTAGGTTAATAAGGGCACAAACTCTACAGGACTATCATTAACGTAAAGAGAGTGCTGCAAGGACATTTCACTGTTGCCATGGAATTTTAACCATGTGAATTTGAATTCAGTGCTGCCAAAATTCTAGAATTTTACATTATAGAATGTAATTTTATAACACGTGGTACAAACACTTTAGACCTTGTTTACACAAACATTCACAGGAACTCAACTCCCACTGTAGACACCAGAATGTCTCTGTCCAGAGATAACCCATGTAAACCTGCAGGTGCTGACAAAATACCTGGCCAGATGCTCAAGGAATTTTCCTGCCAAAGTCACTACTACAAAACATCACTAGAGCAACACATCGTCTTAATCACACACTAGATTTAATAATATCACACGGAATAGATGTCACTGATATACAGTAGATATCATACCTCAAAGTGATGACATCACAGACCATTACCTCATAATGTACACACTACCTGTAGAACAGACTAACTGTGTCTCACCTCATTATCGACTCGGTAGAACTATTATGCCGACCTGTCTGGACTTCTTACTGTACCCTTAAACACAAATCTAGATGTAATGACTAACAGCATAGGTGCTATATTCACTAGCACATTAGACACTGTTGCCCCCATCCGATTAAAAAAGGTTAGAGACAAAACACCTGCACCGTGGTATAATAGTCATACTCACACCCTCAAGAGAGAAACCCGTAACCTCAAACGAAAGTGGAGAAAAACTAAATTAGAGGTTTTTAGAATTGCGTATAAGGACTGTATGTCCAGCTATAGACAGGCTCTAAAAGCTGCTAGGGCTGAGCACCTGAGCAAACTCATAGAAAATAACCAGAACAATCCAAGGTTTTTATTTAGCACAGTGGCTAGATTAACAAAAAAACAGAAATGTGAACACACTATTCCATCACAGTTCAGTAGTGAGGATTTTATGAGATTCTTTACTGATAAAATTAAAAGCATCAGGAACAAAATAGGTGATGTTCAATGTGATGTTCATAGGTGATGTGAGAGCACCATGTGACCCAGTCTCACCTAAAGTGCTACACTCACAACTACAGTGCTTTACAAGTACAGGACAGGAAGAGCTAGATAAGCTTATTAATGCAGCTAAATCAACAACTTGTTCACTAGACACCATCCCAACTAAATTACTGAAAGAAGTGTTACATAAAGCTGGTGAGCCTCTTCTTAATATTATTAACTCCTCGCTATCTTTAGTTTACATCCCTAAATCTTTCAAGTTGGCAGTTATTAAGCCATTCATTAAGAAACCTAATTTAGATCCAAATGACCTATCAAATTATAGACCTATTTCACATCTTCCATTTATGTCTAAAATACTAGAAAAGGTTGTGTCTGTTCAACTGTGCTCCTTCTTGAAGGAGAACAATATCTTTGAAGAGTTTCAGTCAGGTTTCAGGCCCCATAATAGCACAGAAAATGCACTTGTTAAAGTTACAAATGACTTGTTCTTAGCTTCGGACCAAGACTGCATCTCAATATTAGTTCTACTTGACCTTAGTGCTGCATTCAACACTATAGATCACACCATTCTTCTAGATCACTTACAATATTACACAGGTATTCATGGACAGGCTTTAAGTTGGTTTAGATCCTACCTGTCTGATCGATACCATTTTGTAGAATTAAATGGTGAAACCTCCAGTTTATTGCCAGTTAATTATGGGGTCCCTCAAGGATCAGTCCTTGGACCCCTGCTCTTCTCGATACACATGCTTCCGTTAGGGAACATTATTAGAAAACATGGGATTAATTTCCACTGCTATGCTGACGATACACAGTTATATATCTCATCAAAACCAGATGAAATAGCTGAATTGTCCAAATTAACTCAATGCCTTAGAGAGATAAAAGATTGGATGTAATTTTCTGTTATTAAACTCAGATAAGACAGGAATACTACTTATCGGTTTAAAAACCAGTACACAGAAACTCTGACAATTGAACTTCCATTTAGAGGGATGTACTGTTACTAGTAGCTTGACAGTGAAAGACCTAGGTGTTATATTAGACTTGTCTTTTGAAAATCATATCGCCCATACTACAAAACCAGCCTTCTTCCACCTTAGAAATATTGCCAAGCTGAGAAACATCCTGTCTGTATCTGATGCGGAAAAACTAGATCATGCATTCATGACCTCTAGACTGGACTATTGTAATGCATTACTAGGTGGTTGTCCTGCATCTTTAATAAATAGGCTACAGTTAATCCAAAATGCAGCTGCCAGAGTTCTCACCAGGACAAGAAAATATGATCATATAAGCCCAATTTTATAATCTCTACACTGGCTAACTGTTAAGTTTAGAATTGATTACAAACTGCTGCTACTCATGTACAAGGCTCTTAATGGTTTATCTCCCATGTATCTAACTAGTCTTCTAACACGTTACAATCCTCAGGACTTCTGGTAGTTCCAAGAATATCAAAGTCTACTAAAGGCGGTAGAGCGTTTTCATATTTAGCTCCCAAACTTTGGGATAGTCTTCCTGGTAGTGTTCGGGCCTCAGACACACTTTCCCAGTTTAAATGTAGATTAAAAGCTCATCTCTTTAGTCAGGCATACACATAATACATCCCATAATACTGTGCACTATTATATCAGACTTGCAAATATTATGAACAGCAGATATGTTAATCCCTCTCCACTGCTTTCACATCCCGAAGGCATCCAGAAACTGTACCAGCTCTGATCGTCTTCCATGCGATGAAGATTTTAGACCTCCACTGAGATGAGACCGACTCAGTGAATCCTGAGGCATCTAAAGATCTACCAGCTCCAGTCAGACTCAGCGATACTAAAAAGATGTGAACTCCATGTGATCTATACAACATCTGTTTGACTGTATTTTTATCATCACACACTCCAGTGTCACCCTCACTGAAGTCTGAAGTTTCCTAGCAGTGGCAAGGAAAAACTCCCTTAAATGGTAATTTTTCCTTGCCACTGCTAGGAAACTTCAGACTTGCTCATTGGGGATAAATACATACACATTGTGAACTAAATCTATCTAATATTAATCTTGAATTTTGTATTCTATTAATCTTTATATTAACCCTTTGTTCTATGTTTATGTTCTGTAAAGCTGCTTTGAGACAATGTCAATTGTAAAAAAGCGGTATACAAATAAACTTGAATTGAATTGAATTGAATTGAAGTGAAGTGCTTTGAGCAGCTAGTCATGAAACACATATAGAGCAGTCTTCCCAACCCACTTGACCTATTTTAGTATGCCTACTCTCACAACTTCTAAACTGAATGCCATATCTGAACCATCCACTTTCTCTGACCTGTTTGAAGAATGATAGATTAAGATAAAGATAAAGATTCTGTTCATAAAAATTATGTTTAGCATTGAACACAATAACCCCACAGAAGATTCTAACAATGCTAAATGCCTCCCTCTGCAAATTGATTCTGTATTATTTGACTGCAAGACCCCAGTGTCTCAGTATTGGTCTACTGTACCTTCATCACCACCACACTGAAAAGCAGCACTCTCCAGGAATTTTATATTACTTTTGTATTACGGTCGATCACTCTCACCCATCTGGCAGAAAGTACAGGATCATCCATGCCATCACCAGCAGACTATACCAATTTCTTCTCTGAGGTGTCTGGATTACTCAACACCCTGATCTCTCCCAATTTTCACCTTGTCTAATCAAATACCTAATATAGTATGAGTCATTACACACTTCACTTTTCAAAGCTGCATCAGACAGTTTTTATTTTGTGAACTAGTGAACTAAGAACACAACCCAGTGAACTAAGAAGCATTCTTTGTTCATTTGTCTAGTCTGTTAACAGCTCTTGTATTGATGCTAGAAACCCCAGCTCTTGTATTGATGCTAGAAACCCCATGTATTCCTTTCAAAAAAGAAACGAAACACAACTGTTCCTTGTGCTCCTGTGTTGCTCACCGAATTGTCTAGCACTCAATTCCTCAAACACATGTCTTGCTTTTCATCAGTCACTTGTCTAGGACAGTGTTTCTCAACCGGATATTTGCAGGGTGTACAGAAAAATAATTATAAATATATTTTATTTTTATTGTTTATAGAAATTATTACTATTACTAAAACCAGAAAAATTAAGGTTGAAAATATAAAATAGAAAACAGGGGATTGCAGGTGAGAACAGCGGTAGGGGTTCCATAAGGCTGGTTTGAGACGTGATGGGGTCTAGTACTCCAAAAATGTTGAGAAACACTAATTGTGGTGGTGTCAACCTGCAAGTTTTTCATCAAGGAAAAAAGTTTCAAGTTATTAAAGGCATATGGAAATCAAAAAACATGACAGACAGTACTGCCCAGTTTGTCCATGTGTCATGAACGCGGGATAAAACCCGTGTGTGGAGACTGGAGGAGCAGACAAAGGCGGGGCAGACACGTGACGAGGAACATAAACAAATGCACGTGGCCAAGTCCGGGCTGAGTCCTGACAATGTGGGAATGGGTCTTATCTAGTAGGTAGCTAAAGATCATCTACAATCTGATTTGGTGTTGATACGGACAGTGTTGAGACAATTTTATTGTTAGGTCCCTATGTATTTGGACATTAGCAAAGTTTTTGGCTCTGTATACTAAAATGAAACAATCAAGATTATTTTGAAGAGCAGACTTTCAGTTTTAATTCAAGGAGTTGAACAAAAATATAAAGTACATATTTTAGGAACTGTAATCTGGATTACTGACATTACCAAAGACTGGGTTTACTCATTTCTAATGCTTTGCCAGGCTCTAACTGCAGCTGTCTTCAGTTGTTGTTTGTTCATGGGTCTTTATGACTTTAGTTTTGACTTTACCAAGTGAAATCCATGCTCAACTGGGTTGAGATCAGGTGATTGACCTGTCCATGGATGAATATTCCACTTATTTTCCTTGAAAAAGTCCTTTGTTGCTTTTGCAGTGTGTTTGGGATCATTGTGCATCTGTGCCGTGAAGTGCCGTCCAATAATCTTTGCTACCTTTGGCTGAATCTGGGCTGACAGTATATCTCTATACACTTCTGTCTTCTGTCACATCATCAATAATAACCAGTGACCCAGTGCCACTGGAAACCATGAATGCCCATGCCATCACTCTGCCTTCACCACGTTTTACAGATGACGTTATATGCTTTGGATCATGAGCTGTTCCAAGCCTATTCCATCCTTTTTTCTTCCTGTCATTCTGATACAGGTTGATCTTGGATTCGTCCCATCTTATTGAGCGCAATGTAGAGCATGGCTGCCAGGGCTGGTGCTGGACCCACCCTCCATTCACAAACCAGCATTTGACCATGTCCCCTCTTCCTCAGATACTTGCATTTACATTTGCGGCAGTCGACTTAAATTAGTGGCAGTGATTGAGGGGTCCAAGCTTGGAGATTGCTAGGCTATCTTCTGTTTTTTATTATGTGAGACCAATTGTGTCAGGTCATGGGTGGAATGGTGCTTTTGAGGTGGCCAGCCGATTTTCGACATGCAGCACATAATCTGCAAACATTGATATGAATACCTTGCCAATAGAAACAGGCCATGAGATGGTTTAGTGCCTTGTCTTAAGTGGCAGCTCTTTGCTTATTAACAAATGTTTTGCGAGTTTGAGAGTCTTGCATCACTCAATATAACTATAATAATAATAATAATATTAAAAATAATATATCTTTAAAAATTGAAAAATACAGAAAGGAGAGCACAACGTTTGGCTGTATTTGCTGCTCCTCAATTACTTTCACTTGGTCGAAGGAGAGTGTCGTCTTGTGTCCGCTACAGGAGAAAATTCCCCAGAGAGAGATGTGGGCATGGCCATGTCTTCGAAATGTAGAACTGATGATGACTTTTAAAACACCTCCCCAACCAGTGCGGCACACATAATAACATCAGTGTCATCAACAATCACCGAATTCAGTGGATGTGTAAGGCAATGACGTACATGTTTCTGACTACTGAATTTGATTGTGATGGCCATTAAGGGGTATTTGTGACCATCCCCCATGCACACATCTCCCCTTCACCCTAGGCGCTGCACCCATAGCCTCACATTGGCACCAGACTTTAGTTAACTGAGGAGGGGGAGGAGAAACCTGGGTTTGGGAAACTGGTCTTTGGGGAATTGGCCCCTATTTTCTGTAGCACAGGGATGGGGAGGGTGGAGAGAGACAGGGGAAGAAGAAGAATAAGAGTGAGAGAGAGGAAGAGAAGGAGAAAGAGGAAGAGATACCTGCCACTGGAAATATCACCATGAATCCAAATTGGCAGTGCAGCAGTTGCACGCAGCTGCCACTCCGGATACAATATGGTGCTATTTCAGATTTTTAGCCTGACTGTTCCTAGTACATGGACATCAAAGACAGCGGTTTTCATGTATATGACCGCCAGAAGTTAATAAGTTAACGGTGGTGATGTGTGTGCACCAGGATCCACTACTGGTCTTCTGCCTGTGCTTGGGGCAGGGCTGCTCTCTGGCTCTCATCTGTCTATCTTTTATCCCAGCTACAGCTCACTGCAACAAAGAAGAGTCCTTCGGACTTCCGAAGGCTTCCGAAGACTTCTGAAGGCTCTGCCATCCATTTATAACTATGTCCTCACTTCCAGATACTTGCATTTGCATTTAAACCGGTTGCAGTGATTGAGGAGTCTAAGCTTGGATTGTGCCAAGCTTTCATCTGTTTCTATTATTTAAGACCAGTTATACCAAGTGAGTCAGGACATTCCAACCAGAGAATTCATGTCACCCAGTTACTGGTACAGAAAAGCAGCAGGGAAATCCTAGCCTGGCTACTTCATATTTGTTCTGGTGAACTATGTGGTGTCATATCACAAATATTATTTTGAGGACTATTTCACCTCTTTCCCCTGTATGGGACTGTGGAGACCCTGTGCAGCTTTTTCAGCAGCAGACTGCTACACCCCAGTGTAAGAATGGGTGCTATCATATAATTGACATTCGTATAATTGGCTGTCACACTTTATAACATGATGTTATTGTGCAATAATACATTTACATTTTATGTATTTTTTTTTTTAAATATTGTGTTATATTAAACTTTGCTTTCTTCCTATTTTAAGTCTTTAATACCTGCATTAAAAGTGTTATACAAATAAACTTAATTAAATTCAATAATAAAGGTTTCTTCTTCTTCAAATGGGATTTTCTGATTCTCTAAAGGAGGTAGGGGTGTCCAGAATATCTGATTATCAAGAGAAGTCAAGTCAATAAGCTTTTATTGTCATTTCAACCATATATAGCAGCACACAGTGAAATGAGATGAGTTTCTCCAGGACCATGGTGCTACATAAAATAAAGACAGAGCTAAGGACTTAAGTAAGTTAGTCCTAGCCACATAAAGTGCATCTGTGCAACCTGGTGCAAACAGTGCAAGACAAAAGACAGTGCAAACAAACAATACAAGATATTACAAAAAAGACAATACACAAAAGCAGCGCCCACCAGTTTACATACCGTGCAGAAATACTGGAATTAACACTTAATATAGTAGCAGAACTTATAATAGGTATTGTAATGTATTGTGTAAGACACAATGCAAAAACAGCATGTAAACAGTTTGATACAGGTGGTACTGTGTACATGGATGTATATTGGAAGAGTGCGTATTTGGTGTAGGTCAATGCAGTCCATACAGTTGAGTGTGCATGTGTGTGTATTGTGGGTGAGGGAGTGTGACGGGATGACAGTCATTGAGGCAGGACACTGTAGAATTCTTTGGCATGGGGACGATGGTGGTTTCTTGAGGCACGACGGGAACAACAGCACTGCTCAGGTAAATGTATAAGATGTCAGTGAAGACATCTGCTAGCTTTTCTGCACATTCCCTGAGCACCCAGCTTGGAATTTTGTCTGGTCCACCAGCCTTCCTTGGATTAACTCTGAGTTCTCTTCACATCAGCCGTGGATAGCCGTGGATAGACAGAGTACCTGATCGTTGGGGGAGGGAAGGACTTCCTTACCGCTGCGTTGTTCTGCACCTCAAACCAAGCACAGAAGTTGTTCAGCGCATCTGGTAGGCATCAATATTACAGGCAGATGAAGCTGTCTTGTAGTTTGTGATCAGCTGTATGACCTGCACAGCTGGAATGTCCGGGCATGTGCGCACTTTGCTTCTCTGATGATGGCCCAGGACAGTTTGGCCCGTGCAATTTACGTGCAGTTACACGTGCCGTTCACTAGGTGGAGCTACATATTTATACGCGTTTGTTGTAGCATAACTACTTCGATATACACTGCCATACTGAATGTATTTAATCATACATCAATTAAGTCACATAAAAATTAGTCCTAAGCAAGTCTCAATTCGTGGTAAATAGAGAATGTGGGAAATTTTTCACAAGTGGCAGTCATGAGCGAAAGCCTATATGGTGAGAACATACAGTATTCTCACCTTCTTGTATAATTGTGCTAATGTGTTATCTGTTTGCCAGCTCCGTTACACCAAGGTTCTTCTATGACTTACATCGACAAAGATTACTAGGATATTAATAGCTCAATTTTACCATCATTTATTTGATAACAGTAACAGTTACTCGATACATTTATACACACACACAGACACACACACACTTTTTGGGCGTTTCCAAAGTTCTGCTTCTGCTGCCTTGAGACCAGAGGAGGGCATAGAGGGACACGAACAGTTTCCACGAGCGCATTTCAGGTTCCATTTCCGAGTGAGGAGGGGAAAAAAATCCACATTTTTTCCAGCTGAGTCACGACTCAGTAAGATCCGCACTGCGACGCTGTTTTTCCTCGGACACGAACATCGAGCTAACTTAAAGCCAGAGCCCGAACCAGAGCGGATGCAGAATTTAAGCGCTAAATTGTTTTATTGCATTGCTCCCTGTCTGAAATCTAAAGTAACTATTTAAAAAATTGTGCAAGTATGTCAGATAATGATACAGGGACGAGCTTGCTATCAAAGGACAAGCCAAGCGAATGCAGCGAGAACCAGAACCGGGTCCCTACAGATAAGGGAATAGATGCCGTTGGCATTTTATGGACTTTTGGGAAATGTCTCACAGCTTTGTTGCCCGTTTACTTGGCTGGATATTACCGAGTGAGCAGCAGTCTGGTGGTGTTTGGACTCGCTCTCTACTCGGGATGGAAACACACTCGGGCTGTCAAAGAGGCGAGGCTGAAGTCCGCCATACAGCTATTGAACGAAAAGAGTGAATCATCCAGTAGCGTGTACAGAAGCCAGAAAGACCTACCAGCTTGGGTGAGAAACTTAAATAAAGCTGAACAAATAAAAGCAAACTGAAGAAAGGTATCGCGAGACATTTCTGCGTCTCGGACAGACCTTGTAACACAATGCATTTGTGTGCTTAATGCTTAATTTTGTGTGCAGTTTATGTTTTTCTGATCGAAAGTATTAATATGATAATGATAATAATAATAAAGAATAAATAATAGGGTACTTTCTACTATTTAATATAACTTTTTCGCTAATATTTTATATATCACAACCTTTATTATGGTAAAAATCTTCGTCAAATTGTCATTAAACTGTGTTTTGGTAATGCATTCATGTTTACCCTATAATTACCTTTCTGAGCAAACGGCCTCACTGCTTACTGCCTCTCAGTTACTGTTTTGGTGGCCCAGCCCCCATCTCCAGTTTTTATTGATCCTGGGTTTAATAGTTCATGTTGTCCATTCGTAAATGTGTTTCTATGAAATTCTTTCTGAGCAGACAGAGGAATATGCCATTATTTTATCCATAAAAGTCATGTTTTTGTTATACTTAAGGAATATTTTGAAAAAATTTGCATTTGTAAAAAAGTGCATTTGCTACAACCACTTCCTTTCTCACATCCATTCTGGTGCAGCTAAAGCAGTATGACATATTACCATTGTATTCACAGCCGTTGTTTTGCTATATCCCACAGGTCAATTTCCCAGATGTTGAGAAGGTTGAATGGCTAAATAAGGTATGTTACTTTTTTCAGGTTTGTGTTTACTGCCTTTAGTTGTTTTCAGCAGTTACAAGAAACCACAGAACTTATGCCCCACCTCTAGCCCTCCCACCATGGCAGAAGCGAGCCTCTATGACTCATACCCTCTCACAGTCTTTTTTTTTTTTTTTTTTTTTTTTTGACAAATGTTCGGCTTCTTTTAGGGCAGCTAGTTCTATAAATGCCAATTTTGCTGCACACGCACACACACACACACACACACACACACACACACACACACACACACACACACACACACACAGCCAGGCACATAACCACTTCCTGGCATAGATGTGTTTTGCTCAACATATTTTTCAGTTGTAGATTTCAAAACCTACTACTGCCCGATTTTCCAAATTAGCATTATATGAAAAAAGAGACAGGGAGAACACGCAGTTCAGCTGGACAGATGCCTGGACTGTGTTTAAAGATAATAGCTTATATTGAGTCAAATCTAAAATCAATGTGTAACTTGATCTGAAATTTATTGGCAAAATTTTTTTTTGAGTTTGTCACTCCCCTACCACACCCCATGAGTATTCTAACCTATGTTCTGTTCACTACTTATAAATATCTTGTAAAAGCAATAAATGTCTTATTATGAACAAACATTTTTGTTTTTAAAAGATATTCTGTTGCATTTTTTTTGCATTTGATTGTTTTAGTTTCCTTCCTTGTTTAGTTTTCCTTTGATTTAGTTAATATATCATTGTTTGGTTATTCCTGAATTTGGGTCAGGTTTTTACCCTCACTTCACTAATGTCAATGAAATTTCTGTAGCAGGAAGAATGTTATAACAATTGTTGAATAAATAATTTACTCGAAAGCACCTGGTTACAGAATTGCCCTATGTAATGTACAATTACATAATTTGTATTATTACATACAATGCTAATCATCACACTGTGTCACCCGATGAGGATGGGTTCCCTATTGAGTCTGGTTCATTTCAATGTCTTTTCCTCATATCGTCTCAGGAAGTTTTTTCTTGCCACCCTCACCTCTGGCTTGCTCATTATGGATAAATATAAATAAATATAAACTTCATAATTTTTATTATGAAGTTTTGTTTTCCTGTAAAAGTGCTTTGCGACAATTCCCCTTGTTAATAGTGTTTTACAAATAAAATTTAAGTGAAATGAAATATGTAATTGCCAACTGAATTTTTCAAAATCACACATATATACAGTATAATACTGAGGTGTTCTGTCTGTCTGTCTGTCTGTCTCTCTCTCTTTCTGCAGGTAATCCAGCAGGCATGGCCATTTATTGGTCAGTATCTGGAGAAATTGCTAACAGAGAGTATTGCTCCATCCATCCGCTCATCCAGTGTACACCTGCAGACCCTCAACTTCACCAAGATTGACTTTGGTGACAAGGTTTGCCTCACGCTCTCTTAAAAATTGGACACTCCTTACATACATAATATTTTCTTTTTTGTTTTTATAATAGTAATGAAGATATTAGCACTAATATAACAGGTATGTTCTGGTAGTATAGTTAAGAACTAAAAATTAACCTTAAGCCATTCTTGATGAAATAGAAATAGCATTTTTTGCCTTGGAACTTTGCAAGGAAAATATGTATCAAATTCTTGCATTGCTGTAACGGACAGTGATAGCTTGAGTTTCCCAGCATGTTTGAATGATTGATTATTTTCACTTGAAGAATGGATACAGAGAGCACACCCTGTCCTCTTAAAGTTACACTGAAAATGCTCAAATGGAAAATGGATAAAAGAATATATAATTGTGGCTCTGTTTCTCTTTTTCTGTTGATAACAACTCATAAGCACATGATTTAATTTTGATAAACTACCTCCAGGGTATGTGTTTTGTGGTTTGTTTTGGTTTATATCTGGTTTCTGACCCCTATCTTGTATCCGTATTTGTCCCTTTAATGTCTCATGATAACTCTCTGCTGTTTCCTGTTTTTTCCTTGATTAGTCTGTGTATGTAAGCCCTTGTGTTTATTTGTTTCATTGTTAGGTAACGCTGTGGTGTATTTCTGCCTTATGTACCAAGTCTTTTTGCTTGTTTTCTGTTGTGTTTCTGTTGTTTCGTGGTTTCTCAATTTTTGATTTTGTCTCTTCCCATAAGTATTTGGACACATTTCATCATTTTGCCTCTCTATATAACCACAATGCATTTACAAAGAAGCAAGAAGTGACTTGTACACTTTCTGCTTTAATTCAAATTGAAAACATTTGCATTAATCATTTAGGAATTACAGTTTCATGGCCAGCTGTGGCCTGTTTCTTTGTTATTTCATGAGATAGATATAGATCACTTGTTGAATTTGTATTTGGTATCTGTTCGTGGAAACTCTCGATATGCAGTCCAAAGAGGTGTTGATGTAAGCAAGGGAAGCCATTGTTAGGATGGAAAAATTAAACAGACTTATTAGAGCCATATCAGACACTAGTGGCCAAATCAACAAATTCTTGGTGGTAAATTCTTGAAAAGGAATGCAAAACCAAAAGGCCAACAAACTAAATTGGATGATCAATAATTCCTTCCTTGGTCAAGAAAAACCCTTTCACAGCATCTAGCCATGTCAAGAACATGAGTAGGTAGCCATATTATTATGCAGAGACATCTTCATGAATGTAAATACAGTGCAAATAGTAAATACAATTGATAAGCAATAATGTTTCAAATTTACAATTTTTTTATATACAGTATATTTTATGTTTTGACACAATATGGATTTGAATGATAAACCAGATCTGGATCTTCTTTATACAACATTAATAGTTAATGGTTTCTGGAACAACATTTTTTGGTCTCATTTGCAAAATTCTGCATATTTATGTTTTTATGAAACAGGCTATGAAAGTTGTAGGAGTGAAGGCTCATACAGAGAATGAAAAAGGACAAGTGCTACTGGATGTCTACATCAGGTAAATCTAAGATGTTTTGTCTAAGATGTAGCGAGTAGGATCTAAATGTAGAATATGCAAAAAAAAAAAATTACAGTAGCCTGAGCATGTGACAGTGTCTTAATGTATAGTGCATAACTGTAAATAACTGTAAATTGAATGTTTTGCACTTTATTAGAGAGCATTGTTAAAAAAAGTGAAAAGGTAGAAAATGTTTAAGACTCTATTTGAGGATCAATGCTAATATTCAACAGAAATATTTCTCTCATTGCCTTTCTTTTTCCATCCAAAAATGGTCAATTCACCTTTTTTAAATTAAGTAGATCATCAAAAGATTCATTCATTCATTCATCTTCTACCGCTTATCCGAACTACCTCGGGTCACGGGGAGCCTGTGCCAATCTCAGGCGTCATTGGGCATCAAGGCAGGATACACCCTGGACGGAGTGCCAACCCATCGCAGGGCGCACACACACACACTCATTCACTCACGCAATCACACAATAGGGACAATTTTCCAGAGATGCCAATCAACCTACCATGCATGTCTTTGGACCGGGGGAGGAAACTGGAGTACCCGGAGGAAACCCCCAAGGCACGGGGAAAACATGCAAACTCCACACACACAAGGCGGAGGCGGGAAACGAACCCCGACCCTGGAGGTGTGAGGCGAACGTAACCACTAAGCCACCGTGCCCCCTATCATCAAAAGATAATGAAGTTTAATCTCTTCTCCCACTAGAATCTCCAACAGCTTTATTTTACTTTTGTGCTAGTTCTGGTTTGGTTGACTATTGTTGGGTGTTTTCTAAATTCTAATTCTGCTGAATACATGTCCCTTTTTAACCAATAAGCGTGTGTTTCAAAGACAGCACCACATATTTGCACAGTTCATAGTTAAGGTTTTGGAGGTATGTTTTAGAATTTTGGTCAGCGTATTCTTAGCTTATTGGACTAGTTTATCATATAATCACTTCACTTCACATAGTTTTAACAATCTTGTTCTTTTATTGTTTACCAAATTGTTTTTGCTTGGGAGTTTGTCTTTTTCTTCCCTAAATCATGTAGACCGTACTGTAAGACCACATCCACTGTGACTTATTAGTGTTACAAGGTCTCAGGTGTGAATGGAAAGCAGCTGTGTTAAATTTGGTGTTATCACTCTCACTCTCTCATACTGGTCACTGGAAGTTCAACATGGCACCTCATGGCAAAGAACTCTCTGAGGATCTGGAAAAAATTATTTTTGCTCTACATAAAGATGGCGTAGGCTATAAGAAGATTGCCAAGACCCTGAAACTGAGCTGCAGCACATTGGCCAAGACAATACCGCGGTTGAACAGGACAGGTTCCATTCAGAACAGGCCTCGCATTGGTCGACCAAAGAAGTTGAGTGCACGTGGTCAGTGTCATATCCAGAGGTTGTGTTTGGGAAATAGACATATGAATGCTCCCAGCATTGTTGCAGAGGTTGAAGGGGTGGGGGTGGGGGTGGGGTGTCAGCCTGTCAGTGCTCAGACCATACACTGCACACTGCATCAAATTGGTCTGCTTGGTTGTCGTCCCAGGAGGAAGCCTCTTCTAAAGATGATGCACAAGTAAGCCTGCAAACAGTTTGTTGAAGACAAGCAGACTAAGGACATGGACTACTGGAACAGGAACTGGAAAGATAAACTTATTTGGTTCAGATGGTGTCAAGCCTGTGTAGCGGCAACCAGGTGAGGAGTACAAAGACAAGTGTGTCTTGCCTACAGTCAAACTTGATGGTGGGAGTGTCATGGTCTGTTGCTCTATGAGTGCTGCTGGCACTAGGGAGCTACAGTTCATTGAGCAAACCATGAATGCCAAAATGTACTGTGACATACTGAAGCAGACCATGATGGAGACTGGGCCGCAGGACAGTATTCCAACATCATAACGACCCCAAACACACATCCAAGACTATTACTGCCTTGCTAAAGAAGCTGAGGGTAAAGGTGATGGACTGGTTAAGCATGTCTCCAGTCCTAATCCCTATTGAGCATCTGTGGGGCATTCCCAAATGGAAGGTGGAGGAGCGCAAGGTCTCTAACATCCACGAGCTCTCTGATATCTTTATGGTGGAGTGGAAGAGGACTCCAGGACACCTGTGATGCTCTGGTGAACTCCATGCCCAAGAGTGTTAAGGCAGTGCTGGAAAATAATGGTGGACACACAAAATATTGACACGTTGGTCCCAATTTGGACATTTTCACTTATTGGTGTGCTCACTTTTGTGGCCAAAAGTTTGGAGACTAATGGCTGTGTGTTGATTTATTTTGAGGGGACAGCAATTTTATACTGTTATACAAGCTGTACACTCACTACTTTTACATTGTAGCAAAGTGTCATTTCTTCAGTGTTGTCACATGAAAAGATATAATAAAATATTTACAGAAATGTAAGGGGTGTACTCACTTCTGTGAGATACTGTAACTAGGTATGGAGGTTGTGTGCCAGCTCTTATTGAAAGAAAACAATTTGTCTACTATGCATGTTGTTTAAATAATAGAGGCAAATATCTCACAAAAATCAGCATTTGGAATGTATATGTATGTATCTAGCCATTTGCTTTCTGTAATTATCCATTTATACTGCCATTTCCTGTGGGAGTTAGACAGCTGCCCTGGGCAGTCACTTTTTAAAATATTGTTTACATTCCAGACAGGTGTGCTTATCTAATAGCTTGGATATTATTTATTAGCTGGCCACAACAAAATATGTCAGCAAATATCTAATTTTCCCCTTATTCTCACTTTCTACTTTCTTAAAGATAAGTTGTTGATAAAGTGTTTAAACAACATAACATTTTCTTGTTTAGGCAAATCTTATTAATGAATTACTATCTAGATTTCTGTATAACTGTAAATCTCAATTTTTACAGCTACGTGGGAAATGCAGAGATAAATGTGGAGGTGAAGAGGTATTTCTGTAAAGCTGGAGTAAAAGGGATACAGGTGAGCTATAATTCACACTTGCTGTGTGCCTAGTTTTGAAACATCACCCTATACATGTATACCAAAGTGTAATTACCTTAATTCTATTAATATACTGTAATTATAGGATAAAGCATCATTATTGTATCAAGAGTAGAGTAATTACCTGAAGGTGAAGAAATATTCTTTCTTTTTTTTTCAGCTGAGTGGTATGATGAGAGTGATTTTGGAGCCTTTGATTGGCAATGTGCCCATTGTCGGAGCGATCACTATGTTCTTTATCAGTAGGCCTGTAAGTTCCAGTACACTCACATCTCCTTTGAAGCTATCTATCCTTTTCTTATTTTCATCACACTCATTTCCAGAATTCTGATTTAAACTAATCTTGATTTAGTTTAGTCTTTTAATATATCAGTGTTGCACTTTCACATTATTATTTACCTACCTTGATCTTTTTAATATAGACTATTGTATTCTGTCAGCTTCTTCATTAAACATTCTCCTTCTTCTGTTATTCATCAGAATTTGGACATCAACTGGACTGGTTTAACCAACCTTTTGGATATTCCAGGACTCAAGTAAGTGAAGTAGAATTAACTGTTTCTAAGGGACAATTTTATAAATATTATTTTAAACATTTAACCACTTTTAAATATATGAACTTGTATGTTTATTATTCATATTCCTGATGTTCTTAAATTATTAATGATGTTTTCCATTGTTATAAAAAGAAAATTGCAATTGAAGGACCCCAGTTTGACTTGTATCAGCACTGTTTACAAGCGTCACGATACAGCAATATCATACAGCAGTTTCTTTCTGGAACATAACAAACATAGTAAATTTGCAATGTAAAATATAAAAAAAAGTAAATTTGAAATGTAAAATATTATTAAGTATTGTCCTCAGTTGTAAAAACAAATAACGGTTTCATGATTTGGGAAATATCATTGCTTTGAAACTGTAACAAACCTTCCGTAGAACCAGATATAGAATCCATTTGTGGAGTTTTTCTAAATACACAGCATATAATACAAAAGCTGTTTGCGAGAGACATCAAAATATGCAGGCAAATGTTCATAAACCAGTAGGGCAGTCAGCATGACAGATAATCTAAACCAGGGAGCAGAAAATGTGGTTGGTAAATAGGCAAGAGTTTAAAAATTGCAAGACATGCAATGTGGCAAACAATCCAGAAATCACAATCCAAACAGGAAGAATAAACTGAGAAAACAATGGTCGTACACAGGCAAACTTGAAGAAAACACTGAACAGTACCCACAGTACAGTACACAGTTCACACAGTGTTCTCTTGTTCAATGTGCATGTGCTTTAAATGTCCGATAACCTGGAAATTACTCTTGACCTGATGGCCATCCGGTAGAGTGTTCCCTCTGGTGGTGTAATAGCAGGCGGAGCCTTTACAGTATCCACAGTACACCTCAGTGCACCTCCAGATGGTTTCCTTCATGGCTGCCCTCTGGGTCTCAATGCATGGAGATCCAGGTGAGCTTGTTGGAAATCTGAGATAAGAGGGGGTCTAGAATGTTAAATGAATTTGACCTATGACCTTTCCTCTGGAACATTATCCTTCCCACTCAATATTAGGTATTGAACTTATTGAACCGACCCCCTCTCCTGCGGTTGTATACGATGTCGTGGACCAGGTAGGCCAGTGATCCTTTGAAGCAGTTGAGGAGGGCTTATGTCTGTAGTTTAAGATGTGGGGGGTATGGACTGGCTATTTAATTATGGTATTATGCATTTCTACATTCCATTTATTAATGACTGGAATACAGAAGGCACGTTAGTTAGTCCATATGGCATTATATTCATAGTGCCCCCCCGTGGTAAAAAAAAGACATCTTCCACTTGTCCCCTGCCTGTATGTGAACGAGATTGTGGGCACTCCTCAAGTATTGTTTCATAAACAGCTGTGTCTCCTGTAGTTTTTCCAGTGCCGGGAGAACCAGAGGGAGTGGGTAGGGGTACCAGACTGTTATCCCTGATAGGCTTTGCAAGGCCTTAGTCCCATATCCTTTTCTTTGACAACCAAGGAGGTTCATGCTAGGGCTTCCTTGGTGTAATTTTCAATTGCTTGGGTTTCAGCCAATGATAGAGGGTAGACTCGGCTCTTAAGAGGTAATGCATTAAGGAGAAGCATGATGGTGCAGTCTCAGGGCCGGTGTGGGGTTAAGTTCGTCGTGCGCTCTTTGCTGAACACCTCCTGTAGATTGTGATACTTTTTGGGGATACAGAAAGGGTTTATGGGTTTGAGGCTTTCGATGAAGGTAGTGCAGCATAGGTGGTTGAGATTTTCCCTGAGACAGTGGTTGAAACAGTGGCAGGACAATTGGCTTTCCAGGAGACCTGAGCTTCATGGTGGTGGAGCCATTGGAACCCCAGAATGATTGGGTTAGAATGTGTAAATATCACATAGCATACCAGCACTTACTGTATACTTGAAAAAGTTTAATCTACAAGGTAATGGGGATACTTTGCTAAGTGTTGTATACCTGTCCTCTACTGGTTGATTATCCACTACAGTGACTTTCAGGGTAGAGCAGGGTATGGTGCTGAGCTGGCGAGCATTAGCTGGTGGTGTATTAGGATGATTCTACGTCAACTAGAGTTGAAAGATTACGCACTTCATTAGCATAGTGCAGTAGCACAGTTAATGTTAAACTGTAAGGACATGAATTCAGGTCCCTGTTCAATATTCGGGAGAGGGCTTCCACTAGCAGGGCAGCGGTGGGCTAGCAGGTGGAGCTGTTTAAGAAATATAGTTAGCTTGCTTGCTCAGTCACATTATACTGGAAGTTGAATAAAGTTTTGAAGCCCCTTTAATATTCTGAACACAGCTTTTGTGTGATAGGATCAGCTAAATATGGGGGGGGGGGAATAAATAATTGCATTTATAAACATGTTTGTATATATTGGAGTGATTGAATTTCTACAGGTAGCTAAAAAAGACTTTAGTAATATCATGATTTAGACAACCAAATAAATATGTATTCTCTCTTTATTCTTTTACTCTTTTCTCTTAGTTTGAAGACAGACACTATGATAATGGATGCCATTGCCTCCTTTCTGGTGCTACCTAACCGTCTCACCATTCCATTAGTGCCAGATCTACCAGTGGCACAGCTTCGGTCCCCTTTGCCAAGGGTAACATACACAATTGCATATACACACACCATTCACTCATAAATAGCTGCAAAAACACACATTTATATGTACATAATCAGCCAGCTTTATGGTCTGGTCTTCATTCAGTGATCATTTGCAGACTTCAGCAGGAAGGATTTTGTGTTCGGTCTGTGGTGAACCCGGAATTTGTTCTGACCTGTTAGTTCCCCAGGAGCTCTTGATTGCTTAATTCCACTCAACTATGAACTGTTGTAAGAAGGACATTAGTTACATTTACATTATTTACTGTCTAGTGTCAGGCAAATGATGATTAGTTCCCTTCTGAGTCTGGTTCCCCTCAAGGTTCTTTCCTCATCTTATCTCAGGGAGTTTTTCCTTGACACTGTAGCCTCAAGCTTGCTCGTTAATGATAGATGTTAGAGATATATAGTAACAATTTTAAACTTTTTAAAAAAAAAAAAAATTCAGTTCTGCTTTTATACTAATGTAAAGCTGCTTTCAGTGAATTGTTATACAAATAAATTTAATTGAATTTTTAATTGAAATTGTGCTGCTGCCACAAGATTAGTTGCTTGGATAACTACATGAATGTGGCAGTGTACTGGTGCTCCTAATAAAGTGGACGATGAGTGTACATTTCTTATATACACAACCCCTTCCCTATTTCTCTGCTGTTTTCCAGGGTGTGGTCCGCATTCATCTTTTGGAAGCTGAAAGTTTGGCTGCCAAAGATAACTATGTGAAGGGTCTGATGTCAAACATGTCTGATCCTTATGCTTTGATTAGAGTGGGCCCACAGTCCTTCAGGTCAAAACACAAAGACAACACAGACAGTCCAAAATGGGGTGAGATATATGAGGTAAGAGACACACACACACACACACAAACACACACACACACACACACACACACACACACACACACACACACAGAGAATCGCCTGTTAACCATCCTGTTTTAAACAGAAAGTTATATGCAACATGTAAGCATCATGTTACTGAAATGTGGAGTAAGCTGTGTCAGCTATAATAATCTGGATAAATCTTAAAGTTTTTAAATCACAACAGGAAAGGTAAAAAATCATATGCTAAGATACTTCCTTTATGAGTGCATTCACCTCTAAGAAATAAAAATGGGTTTGACCTTGACTGTCTTGTGTGTAACTTTCAGGTAATTGTTCATGAGGTACCTGGCCAAGTGTTGGAGGTAGAAGTGTATGACAAAGATCCAGACCAGGATGACTTTCTGGGCAGGTACCATCAATGCTCTTTGTTTTCCTTTAATATTTTGCCATGCCTATGTTTCAGAGAATAAAACAATGTTATCTTTTTTAAATGTATCTTTATCTTTTATTTTTTATTTTATTTTATTTTATTTTATACTTTATTTTTAAGTATAAAATCTTTTCTAACTTTCATCTGGAGTAACTATTTAACTTTCCTGTTTTCCAATGTATGGTGTCAATGTTGTATAGCTTCATTTACAAAGATGGTTAAGGCACTACAAATTGTATGTAATACTCCTGCCTGTGCCAAGGAACCCCACACCTGTGTTGCTTTAATTGACAAGAGAGAGACAATAAAGCCATACCTCCCAACCTGAGAGCACAGCCAATTTTTCACTCTTGAGGCCTGTGATGATGGCTGTGGCATTGTTGAGCTTAAAATTTTGAGTATCCTGTTGCAAATGCTTTTTTGTGCAATTGTGCTGCTTGGGGCCCCAACACAGTCTGGAGATTTGTGGTTAATTGATGGTTATTTTATTTTATAGTGTATTGTTAACTAATTGTATACAGTAGTCTGTTTACTATATCTATTGGCTGTTACTATATCTAGTAGTTGTATTTCCACAGGCGGTGTAGCCATTAGACTTGGGATTCTGCACCTGAGATTGGGTATACCTTGTGAATTGTGTGCTCAGTAGACAATGATGTTATCAAACCAGAGCTTTAATTGCAGAACACAAATGCATAAAACTGCCTTTGAAATGCCTCTAATGATTTGTTTGCATTTCAGACATACTTTATATTAAAAGGCTCTGCCAATTAAACAGTTTTTACCATACATTGGTAATGGCATTTGAGCCAACAAAATTTGCTTTCTATTTCATTCAGTGTCATTTGCATAGCATGAAGTGTAAATTGGAAATTGCATTGTGAATATCACATTTAAGGCCAGGGTAAACTGACTGTGATAATACAGCATACAATTTTGCATCATACAAATTTTAAACCACTCTGTCAGTTGTTTGATATTTGGATTGCATGTAGCATTAATTTACAGACAAAGCCATATTTAGCCTATACCCCTAGTGGCAACACAGAAGGAAAGATGGAACAAATGCATTGATTTCAGCTTTAGCACTTCTACATCTGACATTGCATCCAGACTTATACCCCACTATCAGATTTCAGAATTATTGTGCTCTTGAATGCTGGTTAGGTGTCAGAAGCACCCTGTTATACCGTACGCTGACACAGGCAAAGGCCGCATATCTTTTACAACAATACCCAAAATGAATTTCAGTGCACAGTTACTGAATAATGTGTGAGGTAGTTTCTTTTACAGGCTAAAGCGATGACTTTGTTCTTGAAACAGCTACACATGAATAATAAATAAAAGGAAAGCATAAGGAACATTCCAGAATGTAAAGCAGTACAACAGCAACCGTTAGAAATCTTTGGAATAGGGGAATGCAAAACACATGAAACAGTGCAGGGTTAAGTGCTCAAGGACCCAACGTTAAGAATATTAAAATCAGAAACATTAGACATAATCAATACAATACAAAAACAAAAGACTAACAAATTATACTGGTTGAAAGACAGAAATGCGAACAGTGATTGGTGGTAATGCAATTTTACTTGAATGACTAAAGAAGTGGAGCACAATAGAGCTGTTTTAGTAGCTGTTGTTAGCTGTTGTAGTACTAAAGAAGCGGATTGCTGAGTTCTTTCAGGACTGATTTTTTTTATGTTTATTTTCAGAGCAAAGTTGGATTTGGAAATAGTTAAGAAGGCTAAAATTGTTGATGAGGTGAGATTCTTTGGAACGATAATATAACTCATATTGATATTAATATGCATATTAATATTCACATTTGTTTTTATCTGTTGATCTCATTTGTGTATGCGTTTCCTATAAATAAACACACAAAATGATGACACCACTAAAATAACAGACTATATGTCTTGTTAATTATTTATTATTGCACTTTCTCAATTTATTCAAATTTAATTTCCCTCACAAAAAGAGCTAATGTTTCTTTTCAGTGGTTCACTTTGAAGGATACTCCCACAGGGCGTGTTCACCTCAGACTGGAATGGTTGACATTACAGGACACCACTGATACCTTGGAGCAGGTAAATAGAGCAGTGAGATGCTAGATTTGAGATGCAGATTTCAAGTATGAAAATTGGTTTAATGTTGAGGCATACTGTTATGCTGATTCACACACAAACACACACACACACACACACACACATATTCTTTCTTTTTCAGGTAATGAAAAGGAATGAAACCTTTCTGAGTAATACAGCAGATCCCCCCTCATCAGCTATCTTGACAGTGTATTTGGACAAGGCAGAAGCACTTCCTGTAAGTCACAGTTTTCACACTGCCCTTTTCATGCTCTGAATTTGATTTCCAGGTATATAATGGTTGAATAACTACTTTTGTCTGTGTGGCTGTGCTTCTGACTGTTCTGCTAATATATAATGTTTGCTAGTATTGGAGATACTACTGTAGCTCCCTCCAATACTAGGACTGGAATTACTGGAGGTTAGTATTTGAATGTTGTGCATTTTGACAAAAAACCTAGACCCAATTTAATTTTTCAGATACTGCTATCATATGAAAACGTACAGAAAAAGCCTTTTTATAGGTAGCTAATTCACATTTAGAGGTAAAGATAAACAAAAAACGAAATTTCCTGCACTTGCATGTGAAGATGGGTGAGAAGTTAAAGAAAAAATCGGCCACAAAAAGTTACCAAAACCATAGGTGTTCAGTTGGGTTGAGATCAAGGCCATAGTATGTAATTAAAATAATGTTCCTTCTTTTCAAAGCACTCAGTGGCTCTCATGCTTATGTTATTGATCTTGTTCTAAAAGCAGAATGATTTATGAAACCTTGCTTCATAGTTTGGGGTAATATAGAGACTGTGATTAGAATTGAACAAGATACAAATTGGACAAAGTGTACATGGGACAATGCAATGACTGGGGATTTAATGTACAGTGGTGTGAAAAAGTGTTTGCCCCTTCCTGATTTTTTTGCATGCTTGTCACACATTAAAGTTTCAGATCATCAAACAAATTTAAATATTATTCAAAGATGATATTATTCAAAGACACCTGTTTGCAATCAAGAAATCACTTAAATACGACCTGACTGACAAAGTGTAGTAAACCAAAAGATCCTCAAAAGCTACACATCATGCCGAGATCCAAAGAAATTCAAGACCAAATTAGAAAGAAAGTAATTAAGATCTATCAGTCTGGAAAAGGTTATAAAGCCATTTATAAAGCTTGGGACTCCAGCAAACCACAGTGAGAGACATTATCCACAAACGGTGGAAACATGAAACAGTGGTGAACCTTCCGAGAAGTGGCTGGCCGACCAAAATTAACCCAAGAGCACAGCGACAACTCATCCAAGATGTCGCAAAAGACCCCACAAGAACATCCAAAGAACTGTAGGCCTCACTTGCCTCACTTATGGTCAGTGTTCATGCACCATAAGAAAGAGATTGGGCAAAAATGGCCTGCATGGCGGAGTTCCAAGACGAAAACCGCTGCTGAGCAAAATGAACATAAAGGCTCATCTCAGATTTGCCATAAAACATCTTGATGATTGCCAAGACTATTGGGAAAATACTCTGTGGATTGACGAGACAAAAGTTTAACTTTTTGAAATGTGTGTCCCATTACATCTGGCGTAAAAGTAACACTGCATTTCAGAAAAGAACATCATGCCAACAGTAAAATATGTTGGTGGTAGTGTGATGGTCTGGGGCTGTTTTGCTGCTTCAGGACCTGGAAAACTTGCTGTGATAAATGGAACCATAACTTCTGCTGTGTACCAAAAAATACTGAAGGACAATGTGTTTGTGACCTCAAGCTGAAGCGAACTTAGGTTCTGCAGCAGGACAATGATCCAAAACACACCAGCAAGTCCTCCTCTGAATGGCTAAAGAAAATGAAGACTTTGGAGTGGCCTAGTCAAAGTCCTGACCTGAATCCTATTGAGATGCTGTGGCATGGCCTTAAAAAGGCGGTTCATGCTCGAAAACCCTCCAATGTGGCTGAATTACAACAATTTTGCAAAGATCTTTTCTTGCTGCTAAGGGTGGACCAACCAGTTATTAGGTTTAGGGGGCAAGCACATTTTCACACAGGGCCATGTAGGTTTGGATGTTGTTTTCCCTTAATAATAAAAACCTTAATTTAAAAACTGCCTGTTGTGCTTACTTGTGTTATCTTTGACTAATATTGAAATTTGTTTGATTATCTGCAACAATAAAGTGTGAAAAACGTGCAAAAAAAAAAAAAAAAAATCAGGAAGGGGCAAACACTTTTCCACACCACTGTACATGTGATCTTGTAAAAGTAATACCATTAAACCTTTTCAGAAAACAGACAACATGTCTGTGTTTAGATGTTGTTAATGTCATTTAAACATTTCTCTTTTTTTCTTTTCTTGTCATCATTTCAGATGAAAAAAGGCAATAAAGATCCCAGTCCAATGGTGCAGCTTTCTGTGCAAGACATAACCCGAGAAAGCAAAGTATGCTGCACAAATACACACAGAAATATACATGATGTCATTTTGGTTGGGCTTAAGATAGTTGTTTTTTTTTGTGTGTGTGTTTGCTTTCTGTTGTTATTTTGTAGTCCTAGGTTAACATGCTGTACTGACATGCTGGGCACAGAGTGGTGTGCAACATTCATCATCCACTGAAACATTAGTATTTTTGTCTAGAACAATCAGTGCAATACCACATGTTTAGCCCGCTTTTTGTGTGCAGATGCAAAGATGAATAAATAATTTGTCACATCCAAATAGTACAACAGCAAAACCTTTAAAGGATCAAAACTTTTGAAGGATCTATTAATTAAGCAATTCACACTAGCTGAGGCATTCCATAAAAACAGATTCATGTAGTCTGGACAGTTGCATGTGTGTTATGTATGTGGGGCAGAGTTTTCCATCTTTGAAGGGTCTCAATTATATAATAATTCTGACCTTAAGTTATTTTATATATCCAGTAGAGGTAGACTAACTCATGTACCAAACTGTAATTAATTGTTTAGGTTGAATGGACTATGTAAACTGCACTTTCCACATAAACTGTGCATTTAATCGTGAATGGCAGGTTTCACAAGCAGGTTTTAACAAGCAGGTTTTTTTCTTGAAGAAAGTCATTAACTTGTACTTGAAAAGAAACGCTAACTATATCTGGTCCATTTCATAAAGGGAATTCTGACCCAAATATGGCCCAAGACAAACTGTGGAGAAGAGGAACTGATATCATAGTTGATACTGTATCATGGCTAACCCCACACACCTCTTAGTAATGTATTGGTCCATTTCATAAAGAGAATTCTGGCCCAAGAGGAACTGAGGAAGAGGGGAGCTGATATCATAGTTGATATTGTTGCATGGCTAAGTCTTAATAATGTATTCATTCAAGCCCAATCCCTTTTTTATATTTGCACAGTTTTGTGCCATGTTACACTCTGCACTATATTTGAAGTCATAACAGCACAAAAATATATCCAAATGATCGTGCAGAAAGCTTGCAAAGATAATGGTTGCATTTTCCAGAGGCACTAGTGTATTATTTCCTATTTTTATTGTAAGACCAATTATTGTTTATTACTCCTTTCTACCTCAATGTATTCATGCAGACCAGCTGGAACACAGTTAATCCTGTTTGGGAAGATGCCTTCACATTCTTCATCCAAGATCCACACAAACAGGACATTGATATCCAGGTACGGAAGTCCATTAAGGCATTGTTTTATGGTGCCATAATGCAGTGCAACACAACCCTAAATCCACTCCAGTATAAACAAGACATTACAGGAAATATGCTAATAAAATTAAATTGTATGGAGGAATTTCTGGTGACTTTCATTCCCTGACCTACTTTTCATGCCATTTTTTGCATTATCCTTGTTCTGTGATAACAATTCTTTGTAATTAATACTTTCCTACTGGCTTCTTGTTGAGTTTCACAGAGAGATTGTGGCTGAAAGATTTTAACTCTTTATCATGTTCTGTGTTCCACCAGGTGAAAGATAATGACCGTGTACAGCCCCTTGGCAGCCTGTCTCTACCACTCTCTCGCCTTCTATCTTGTCCTCAGCTCAGCCTTGATCAGTGGTTTCAGCTTTATAATTCTGGACCAGCCAGCCGTATTCACATCAACACTATACTCAGGGTAACAATAATTTATTTGCAATATACAAATACAATTTTCTTTAAGCTTGTACCTAAATGTTTTTTGTAATTGAATAAAAAATGCAAAATAATGACCATATGTTCATATGTACAATTTTAAATCCGAAAAAAGTTGGGACGTTTATTAAATTTTAATAAAATGAAACGACTTTAAAAATCACCTGAGCCAATATTTTATTCAGAATAGAACATAGATGAGATAACAAATGTTTAAACGGTGAAATTTTACACTTTTATCCACAAAATGAGCTAATTTCTAATTTGATGCCTGCTACAGGTCCCAGACAGTTGGCAGGGGCAGTAAATGGCTGAAAAGCAAGAGATTTTGAAAAGAACATCTTATAACTAATTAAGTTAATTGATATCAGGTTTGTAACCTGATTAGCTATAAAACAGAGATGTCTTAGAGAGGCAGAGTCTCTCAGAAGTAAAGATGGCCAGAGGCTCTCCAATCTGTGAAAGAGTGTGTAAAAAGATTGTGGAATACTTTAAATATAATGTTCCTCAATGTCAAATTGCAAATCTCATCATCTGTAGTGCATATCATCTGCAAAAGATTCAGGAAAAACTGGAGAAATGTTTGTGCGTAAGGGACAAGGCGGAAGACATTACGACACTGCATCACTCATTGGCATGATTGTGTAAATTAAATTAATAAATGGGTCCAGGAATACTTCCAGAAACCACTGTCAGTAAAAACAATCTGCCATGCCATCTGCAGATTCCAACTAAAGCTCTATCATCCAAAAAAGGAACCCATATGTTAACATTGTCCAGAAGCACCGTCATGTCCTGTGGGACATGAATCCGAATTTAACATTCTTGTTGGAATTCACGACGCCGTGTCCTCCGGGCTAAAGAGGAGGGAGACCTTCCACCGTATTATCATCATTTAGTTCAAAAGCCTGCATCTCTGATTGTATAGGGATGCATAAGTGTATACGGAATGGGCAGCTTGCATTTTTTGGAAGGCAGTATGAATACTAAAAGCTATATAAAGGTTTTAGAGCAACATATGCTCCCCTCAAGATGAAGTCTATTTCAGGCCTTGTATATTCCAGAAGGACAATGCAAAGCCACATACTGCAGCTATTACCACAGCATGGCTTCATCATAGAAGACGTCAGAGTGCTGAATTGGCCTGCATGCATTTCACCTGTAGAGGACTTTTTCATTAAACAAAAAATATGTCAAAAACGACCACAAACTATTCAGCAGCTGGAAACCTATATCAGGCAAGAATTGGACCAAATTCACACCAAAACTCCAAAATGCAAATTCACACCAAAATGCTTTGAAAATGCTACACCATGGTAAACATGCCCCCATCCGAACTATTATGAGACCTGTAGCAGGCATCAAATTTGAAATGAGCTCATTTAGTGGATAAAAGTGTAAAATTTCTACGTTTAAACATTTATGTTATCTATGTTCTATTGTGAATAAAATATTGGCTAGTGATTTTAAAAGTCTTTTAGTTTTCATTTTATCCATCTATCCATCCATCCATCCATCCATCCATCCATCCTCTACCGCTTATCCGGGGCCGGGTCGCGGGGGGCAGCAGTCTGAGCAGGGACACCCAGACTTCCCTCTCCCCAGACACTTCCTCCAGCTCCTCCGGGGGAATACCAAGGCGTTCCCAGGCCAGCCGAGAGACATAGTCCCTCCAGCGTGTCCTAGGTCTTCCCCGGGGCCTCCTCCCGGTTGGACATGCCCGGAACACCTCCCCAGGGAGGTGTCCAGGAGGCATCCGGAACAGATGCCCGAGCCACCTCAGCTGACTCCTCTCGATTTGGAGGAGCAGCGGCTGTACTCTGAGCTCCTCCCGTGTGACCGAGCTCCTCACCCTATCTCTAAGGGAGCGCCCAGCCACCCTGCGGAGGAAACTCATTTTGGCCGCCTGTATCCGGGATCTTGTCCTTTCGGTCATGACCCAAAGCTCATGACCATAGGTGAGGGTAGGAACGTAGATCGACTGGTAAATAGAGAGCTTCGCCTTGCAGCTCAGCTCTTTCTTCACCACAACAGACCGGTATATCGACCGCATCACTGCAGAAGGTACACCGATCCGCCTGTCGATCTCCCGCTCCATCCTTCCCTCACTCGTGAACAAGACCCCAAGATACTTAAACTCCTCCACTTGAGGCAGGAGCTTTCCACCAACCTGAAGGGGACAAGCCACCCTTTTCCGGCTGAGAACCATGGCCTCGGACTTGGAGGTGCTGATTCTCATACCTGCCGCTTCACACTCGGCTGCAAACCGTCCCAGTGCACGCTGAAGGTCCTGATTTGAAGAAGCCAACAGGACAACATCATCTGCAAAAAGCAGAGATGAAATCCCGTGGTCCCCAAACCGGACTCCCTCCGGCCCCCGACTGCGCCTAGAAATCCTGTCCATATAAATAATGAACAGGACCGGTGACAAGGGGCAGCCCTGCCGGAGTCCAACATGCACCGGGAACAAGTCTGACTTACTGCTGGCAATGCGAACCAAACTCCTCTCCGGTCATATAGGGACCGGACAGCCCTTAGCAGAGGGCCCCGGACCCCATACTCCCAGAGCACCCCCCACAGATCACCACAAGGGACACAGTCGAATGCCTTCTCCAGATCCACAAAGCACATGTGGACTGGTTGGGCAAACTCCCATGAACCCTCCAGCAGCCTGGTGAGGGTATAGAGATGGTCCAGTGTTCCACAACCGGGACGAAACCTGCATTGTTCCTCCTGAACCCGAGGTTCGACTATCGGCCGAATTCTCCTCTCCAGTACCCTGGCATAGACTTTTCCGGGGAGGCTGAGGAGTGTGATCCCCCTGTAGTTGGAACACACCCTCCGGTCCCCCTTCTTAAACAGAGGGACCACCACCCCAGTCTGCCAATCCAGAGGCACTGTCAGCAGCCGCCACGCAATGTTGCAGAGGCGTGTCAAACAAGACAGCCCCACAACATCAAGAGACTTGAGGTACTCAGGGCGGATCTCATCCACTCCCGGTGCCTTGCCACTGAGGAGCTTATCAACCACCTCAGTGACCTCAGCTTGGGGGATCGATGGGTCCTCAACTGAGCCCTCTGCTTCCTCAGTGGAAGACATGTCGGTGGGGTTGAGGAGATCCTCGAAGTACTCCTTCCACCGTCCGAGAACGGCCCCAGTCGAAGTCAGCAGATTCCCACTTCCACTGTAAACAGTGTGAGCAGGGCACTGCTTCCCCTTCCTGAGGCGCCGGACGGTTTGCCAGAATATCTTCGAGGCCAACCGATAGTCCTTCTCCATGGCCTCACCGAACTCCTCCCAGACCCGAGTTTTTGCAACCACCTGAGCTGAAGCTCGCTTGGCCCTCCGGTACCTATCAGCTGCCTCCGGAGTCCCCCGAGCCAACCAGGCTCGATAGGACTCCTTCTTCAGCTTGACGGCATCCCTTACTTCCGGTGTCCACCACCGGGTTCTGGGATTGCCTCCACGACAGGCACCGGAGACCTTATAGCCACAGCTCCGCGCGGCCGCGTCGACAATGGAGGTGGAGAACATGGTCCACTCAGACTCAATGTCTCCAACCTCCCTCGGGATCTGGTTGAAGCTCTGCCGGAGGTGGGAGTCGAAGATCTCTCTGACCGGAGACTCAGCCAAACGTTCCCAGCGGACCCTCACAGTACGTTTGGGTCTGCCAAGTCTGTCCAACTTCCTCCCCGGCCATCGGCCTTCGGTGGCCAACTCACCACCAGGTGGCGATCAGTTGACAGCTCCGCCCCTCTCTTTACCCGAGTGTCCAAGACATACGGCCGGAGGTCAGATGAAACAACCACAAAGTCGATCATCGACCTCCGACCTAGGGTGTCCTGATGCCATGTGTACTGATGGACACCCTTATGCTTGAACATGGTGTTCGTTATGGACAAACTGTGACTAGCACAGAAGACCAAAAACAGAACACCTCTCGGGTTCAGGTCGGGGGGGCCGTTCCTCCCAATCACGCCCCTCCAGGTGTCACTGTCGCCGCCCATGTGAGCGTTGAAGTCCCCCCGGAGCACTTTCCAGCACCCCTCCCAGAGACGCCAAGAAGGTCAGGTACTCTTCACTGCCATTTGGCCCGTAAGCACAAATAACAGTGAGAGACCTCTCCCCGACCGGAAGGCGCAGGGAAACGACCCTCTCGTTCACCGAGGTGAACTCCAACACATGGCTGCTGAGCTGGGGGGCTATGAGCAAGCCCACACCAGCCCGCCGCCTCTCACCGCGGGCAACTCCAGAGTAGTAGAGAGCCCAGCCTCTCTCAAGGAGTTGGGTTCCAGAGCTCAAGCCGTGCGTGAAGGCGAGCCCAACTATATCTAGTCGGTATCTCTCGACCTCCCGCACCAGCTCAGGCTCCTTCCGGTTTCTCCTGCAGGTGGTGGGCCCACAGGAGATCGGCCCCACGTCGCTCCTTCGGGCTCAGCCCGGCCGGGCCCCATGGGGTAAGACCCGGCCACCAGGCGCTCGCATGCAAGCCCCAACCCCGGGCCTGGCTCCAGGGAGGGGCCCCGGTTGCGCCATACCGTGCGATGTCACGGACCTTGCTTTATTTTTCTTCATAAAGGGCTTTTGAACCGCTCTTTGTCTGGTCCGTCACCCAGGACCTGTTTGCCTTGGGAGACCCTACCAGGGGCAAAAAGCCCCAGACAACATAGCTCCTAGGATCATTCAGGCACGCAAACCCCTCCACCACAATAAGGTGGCGGTTCAAGGAGGGGAGTTTTCATTTTATTCAAATTTAAATAAAATCAGTTACAATGCATACAAAAAGTATTCCCAGCTCTTCACTTTTTACAGCCTTATTCCAAAATGGATTAAATTCATTATTTTATCAAAATTCTACAAGTAATATCCCATAATGACAACATGAAAGAAGTTTGTTTGAAATCCCTCTGCAAATTTGTTACAAATAAATAATGAAAAAAAACATCACATGTATTCACAACCTTTACTCGATACTTTGTTGAAGCACATTTGGCAGCAATTACAGCCACAAGTCTTTTTGAGTATGATGCTACAAGCTTGGCACCCCTATTTTTAGGCAGTTTCCCCCATTCTTCTTTGCAGGACCTCTCAAGTTCTATAGGTCGCGTCAGTGAACAGCCATTTTCAGATATCTCCAGAGATGTTCAATCAGGTTCAAGTCTAGGCTCTAGCTACTGAAACAAAGATTTAATACATTTGCAAAGATTTCATACAAACATCTTTCATGTTGTTATGGGGTATTGTTTGTAGAATTTTAAGGAAAATAATGAATTTAATCTATTTTGGAATAAGGCTGTAACAAAATATTGAAGAAGTTAAGTGCTGTGAATACTTTCCAGATGCACTGTATCTTGGATTCAATAAATAAATGTGACATTTGTGCTGTGTGCGACTGAAATAATGTGTTTGTGGCAAATAAAATTAAAATAAATGTGACTTTAATGTATAATGGTTCTGGTGGCATTTTGTGTTTAAGGTGCTCTGGATTGATGAAAGTGCTATATCCTCCTCTCTTCTCTTGAGTAATCCAGTTTCTGCAAGACCTCAACATACCTCCACTGATGACAGTTTTGCCACTGAGGTAAACCAAAAAGACAACAGTTTTTCAGCTTTTGAAGCATTGTTTATTCTATTTTGCTCATGATTCTTCTCTATAGGGGGTGCTACGTATTCACCTGCTGGAGGGAAAGAATTTGATACCCAAGGACAACTTGATGGGAGGCATGGTGAAGGGGAAGAGTGATCCCTATGTCGTCATTAATATTGGTGGAAGCACCTTTAAAAGTCTTGTGATTAAGGAAAATCTCAACCCCACCTGGAATGAGATGTTTGAGGTAGAAATGCTGGAATGTGTTAGCTTGCACTAGTCTAGGATGCTTATCATTATTTCTCTTGTATTATCGTTACTTTTAAATGAATTTCTCTTTTAGGTGGTTTTGACTGATCTCCCTGGTCAAGACTTAACATTAGAGGTATTTGACAAAGACATGGACATGAAAGATGACTTCATGGGCAGGTGATCATAAAATCATAGCTGAGTTTCGGTTTAACTGTGTTCACACAGTGTGGTTATCATGGTTTTGGTTAATGTTAATGTTTTGCTTCCAGATTAAAGATTAAACTAAGTGACATTATTAAAACCAAACATATGGATGAGGTGAGTATTTGCTGATCATCAAGTTAATATTTAATACATTATTAAGGCACGTGTATATTAGCCTGAGATAATGTCTATCTCTGGTGGAATTCGAAATTTTTATTTATTTATTTATGTATTTATTTTTTGACAACTTAGCTTTACAAAATCCTAAATATATTTCACCAAAACAAAAGGGAGATGTTTTTATTTACTTTTTAATGTAGCTAAAACAATTTTTTGTAAAAATGCGGTGATTACATAAAGACAGTAAATGTTTTTGGATAATCATTTCATTTTGAAATTAGACAACAGCAGTTAAAATATCTGAGAGGCTCCTGTGGTATTTCTAAATGCAATTTTCTCTCATTTTAAATGTAACCAGACATTAAAATCACTTTAAAATACCCCTACATGCAAAAATGAAACAAATCTCAGTTCAGAAATGGTTTTTGACCCGACTAATGACTTCACTGACTGTGCTTTCTATCTCAGTGGTTTATTCTGAGTGACGTGAAACATGGCCATGTTCATCTGGCTCTGGAGTGGCTGAACAGAGAAACAAAGGCAGATAAACTGGAACAGGTAAGAAGACTTTTCTTACTCTAACATAAAATGTTACATCAGCTAGTCAGCATTATTCGTAAAACTAACATGAATTCTGCCCTAATTAATTCTCTTTGCAGGTGTTGCATTACCAGTCTAAGAGCTCGTACATGAACAAGGCAGTACCTTCTGTGGCCCTGTTGTTTGTATATTTAGAGGCTGCCCATGATGTCCCTGTGAGTGTGTTAACATATCAATTTACTAACACTCATCTTAACAACTTATTCAACATGATCTGAATAATTTTTTTTTATTAGAAAACAGATAAACATTTCTGAGCCATAAGAACTATTTGAGCTGTGGTAACTCAAATGGTTAAGGCTCTGGGTTATGTGGGAGGCTAGGGTTCAAACCCAGCACCACCAAGCTGCCACCCTTAACCCTCTCTGCTACAGGTGATATACAACCATACAGAGTAGACTTGAAGGGCCATAATGTCTCATCACAGTGTTTCCAAGCATATAACAAGGACACACTTTCTCACCAACCAAAGCAGTGTTTGCTATAGTACAGGTACTGTAGAGACATAAGATTGCATAATTACCTTTCAAGGAGAACAGCATGTGAGTCAGTCAATACATGTCTGCATTTCAAGAGAGACATGCAAACATGCTTTACTGCACAATTATAAACCAGTCTAAAGTCTGGAGTATAGAGAGCAGAGAGCTGTGACTGGAGCCCACACAATGTGGGTAAATTCCACCTAAATTAGGAAAATAATATTTATGGGTAAACAAATGTGATGATCACAACAGAGGCTATCCATGATGTAAAGCTCAGTATGTTTTGCAATATGTACCTACTGTAGTAGTGTTATTAAAATTAGTCTACTGGTGTAGTCTAATTGTTGCCATATTTTCATTTTTAGTTCTTGTAGTCTCTAATTTAGTTTATTTTATTAAAATAGAAATGTTACAAATGGAGCCTGCATTGTGAGCATGCATTGACCCTATCTCCCAATTTGAGTTTTTGAGCAAGTACTTGTTTTAAATGCCCTGAAAACAGAAAAAAAAAAACCTGCTCTAAAGCCATTGGTAAAGAAAAAAATTGAGATCTGAACAGGTTGCCAGGAAAAATATATAATATTGTGTATGAGACTGAATTCAGCAATATAGTTTATTCACATATATTTTCAACTTAAGTCTCCAACTTTTGTGCTGAGACTCTATCTGAACTAAACATTCATAAAGTAATAATATTTAGACAACAATCACATTAACTTGATGTTAGTTGATGTAAATCTGTGTGTGTGTGTCTCTTTGTAGTTAAAGAAGAGTGGCAAAGAGCCTAAGGTTGGTGCTGAACTTGTTCTTGGAGGGACCACACACAAGACAACGGTGGGAACTTTAGCTCTTTTTCTGCTTTAGCCTTATATTTATATATAGATCATGGCTATTTTCAGTGTGTCTTAAATAATCTGTATATTAAATATAAGCATTGCCAGTAAGATCTCACTTACCAGTTGGTTTGTTCTAAAATATATATTTATTTATTATTTATATATTTATAATTAATAATATATTGTGCTAAAATATTCATACTATGCGATTGACTACAGCCATGGTATTTTACTTAATTAACTCAATATTATTAATTGGATGCTTTTATCATTAAAGATTACTATTTCATAAAACCAATTTTTTGAGCAAAATCTCATCTCTGGTTTTGCTACAATTAAAGGTATGTGACCGTACCAGCTCACCACAGTGGAATGAGGCCTTTCATTTTCTGGTTCTTGACCCCAAGAAGGAGGAACTTATTTTGAAGGTATATAAATATACTCTGTCCCATCCCGTAATGTAAAAACATACAGAATCTATATTTTTTGTTTATTTTTTGGTCTATCTATATTTTTTATTTATTTTTTGGTCTATCTATATTTTTTATTTATTTTTTGGTAGTAAAATGGGGTATTCACTGTGTGTCTGTACAGAAGTTTATTTTTTTCCCATAATCCACTGTGACCTTCAGTTTAACATCACTATAAGTATATTAATTTTACCAATTGCTCATGTCCATAACAAACTATACCAGGTTATATATGTAACCCGCTTCCCTTAGAATGGAGCAAGATGCTGTGGGAACACTTCTTTGTAGAAGTTATGTGTGTGTGAAATCAGGCTGATTTATATCCCTCTCCTGGCTCAGGTCTTATTAGATTGATCACTGTCAGTTCATAGATCTAAATGGTGACTACTCTAAACATACTAAGGTAATGTTAATGTTTCACAAGGTTCTGTTTTAGGCCTATTTTTTTCTCCGTATATATATATGCTACCTGTTAGTGCAATTATTCATAAACATGATATTAGATTCCACTGTTATGCTGATGACATGCAGCTATATGTTTCAGCTAAGTCAGATGTGAGACACCAAGATTGATGAATGTGTGAAGGACATTAGGCAGTGGATGCTTACTAACTTTCTTCTGCTTAACTCTGGCAAGACAGAAGTGCTTTTACTAGGAACACATGCAGCCAGAAGTAAGCTTTCTGATTAAAGAGTAACTCTGAGCACTCTTTCTTTCTATTTCATCATGTGCAGCAGTAAAAGACCTTGGTGTGATTGGTGTGATCTTTCATTTGATGCTCACATAAACAATATCAAAAGTGTAGCCTTCTTTCATTTCATAAATATTGCTAAGATAAGAAATATAATGTCACTCCATGATGCAGAAACACTAGTTCATGCATTTGTTGCCTCTAGGTTGAATTACTGCAATTCTTTACTGTCTGGATGTTCCAGTAGGAGCATAAACAGTCCTAACCAGAACCAAAAGATATGAACACATCACCCCTATCTTATCCACACTGCATTGGTTCCTAGTCAAATTTTGCATTAATGATAAAATACTATTACTGACCTTGATTATCTTGATCAAAAGGTGCAGTTAATTTGATAGTACCTCAAGTACAAAAGGCTACAGCAGAGGGCAGAGCTTTGTCTTACAGAGCCCCAGAGTTATGGAGGAGCATTCCAATTACTATTCAGGACTCAGACCCAGTCTCAGTATTTAAGTCCAGTTTGAAAACACATTTGTTCAGTCTACCTTTTTGGAATAGCTTTCTTAGGTAAAGGAGTAGATCTGGAGGGTTCATGCGCATAGATTGTTTAGTGAACTGGGATATCTGGATGATGTCGCCTTACCACAATCTCAAGTCGCTCAGGTTTGCTGACTGTGAAATGATGGGATGCTTTACATCCCAGGAAGCCCTCATGTTTGTGTCACATGGTTCTCCCTTTTAGTTATGCTGTCATAGCTAGTCTTGCTGAAGTCACCGTCACTTTGCACATAAGGTATATTGTCCATCACATGATTACATTCATACCTAATAGTACCCATATAATACTACACATGCCACTCCCGAGCTCCTAGTGTTCAGAATTCCCAGTCTGAGCACCTCTTCTTCTGGACCTACTTTATCAATCCCGATGCAACACCCTGCACTCTGCTGGGGATTGATCTGCATGAACGGTCAGTGACTCAAGGGATTTCTGTGGATGTTGCCACCCGGAGTCTGTCACGCCTTTTAAACGCCTTTGAACCAGCCAGCTTTATGGACAGTTCTTCCTTAGCGGTCATTTGAAGAATTTGCTAGGAAGACCTTAGTGTTGGGTCTGTGGTGATCTTGTAATTTGTACTGACCCATTATTTTACTTAACTACAAATGGTTGTAGGATGGTCATTATTTACATTTGCAATATTCACTGTTCCGTGTCACCCAAATGAGGATGGTTCATCTCATGGTTTCTTCCTCCTATTATGTATTTTTTCCTTGCCACCATTGCCTATAGCTTGCTCATTATGGACAGATGTTAGAGATGTATAGTAACTTATATTTTAAAGTTTAAATGTATTTATTTTTTGTTATGCTGTTTATATGCTTCTGTAAAGCTGATTTGAGACAATGTGAATTGTTAAAAGCGCTGTACAAATAAATTGAATTGAATTAAAACTATTGTCTTGGGTAGGTCATGTGATGAGCATGCAGGCAAGACCATAAAAGGGCATCTAAGTCATTAGACACTATTACTCCACCTTCTACTTGTCTGAAGGAAGTGGGCGTGGATGCAGCATGTTGTTTTATTCTTAAAAAACCAGGATACATACAGGTTCCCTTTCAGTGGAATTCAATGGTGCATCGTGGCTACTGGGAAAGCCAATACCAACACCCCCAGAAGCAGAGAGATGTCTGTCATTGAAGTTGTGAATTGGGTGTGTGAAGAGAACCAACCTGCCACAGCACAAATATACTGGAGGGGCACGCCCCTAGCCGGAGTGCTGGACAAGGCGATACACCTTGAGAAGTGAGCCTTAATCCTTAGTCTTGTCTTGTAGTCTATCTCCTTAGTCTTGTAGGCCTAGGAGATAGCAATCACTACCCAGCATAATGGACATGATGGGCACAAGTGCTGAGAACCTGAAATGGGCACAGCTGCTGCAGTCTGTACCGCTCTGACAACTCTTGGTTCAGAGGCAAAATGATTACAGAAAGACGGGCCGTAAAGTGGCTTTACACGAACATATCCCACCCTGAGATACAGGGCAGCCTTGACCATGCCAGGAGTAGACCCTAGGTAGGAGGGGTGACTGGCAGGGTCTACAGAACTTCTGCTATTCTTAGGGAGGTCAAGGCTAATAGCAGAGCCATTTCTAGGGCTCCTCAGAGGCTGACTCCATTGGATCAAAGGGGACTTAAGAGTATTAAGAGGTCCAAGGAGGGGGGGCATGGTCTTCTGGACAGCCTCAGCTGCTTGCCACAATGCAGAAAGCAGGAGCCCAGAGAATGGGCACTTGACTTGCAGCAATGGCTGTCATGTGTTTTTCAATGCAGTGTGATGTGTCCTTAAAGAGGTGTGTCCACAGGAACTATAGCACTAGATTCTGATGATGCTGATTACACCAGAGGTGAGAGTTAAACGTAGTTTTCACAACCTCTAGGAGCTGGTCCCCCTCAGGGGCCAGACAGAGAGGTTTTAGATCTGAGGGTGGGGGTGGAGATTTGCTCCTTGTGCCTGAGAGAGGGTTTCTCCTGATGGAAATCTACCAAGGAGCACCATCCAGAAGGAAAACTAGGTCAGCAAGCCAGACTCAGGTGGGCCAATGTGCAGCCACCAGTAACACGTGGGCATAGTTGTGGCATACCTGGGTAGGACCTCCAGTAGGAGAGCTATCGGGGAAAGCTTACAGAAAGCCTACAGAACCTCAGCTATATTTGCTCAATGGCATCCAGCCCTAGAGTGGTGGGTGAAAAAAGAAAGCCACAGGGGACCTTGGATTGACTAAGAGGTGAACAAAGCCATTTTTTTCCTGGCCATATTTGCATTATGCATTCCATCATGTATGCAATCCAGGTAGGTACCCAGACATCCCTTTCAGACAACTACCTCCTCCGTGACAGTTACTCCTGTTGTATGTGGTTGGTCCTTCATGGTGGTATGGTGACTGTTCTGGTCATATATGTGCCAGCAAGATGCAGATGAAAAATATGTCTCCTTCAGTGTCTAATTCAGTTATCTGTGTGGATTGTATGTAAAACTGTCCAATACACGCTGCTCTTAATTATAGAATGTGAAGTCAGTAAAGTCTAGCCACCAGTCCACCCAATAAAGGTGAAACCTTCAACAGTATATTGGCCAGTGTTTCGGTTTTATCTAACCCCTGAACATTTGGCCATACTGTGCAAATCAGTTGTTTTATATTAAGATTTAATATCTTTAATATTTATAATGAATACTAATTGCAAAAAAATTTTTTGGCTGTCATAGTGGTGCCTTTTGGAACCAGTATCATGCGGAGATGTGCATTAATCACTGTTTTATGTTGAATTCTTGTTTATAGTTGTCACATTGCTGGGATTTCCCACTTGGCTCTGTGGTGATTCCTGTAAGAGATCTCCTCTCCCAGCCAAATTTGCTGCTGGACCAATGGCTTAATTTGGATGGAGCTTCACCCCAGAGTCAGATCCTACTGAGGGCACAGCTTAAGGTATAATCAATCAATCAATCAATCAATCAATCACTTAAAACAAGTATGTTCATTACTATTGACAGATATTGGGAAAAAAAACATGTCATTGCATCTATCTATCTATCTATCTATCTATCTATCTATCTATCTATCTATCTATCTATCTATCTATCTATCTATCTATCTATTACAGTGGCAAGAACAAGTATGTGAACCTTTTGGAATTTCATAGTTTTCTGAATAAATTTGTCATAAAATGTGATCTGATCTTCATCTTAGGGCCCTGATAAACATAATGTGTCTAAAAATAATTACACAAATAAATTCTGATCTTTCATGTTTTTATCGAACACACTCATTCAACATTCAAAATGGCAGTGGAAAAAGTAAGTGAACCCTTAGAATTAATAACTGGTTGACCCCCCTTGGCAGCAATAACCTCAACCAGGTGCTTCCTGTAGCTGTGGATCAGACTTGCTCATTCTTCCTGGCAGAACTGCTTTAGCTTGGTCATATTCTTTGGATGTCTCATGTGTATGGCCCTCTTCAAGTCAATCCATAGCATCTCTATTAGGTTGAGGTCTGGGCTCTGACTTGGCCACTCCAAAAGGCGGATTTTGTTTTACTGAAGCCATTCTGTTGTGGACTTGCTCCAGTGTTTTGGGTCATTGTCCTGTTGCATCACCCACCTTCTACACAGTTTCAACTGACGTACGGACATTCTCACACTACCCTGAAGAATTGTATGATATTCTTGGGAATTCATCTTCCTCTCAATGATTGCAAGCTGGCTAGGCCCTGATCCATCAAAGCAGGCCCAAATCATGATGTTTCCTCCACCATTTACAGTTGGGATGATGTTTTTATGATGATATGCCGTGCCCTTTCTACGCCAGATGTAGCAATGTGTGTTTTTTCCAAATAGTTCAATCTTAGTTTCATCAGTCCACAAAACATTTTGCCGATACTGCTGTGGAGTGTCAATGTGCTCTTTTGCAAACTCAGGTGTGCAGCAATGTTCTTTTTAGTAAGCAATGGCTTCCTTCGTGGTGTTCTGCCTTGGATACCCTGCTTAGTCAGTGCTTTACGTATTGTAGACTCATGAACAGAGATGTTAGCAAGTTCTAATGATGCCTTAAAATCTTTAGCTGTCATTCAGGGTTGTTTCTTTACCTCATTGAGTCTTCATTGTGCTCTTGGTATCATGACTGGGTGCCCACTCCTTGATAGAGTAGCAACAGTCCCAAAGCGTCTCCATTTGTAGATTGTTTGCCTAACTGTAGACTGGTGAATTTCTAAAGTCTTTGAAATAACTTTGTAGTTAACTTTCCAGCTTTATGTAAAGCAACAATTCTTGATCGTAGGTCCTCCGAAAGCTCTTTTTGGCGAGGCATGGCTCACATGTGTTCTTGTGCAGAGCAAACTCCAAAAGTTTGAGGGGTTTTTATCAAAGTAGATGTAGTCCACACATCCAAACGTATTATCTTAACAAGACTCCAGGGGTTCTAAAACCTGAATCCAATTAGCTTTTTTGAGGTCATTAACTCAAGGGCTTGCATACTTTTTCCACAATGCTCTATGAGGTTTTTTTGGTTGTTCTCAATAAAGTAATGAAAGATCAGATTTTTTTATGTAATTATTTTTAGACACATTATGTTTGTCAATACCCTTGACTTAGATGAAGATCAGATCACATTTTAAATGAAAACCATGAAATTCCAAAAGGTTCACATACATTTTCTTGCCATTGTATATCAATCATTCATAGATAGATAGATAGATAGATAGATAGATAGATAGATAGATAGATAGATAGATAGATAGATAGATAGATGCAATGCAATGCAATGAGGGACATGTTTTTTTCCCAATATCTGTCAATAGTAATGAACACACTTGTTTTAGGTAGTTCAAATGAATTTTGAATATAAATTCTAAATAAAGGTGTACTGTTCTGTATATTTTTAAACTCTAACCAATGGTAGTCCTTGAAGGAAAGAAAGCAGAAAGCCACTGTAACCTATATGTGTATGTGACATAAAACACATTTCATGTTCATAATTCCACAGTTGCATATGTAACTATTATTTGATGCTGTGAAACTGACAGCAACCCTTAAGATTAAAGTTTAGAGGGTTTAAAAAATATTGTTAATATATAACAAATATATGTATATAACAAATATATGTAAATATTTTAATGTTTAACGTCTTAGATCCTGTGCCCGAAAGTGACAGAGGGCTCCACAGAGAAAAAAAATACTTCTGAAACGAAGACCTTTGCAGATGAGAGCAAACAGCAGAAAGAGCTGGTTCAAAAGTGAGATCTGCTCGCAAACCACTGCCCCAAACACACACCCCCAGCACCCCCCACCCCCCCACCCCAACACCCCTCGACCCCGACCCCACCACAATTCAATTTACTATTGGAGCCATACACAAATAAGAATTGTAGCATTTATTGTTATTGTTTGTTTGTGTGTGTGTGTGTTTGTGTGTGTGTGTGTATTTTATTTGTTTAATTCTAAGGTCAAGTGAGCTGTTAGATCCAATCACTATAACCTCTTCTGTAACTGCTCCTGATAAGAATGGAAAGGAGACAGAGGATAAGAAAGAGAAGGAGAGTGAAAAACTTACAGAGGACATTTCCTTTATTGATCAGAATCCACATACCAGCCCACATCCCAGCTTTGGAACTGAGGTAAGGAAAAGTGGCAGGAATTTTTGTAGTGCTTCAAACAAGGACTGAAGAAGAGAACACAAAAAAGGTCATTTGTCAAAAGGCAAGAGAAATTTGTAAATGAAATACAATATGCAATATTGATCTCAAAAAACCAGGTCTAAGTTATGAGACACTGAAAATTGACAAACATTACCATTGTAAGAAAAAAAATACAATGAGAATTAATATCTTAATGAAGAAGAAGTTTATTCCAGTGTAGCAGTGACATAATACATGAAGTACATGAAAACACTTTAGGTTCATCCGAGATAAGAAGAACACAGGACAAATCTTTTTAAGATTCTTTTTTTTATTTTTTACAAAAGTTTTCTCTTTCTAGTTTAAATGTGTTTTTTATTATCTTGGCTAGGTATTGTTAGCTGTTATCATCCAGATTGTCAGGTGATACTATTGTTCACATGAAAATCACAGTCACATATACCCTTTGTTTAGTGACGGTCCATGGTGTCCTGCTGCTGTTCCCATACTAACAATTGATGAAGGTTATTCATTTAGAGTTCTAAACGTACAGTATTGTCTTATGACATTTAAGTCTTTTTGCAAATGAGCTCTTTCTGACATGTAATCTTGGAGTATAGTCTGGGTGAATACAAGCTGTAATTTCTTACAATATCAACCTTCCAGGGTCACTTGAGCTAAAACAGATCTCTCCAGAGAGATTCTCCTCTAATGGCATCAACATAATGAACCCTCTATCATCATCCACATTGTGCATTTGACTGGCATCTCAACACACCACAGAAATGTGGATGGCTTATTATTCCAAAATAAATGTCCTTGTACTACTTTAATGCATCTTCTTATGAGTAAACACAAGATGCCAAACTGAAAAGAGTTCTCTGAAAACTCCTCACCATTTCCTAGTGGTGACTTCAGCAAAACAGAGAACTATTTATTGTGGATATAAGCTCTCTTTAAATCTCTTTAAATTCTTTTTGGTGGCCAGCAACACTGGGGTAAACATGGTTGAATCCAGGACCCCCCAGGGGTGAACATATGATTGAATCCAAGATCCCTAGCAAAGGTCATATTACTCGAACAACTAAAAATGCAGCTTTGCTTGAATCCACAGCTACGTACATTACCCTTTCCTTAAGTATACCATTACACAAGCAGGTGATACTAGTACTCTTTTAGATATTATAAGCCATTGTTTCAGAAACTCAATGATGTCAGCGAACGCGGGATAAAAACGGACCCAAATGCAGGACAGCTTAACAGAAACGGGATTTAATAAATAAAAAAACACGAAACAGGACACAGGACACAGACAAAACCACACATGAAGACAAGAGGATTCCACGCTGCACAATGCAACGCGGCTCAACTAAATAATACAAATAATCAATAAACATGAGGGACAGGTGTGCAGAGGCGGGGCGGAAAAGACAAGGGCGGGGCAGACACGTGAACATGAAACATAAACAAAAGGCACATGGCCAAAGTCCAGGCAGAGTCCTGACAAATGAGCTCATTCAAATGTATGATTTATTAAAATTTGCATGTCCACTCCACAAAGAGCAGGTCTGGCAAATTTATTTTAAAAAAGTCATTGTAGTCAGTGCAGTCTACTGTAGTTATTTTTAAACATTCATGTCTTCTCCTACTTTCGTCTTTTCCTGTTAGGGGTCACCACAGTGAATCATCTGTTTTCACCTAACTCTATACTCGGCATCCTCTACTCTCGCACCAATTAACTTCTTGGACTTCTTCTTGACCTCTTACCTGGCAGCTCAGCTTCATCTCCACCATCTTTACCAATTTATCCACTCTCCCTCCTCTGCACATGTCCAAACCATCTCAATCTAGCCTCTCTTACTGTACCTTGTCCCCAAAACGGCCAACCTGAGCTGTCCTTCTGATGTGCTTGTTCCTAATCCTGTCCATCCTTGTTACTCTAACGCTAACAGCATAGCTGGCTTCACTACTGTCTTGTACACCTTTCCTTTGATTCTTGCTGACAATTATCTGTCACACATCACTCCTGACACACTTCTCCACCCACTTGTATCTTGTGTAAAGCTGCTTTGAGACAATGTCCACTGTTAAAAGTGCTATACAAATAAATGTAATTTGAATTTGACACTAAATACTTAAACTTCTGCACCTTCTTGACCTCAAAGCCGATCCTTGATATAGCCCTGCATCCACTTTGAACTCCTCTGTCTGACCTACAGCACATCTCACTGCTCTCATACTTATCCTGAATTACTCTGATGTACTTTACTGCCACTCCTGATATTTTTATACAGTACCATGGCTCCTCTCAACACACTGTCAAATGCTTTCTCTAAATCCACAAAGACGCAGTTCAGCTCCTTCTCACCATCATTGTACTTCTCCATTAACCTTCTCAGAATAAATATTGTATCAATACTGCTCTTTCTGGGCATGAAGCCATACTGCTTCTCACAAATATCCACTTCCTTTCTTAGCTTAGCTACCACTACTCTTTCCCATAGCTTCATTGTGTATCTCATCAACTTTATACCTCTGTAGTTGCTACAAATCTGCACATTGCCTTTGTTCTTAAAGATCGGCACTAGAACACTTCTCTTCCATTCCAGAGGCATCTTCTTACTCTCTAAAATCCTGTTGAACGATCTAAATAGAAACTACACTGCTGACTCTCCTAGACACTTCCACACCTCCACAAGGTTTATTTGGACCAACAGCCTTTCCATTCTTAATTCACCTCGAAGCCTTCCTCACCTAATCCTTTTTTAATCTTTGCTATTTCCTGCTGTGCCATATTCACCTCTTCCTCCTGTCATTACCTCTCATTTTCCTCATTCATCAGCTCCTCAGAATATTTCTTTCATCTTCTCTGCACACTCTTCTAACCTGTTAGCACCTTTCCATCTCTATCTTTCTGTCTCGCTAATCTGTACAAGTTCTTCTCACCATCCCTTGCATACAACTCATCATATGCTTTCTGATTGGCCATGTCCCTCTTCACTTTGCATTGCGATTCCTTGTAATCCTGTCCATTTTCCTTTATCCTTTCTATGTCCCACTTCTTTTTAGTTAGCCTCTTCCTCTGAATGCTGTCCTGTACTTCCTTGTTCCACCACCATGTTTCCCTGTCTTCTTTTATTCTTCCAGATGACAGACCTAGCACCCTCCTACCTGTCTCCCTGATCACTTATGCTGTAGTTTCCAAGTCATCTGGAAGCTATTTCTGACCACCCAATGCCTGTCTCAGCTTCTGTCTGAATTCCTCACAACATTCTTCCTTTTTCAACTTCCACCACTTGGTCTTCTTTTTTAGCTTTCCTCTCCTTTTCTTCCTGACCACCATAGACATCTTACACATCACCATCCACTGCTGTTTAAACTCTATGAACTCCATTCAGGCTACACCCTCTCTTAGCACCACCTTGCAGTCGCTAATCTCTCTCGGATTGCCTCATCTACATACAGTAGAATGTAGTCTACTTGCATACTCCTACTTCCACTATTTTATGTAACTCTATCTTCCTCTCTCTTCTGGAAATAAGTGTTAACTACAGCCATTTCCATCCACTTAGCAAAGTCCACAACCATCTGGCTTTATAGGTTCCTTTCCTTAACGATAACCTTCACATCACCTCCTCATCACCTCTTTATACCTCACCAACATGCCCATTTAGGTCTGCTCCAATCACTACTCTCTGCCATCTGGGAATATTCTCTATCACCTCATCTAACTCATTCCAGAATCTCTCCTTCTCTTCTAACTCACAACCTACTTATGGAGCATAACCAATGCTGACATTCAACATCACCCCTTCAGTTTCTAACTTCAGACTGATTACCCTATCTGACAAAACATTCCTTACAAACCCGTCCTTCAGGATCACTCCTACCCCTTTTCTCTTTATATCCGCACCATAATTAAATAATTTGTATCCTCCTCCAATTCTACGTACTTTGCACCCCTTCATCCTGGTCTCCTGCACACACAGTATATCTAACTTTATACCCTCCATCATGTACATCTGATTCCCTCTGATGATTTGCATGTTTTTATGCCAGATGACCTTCTGGACGCAAACCTCTCTATTTATCCGGGCTTGGAACGGCACAAAAGTCACTGGCTTGCAACACCTGTGGCTAGATTACATTCCCATGTATGGCAGATTATTGTGAACTTGTGTCTCATGTGAACACATGTTTTTTATTGAAATGGTGGCAAACTGAATGAACAACATACATATATCAGCCAAGCCAACATTTTTCTCATGTAACTCGTGAATTTCATTCACTAATTGAAAAATTACCAGCTGTAATTTTGTTCAGGAACTGTAAATTACACTTTAGAATGAGTCAGAATGAGTAGGTTTCTGTCAAATTTTTGCAAAAAAAAAAAATAATAATTGTGTAAAAATAGTTTTACATTTCTATCTGATTATTATTTATTTATAATTATTTATCTGATTTTTTATCTTAATATGTATGAAGCTGTTTTAAAAGATTTGCTTGGTATTGGGGTAGTGCAGTGAATAGAGTTAACACCCTTACAGATTCTAGATGTGAATAAGTTTGTCAATGTAAATGTACATAGTGCCCTGTAATAGTGGTCTATCCAGAGTGTATTCCTGTCACAGGATGGGTTTCAGATCTCCCTCAACTTTAATAAGAATAAGCCAGTTACTAAGAGTGAATGTGTTCTGTTATAGATAATAAAGATAACAGCAGTAGTATCAGTAAAATCCTACTTACTGTATACCCTGCTCTATGGCTATAGTAATAAAAAAATCCTAAATTATACTCTTTACACATTAAACCATTTTACTATTATTGTTTAAACAGTATTTGTTAGGACTCTGCCATGGCCACTCTGGCCATGTGCCTTTTTGTTTATGTTCGGTGTTCACGTGTCTGCCCCGCCCTTGTCTTTTCCTCCCCGCCTCTGCACACCTGTCCCTCATGTCTATTAATTATTTGTATTATTTAATTGAGCCATGTTGCCTTGTGCAGCACGGAATCTTGTTGTCTTCATCTGGTTTGTCTTTGTCCTGTTTAGTGTTTTTTAGTTAATAAATCCTGTTTTTGTTTAGCTGTCCTGCGTTTGGGTTCGTTTTATCCCCGCATCCGTGACAGTATCATTAATAGAGCGTGTGAGAGTGGCTTATTTAAGTGTGTAGAACAGTTTTAGTGGGTGTGCTTATTATTAAAATATTAGATTATTATTATTAAAAGAGAGTTTGAGGTGTTCTGATTTGCAAGCACACAAAGCCTTTCACTTTCTGTTAATGATGTTTAAACTTCATGTATTTGTCTGCTTACTGTACATGTCACATACCAGTTAGGAAAAAAATCTCTGCTTAGTTGTTTTTCCATTTATCTTTATTTTTACACTCTGTAGGGTGTACTGCGTATCCACCTACTGGAAGCTCAGAATTTGATTGCGAAAGACAACCTTATGGGTGGCATGGTGAAGGGGAAAAGTGATCCCTATGTTAAGATCAACATTGGAAGCAACATATTTAAAAGTCATGTCATTAAGGAGAATCTAGATCCCTCCTGGAATGAAATGTATGAGGTAAGCATACTGTGTTCTGGATATGGTTACTAAATGAATACTATGGATACTAAATAACAGAATTTCATTTATGATAAAAGAAAATTTATATTGTCATGTCTAAGATTAGTATTCCAATGATTCTTGTAGCTGGTTTTGGCCCCGGAGACAGCTTCAGAAGTCTTTATAGAGGTGTTTGATAAAGACATTGATAAAGATGATTTTCTAGGAAGGTATGTATACTATAATTATCATTTATAGAAAACTATTCACAGGAGCTCTATGTGTAGAATTGTAAACTATGTATTTATTACATTTTTAACAGGGTCTGCATCAACTTGCGTGAAATCATTCAAGCTCAATACATTGACCAGGTAAATCTTTAACTGTATTGTTAAGGTTTTAACTGACTTTTTGGTTGTTTTCTTAATTTCAATAGTACAGTTTCCATAATAAAATCTCTGCTTCACTACATCATAACCTGTCTTAACTGCCCTAAGTCTTATTGTATTTGCACACTTTGCTAACCGCATTTCACTGGCCCTGTACTTGTACTCTGCACAATGACAATGAAGTTCAATCCAATCTAGTCTAATCTAAAAATATATGTCTACTCACACCAGTTAAAACTGAAGGTTTTTCAAAAAAATTAAACTTGGATAAATTATGTGAGCTCAAAGAAATGAATCAACTGTACCATTTATCTTTATTACCTGGTTCCATATGTATACACACTGTTTAACCACTAGTTAATACTAAGCACCTTTTTGCTTGTAATCCATTTCTGCTTGTTTTTAACAACTTTTATTTAGCAATTATATTTCACACTGTTGAAAAAACACTAATTGCTCTTTTATGTACATACTACATACTATTCAATTCATTCAACAGTTCTTTGATTTAAATTTAGATCTGGGCTTTGTCTGTGCCATTCCAAAACATTGAGCTTCTTGTGATTTCATTTCTTTATTGACATGGATTTGTGCTTAGGGTTGTTATCCAGTTTTAAGGTGAAATGTATTCATCTTCAGAAGTTACAGTAGATGGCTGTGTTTTTTTGACACAATAGATGTGTAGATCTTAACTAGAACCCCAGTTCATCCTGACAAGAAGCAGCCCCATATCAAGATGCTTCCACCACCATGCTTCATTGTGGATATCATGATTTTTAAAATAAGCTGTTTTGATTTTGCACCAAATAATTATGCCTAAAACATTCTACCTTGGACTCATCAGATAATAACATTATGGCACATACTGTAGTTAAGGTGATGTTTTGGGAAAATTTCAGTGGGCTTGGATGTTTTCTTTTCTTGAGAAAGTACTGTCTAACCATCCTATCCCATAGCCCAGACATGTTAAAAATATGAGAGTTAGTTTTTACATGCAAAGAGGGACCAGTACTTGCTAAATATTTTTTCAGCACCTTTAATATTATTGGTGGTCTCTTGACAGCCTCCATTATAAGTTTTGATTTTGACTTTTCTGATATCATTGAGCAGCAATCTTGATTTGTACATGACAATTATGTACATGATTTGAAAGTTTCCAGACCATGGCTTTAGCAGTCAGATGAAACAAAGATTATGTCAAGAAATTCTACAGAAACAGTTTTTTTATAGTTAATTTAAATCACTTAATTGATTTTGGGTTTATGCAAATATGTTTGAACCTGAATGAATGTCATTGGTTTATTGCAACTCCAAAAGTAGTGTATCCTCCTTGTGAACTTTACCTGGATGCATTCTACTTCAGGAATTCTGAACTGCTGCTGCCTGTGGCTAATAATTTCTGCATTTTATACAAGTTCAACTAGTTTAATATTACACTTGCAGTGATTATTTCTGAACACGTTTCAAGTAGGTCCAAAAGTGGTCTATCCATGTCATTTTCACTCCATTAACAGTTAATTGATATGTAACAGTAGCTATAAAAACACTAGAGATTTATGCACATGTAAACATGAAAAAGTGACCAGCAAAAGCTCATAAGTTGTCAAAAGTTTTTTGTATACATCTTGGAAACCTTTCAGCTGTGGGATGGAGAACCCTCATGGATTTTTTTTTGTGTCATTAGTAACAAAGTTAGTAATACATATTGAACTAGCTTTCAATTTCACCTAAGAAAGCATCAATATTTCACTTGATTTTTTATGCCATGTTTTTGTTTTGTTTCTCAGTGGTTTACTCTGGATGATGTTAAACATGGAAGCCTTCATCTAGTTCTGGAGTGGCTTCCCACAGTGACAGAGCCAGATAAACTACAACAGGTACATATGGAATTTAAAAGTTTACACATAATTATAGTTATACATAAACTCTTAATTGACATTTCAAATTATTTTATATATTTTTAGGCATTGCAGTTACAGTCCATCTCCTATGAGAATAAAGCCTCACCCTCTGCGGCTTTGCTGTTTGTTCTAATTGAGAAAGCTCACGCACTGCCAGTGAGTTAAATACACACATGCACATACACATACACACACACACTCACAATCTCAAGACCTCAAAACCAATGAATATTGAAATTTTGAGCTAATTTTCTCAGACAAGTGTGGACTTATTTTGCACAGTTTCTCTGTGTTCAATTCAAAATGTTATTTGTTATTACCTATATTACTTAAATACTTATAACTTTACAATAATTTAGATTTGTCTGCAATAAATGTACTCAAGGTAGTGTTATAGTTACAATTACAATTGTATCACTACATATATTTTTAGTTGTGCCTGGGGGGACACAGTTCACAGTTGATAAAATTACCCCTAATAAGAATCAGGGCCTCATGGGATAGTGACTGAATAATGAGGTATCAATATGCCCTTCTCAATGTATTCAGTAGCTACTTTTGCCTTTGGATAAATATAAACCACAGACACAAATAATTGGGGAAATGTACCCATTATAATGCATAATGTCCCAAGTAAAAGTTGTCTTAAACCTTATTACGTTCACTTCACTGGCCTACTTGGTCATCATTTCTGACTCCTTTCGGATGTGGTAAAATAGTAGATTCACATCAAGAAAGTCTTCAGGATTTGCGTGATTCTGTAATGACAACATTGACATAGATTCTACAAGATGGTGCAAACATTCATTTGAAATTTAGGTCAAAGAGAATTTAAGCTTTCTTTTGATACCAAAGTCATGGTCTTACTACTGTAGTATTAGTTTAGTGTTCCTAATAAAGTATTTGATGATTTTATATACAGTTCTTTGCAAAAGCTTTAGTCAGTTAAAAAGATATGCTGTAAAGAATTCTTTCAAAAATATGTATATTGTAGCTGTTTTTATTTTTATCAATTTACAAAATGCAAAGTGAGCAAACAGAAGACAAATCTAAATCAAATCAATATTTGGTGTGACTACCCTTTGGTTTCAAGCCAGCATCTTGCACACTTTGTACTCTTGCAGAACTCAATGGTTGTAAGATTGGAACAGAACTCTTCTCTCGGAACACCTCTGTGTTCTTTTCCTGGGGAAGCCTTGGGGTCTAGGGGCTGAGCGATTGGGATGAGACTGATAAAATTTTGTGATTAGTGGTGGGTCAAGGATGTCATCAGAACTGACCCAAAATTGCTCCTTCAGGGTGGATAAGGTTTAAATGCAGCTCTTAGGGAAAGTTTTGTTGGGAATTAATTGGATCTGCCAGGTTCCTTAAAAAACTGTGTGCAAGTGTATCTAGAAGAATTGTTTTGCCGGCAAAGGGTGTTCATACCAAATAATTTCTTTGGATGTCTTTTCTGTTAATTTACTTTATATTTTTTAATAGATACAAATAAACTATTAACATTTTTATTTTTAAAAGCATTCATAGCATTTTTACATAGCTGCATAAAACTTTTGCACAGCACTGTACATTAACTAAAATTTACGGAGGATGGATAGATTTGCATGGATAGTTGAATCAGTTCAGTTTTATAATGTGTATGTGTGTAGATGGTGAAGGGTGGGAAAGAGCCTAAAGCTGGAGCAGAGCTTGTAGTCAGTGGAATCTCTTATAAAACCAAGGTAGGTCTTGACTTATTTTTAAATATTAAATTTAAAGGATTGTTCATTGTATATTTTAACTAACACTTGTTATATCACAAAGATGTGCGATCGCTCTACATCTCCTCATTGGGGTGAGGTTTTCCACTTCCTGATTCATGATCCTCGAGAAGACATTCTTATTATTAAGGTAATTTGTCATTTCTTTTGCATGTTAGATTATATAGACAAAGAATATGAAAAGTTATCTTTTCCTTTTTCTTTTTTCCCTTATCAGCTTTCCAGTGGGTGGGATCAGCCACTGGGTTCCCTGGTTCTTCCAGTTAAAGAGCTTCTGTCAAAGAAAGAGCTGCTGCTGGACCAGTGGCAAAATCTGGATGGCGCATCTCCTGAAAGTCAAATCCTACTGAGAGCACAGCTCAAGGTAAAACACATTGAAATGTATAGAACATTCTGTATACTGTACTGGAATTGTCTGCATCTATAAATGTTGACATGGCACCTGGAGTGAGGATGACATGCACATTAAAATGTTTACACAGTGACAACTTGGGCAACATTGCTGCTTTATAGCTCCAGGGTCCCTGGTTCAATCCTGCCCACTGGTTACTATTTTTCTGGTTATAGATTCTGTGCATGTTCTTCCTGTGTGTATGCTGGCTTCATCTAGGTTATCTAGTTTTGATGGCTTTTTGGGATTAGCTGAGATAAATTGTTCAAAAAGTGTGAATGTGTGTGCATATTGTTTATGGCATTCTATCCAGGGTGTATCCTTAAACTCAATGTTCCATATATACTTTTTCCAGTCTTAAGTAATTGCTGTGTGTATTAAATAACATCTACACAATTTTGTTTTGGGTTTCAGATTTTGGCATCAAAGATAGAGAAAAAAGTACCTACAGAAAAACCTCCTGAAAAGTCTATTGAAATGACCGTTGGAAATACAGTGAAAAAGCCCAATGGAAAAACTGAAAAGTCTGATGACCCTGAAGAAAAGTCTATGGGTGCAAACAGTAATTCTGGTGGGCAAAGTGGAGGGAAAACACCAATCAGTGCTGAGCAGTTGTTGCCAACAGCCAGTAAAGAGATCAAACAAGACACCAAGCCAACACCAAGGTACTTCCCTAGAATTATTAGCATATTCCTGGACAGGATAAAAAAAAATACTGTACTATTACTCACTGTGATATGTTGAGCTTGAGCATACAGGGACAATTTATAGTTTTATTTAAATATGCTTTTTTAAACACAAAATGTCACAAAGCACTGCCTTAAAATTTAGTCACACCCAATAAATTAGTGCACAAGTTATATTTCATCATACCCTAGACAAAATTATATGACATATTTAGGAGTTTATTTATGCGTTTATTTGTTTAGATACAGTATGTAGTAGGGTTTTTACATACAGAGACTCGTATACAGATACTTAGACAGTAGTCATTGCATGACATTGCAGTCACTTTCAGGCACTTTGTGGTCCTTTCTAACATAGCATGGTAGAAATTTAAAGTTTTTTCCAAATATAACATAACGACAAGTATAATATAACTGTATAATATAATATAACAATATAATGTAATGACAAGAACAGAGATTCACTTTACAGGTTTTGTTTTTGAGCATAGCTTGCCTTTCCGGATGTGCAAATACACAGGAAGTGTCTATACACTGACTCACTAAGTCAAGCACATAGTGATGTTTTTTATAAAATATGACTTCATCCAAAAATGTATTAATAGTTTGCCAATTTGTATGGTTTGCCAATAACCAGTGTCAAACAGTATCATAATTGTTTTTTACATTTATTTTTTGGTTATGAATTGACATATAGCTATTATGCCAAATCCAAATTTAGCAATGACTAAATAAAGTTAATAGCATATAAATGCAAATGAATGTATTTAAGGTGAATTCTAACATTAATTCTTCCACAGCGCAGCCCATTTATCCACCCAAATAAACCAGCAACAGAAACAAAATGCATTATGAACTTATGTATGTATGTTTGTTGAAATGTTTGTTATGCTTACATAATAACTAATAAGCACATGTATGATATGTGTCTTCTTTTATCAGGCTTAATGAACTAGTGGCTTTTACAGTACCAGTAGCTGTATCACTTTCTGAAGACACACAAAAAGTACCAGCATCAGATATCAGTCATGACACAGGACCTGAGGCAAAGGTGTGTACTGTGTGAGAGAGAGTATATATGAAATTATAGCGCAAGTATATATGAAATTTTGCAAACCTTGGCTTCTACTATGTTTACAGGAATTGAGTAAAGCATCCTCAGTTGGTGGAGCCAGTAAACCTGTGAAACCAATCACAGTAAAGGAGGCAGCAAGCACAGCCAATAATGAGCAAAACGTAGACAAAACAGCTGATAAGTGAGTTGAGAGAGACTCTACCAGAGATTTCATCTCGTTTATCATCTTTCTTTTTTCTGTGAGGGAACTGTCCTGAAGAAATGATAATTGCCTAGTACATACATTTAAAGATAGCAGGCTAGTTAAGCATTTTATCTTCTCTCATTTGCTCTTTGGATGTTCTAATATTAGCATCTATTTTTACCGGATAGCATATGCAGCATGGACCCATTAGAAATGGGGAGTATATATATATATATATATATATATATACACAGTTGTGCTCAAAAGTTTGCATTTCTTGGGAGAATTTGCAAGATGTGTACCATTTTTTTAAAGAAAACATGAGTGAAAAGGCAAACAAAAATCTATTTTATTTCTTGTAGGACTCAAGTAAGTATTTAAGGCATGACAGAATGGCACAAACCTCCAACAAAACATAACAAAAAAAAAAATACGGTAATAATGGCCTCTCCAGAACCTTCACCGTTTTCTGCTGTAGCCATTGGAGGGTAAACCTTGCCTTGTGCTTTGGATAATTGTCAGCTCCAAGAGAGTCCCATGCGCAGATTTTGTGCTGTAGAATGCAAATTGTCTGCCAGTATTTTCTGATAAGATGCTGCATTCATCTTGCCAACATTTTTTTTACTAAATTCCCTGTGCCACTGGAGCTCACACAGCCCCAAAGCATAAGAGATCCACCGCCATGCTTTACAATGGTGTACTTTTCACCATAGGCCTTAGGCCTTGTTGACTCCTCTCCAAACATATGGTTGTGACTATATTCAATTTTGTTCTCATCACTCCAAATGACTCCATGTTCCAGAAGCTGTGAGGCTTGTCTCAGTGCTATCTGGTGTATATGTGTGTACATATAGTGGGAAGAAGACATTTACATACTCATTATTTCTGTACTCATTACCTTTCTTACACTGTTGTGCATTTATCAGGAGATTGTTTTTTAGGACCAGATGTCTCACACTGACTCACAATGTCTCACACTATTTACCTACCGGTAAATAATTTTCTGTGCAATTTTCTGTGTTATGTGTTTTGTGTTTGTCAGTTTTCATGAAAAGGTTCATCCGATTGTTCCTGCTGCTAAAGCAAATACAGAAATAACCCATGTGCTACCGCAACACACAAGTTCATACCCTGGCTTTGGCAACCAGGTGATTAAAAAAGAGATAAATCCCTTCTTCTTCTTCTTCTAAGTATTATTATTATTATTATTATTATTATTATTATTATTCTAATTTTTCTTGAAAAACTAAGTTTTTCACTGATTTTTCTCTGTAGGGGGTGCTTCGTATTCACCTGTTGGAGGCTCAGAATTTAGTTGCTATGGACAGTTTGATGGGTGGTATGGTGAAGGGAAAGAGTGACCCCTATGTGAAGATCACTGTTGGGACTACAACCTTTAAAAGTCATGTGATCAAAGAGAACCTCAACCCCACCTGGAATGAGATGTATGAGGTAAGAATTATGGAATCTTAATGTTAGAATGTGTATTAATGAGTCTAAATTTTGACTGGAGACCAGGCGTCTAATTTAGCAAATGTGCATGAATATAATTTTTTTGTAAGCCAAGTATACAGGTTTATATAAATAGATTGGGATTTAACTATTTAATTATAGTTTTGAAGCTATTAGAAGAAATAACATTTTAGGAGCATTATAGTAAAACTGGACAGGGTCTCAGTTTGGTTTTAAAACAGCCTCAGATCATTCTGTTCCTCTGTTCCTGTTCATGTTAACATGATTGCACCACACAATCCTCGTATATTTTTAATCCATGAATCTCCCATTAAGCCATATATGTCAGGGAATGCGGGTGTGTTAGCAGATAATATACAGACCCAAGTTCAGGGATAAAGTAAAAGGGGGTTTATTTAGGAAAAAAAAATAACAAAGGGCTAGAAATGCTAGGAAACTGGAACAGGAACATAAACACCAGGACTTAAAAAAAAACAAAAAAAAAAAACAACCGGTATAAATAGGGGTGACAATCATTGAAACACATGGAACAGGTGGGCAGAGGCAGGACAGATAAGGAAAGGGCAAGGCTAACACACTTGTTACAAAAATCAAAGGCACATGGCACAGATTAACAAAGCCTGTCAGAATGGTGTTCAGGCAGGGAATAGTCCCAGCTATACCTGACGATATATTAAAAATGTGTTGTAGGAAGGCAGATTTTTCTATAGAAAAGAACATCAGACTGGATTATGTTTACTTGAAATTTTTATTGTTTTTATAATTATTTTTTGTAGATGATTTTGACTCCTGACCCCAGTCTAGAAATTAAGTTTGAACTTTATGACAAAGATATTGACTCTGATGACTTCCTTGGAAGGTAAGTGAAATGCATGGTTACACCAACTGACACTGTATAAACACCCATGACAACACATTATTTACTTTTTTATTTTATTAATTAAAAATAACACAATAGTTGTACTATTATATATTATTTATATTCTATTTTCCAATATATTTAGATATAGATATGTATATCTTAGATATAGATATATACATCATATAACTAACATATAAAATATGTCTCATTTTTTTCTAACACTGTTTTGTGAACCACATTACAGAACAATATTTGTCGACAGAATAACAATTTAACCTATTTAGTGTTCAGAAACATTGGAGGCCAACCTGAAAAAGGATCAATACAGTTGAAGAATGGTGGCTGACATGTAGTCATTAACAATATAGTTGAAGTAGTATTGGTATTTTTGTACATAATGGAAGAATAATAAATACACTTCTTTTAGTAATTAAGTCTAAACACAGTTATGGTCCACCACTAATTGACATAATATAAAATACACTTTCCTGTGATTATGTGGTTTTGTTTGAAGAGGTCAGGTTAAATTTTTAGCTATGAATACCTACAGATAAATTAAATTAAATTATATTTGTTTGACAAAAAAGTCAAGATCACTGTATTTGATTTTTCTCTACAACAGGTTCAAAATTAAGCTTGGAGATATTATTAAATGCCAGTACAATGATGAGGTGAGTATTACTAGCATTTCACTAACATGGCAAGAACCTACAGTAGTAGCAGTTTCTCAAAATCCAGTACTGCACATTATTATTGTATTTTAATTATTTTTATTAAGGCACAAAAAAGAACAAACAAGCAATACAAAACAGAACAGACGGACCCTTCATTTAGCCACAGTCCGTGCTATATGCAAAATGACGGACTGCGATAAAACAAAAAAGGGTGACAATATACAAAACCAACATATAATACAAAGAGTTATTACAACAGGTTTAAAATTGATTGCTACCTCATTGGTTTTTGTGACTTATTAGAAAAAAGAATGGTTCCCAAATTTTGTGAAATTTTGCAGAGTTCCCAGAGGTGGAGTATCTGATTCATTTCAGATTTAGTAGAAGCAGAAGTAAGTCCAGTTAACCAGTCATAAAACAGAAGTCTAACATTCTTCTTCCACAAAAACAGAATAACTTTCTACTATAATAATAATAATGGACATGGTACTGTACCTTTGGGCAAAGAGACTCGAGCAGATCTGGCCAACCAAACATTGCTAGCACTGGATCAAGGAGTAAAACACAATTATAGATAGCAAAGAACCGAAATATTTCTTACCAAAAATTTGTACACAGAACCAGAAAAGGTGTGTGAGCCCTCTGCACTTTACACTTATCATGTAAGGGTAGACAGAGGGATAGAATTTGCTAAGCTTTGTTTTAGAATACTGAAGTCTATGTAAAACCGTGTATTGAATTTGTTGTTGTCTTGAATTTATAGAACATGAATAAATGTATAAAAGACATTTATCCCAATCAGTCTCAGTAATCTGAAGCCCTAGGTTTTTCTTCTCAAGCAACCTTTAGATAGAGGGAGGAGAAGTCTGTTTCATTTCTAAAAGTATTAACATATAAGTAGATTAAACCCCTAGTTTAAGGGCAATTTGAAAATAACTCAAGAATTTTTTTCTGAAGACAAGACTTCAGAATATGGAATATTTAAACAAACATAGTTCCTGTCCTGAAGCTATTTAAAAAAATGAGAGGAAGGAAGGTTGAATCTCTGGCTGAGCTGAGATAAGGAGTTAAAAGCCTTGTTAATATATAAATCTTTATCTTCATCTTTCAATGTCTTGATTCTAATTGTCTAATAGCATGAGAAAATCCAATTTAAATAAATCCTTTGGATTCCTACGGACAACCACGGCAAGTTATTTTTCACATCCGGAGCCAATTTAAATGGCAGACTCTGCATGGAAACTGGATCTGTGTTGTTGCTGATGGGCATAAATTTGCATTTTTGCCAATTAAAAGAATAACCTGAAAATGAGTATAATAAATCCAACAAAGGGGGAACAGAGCACTCTGGACAAAAGAACATTGTCTGCATAAAGAGGCGATCTATCATGATTAGTTAAAACCACTGACCCAAGAAGAAAACCTAAATTATCTCCTAAATTAAATTCTGTAATAACTGTTAAAATGTAATTCCATTCAAAATGATCAAAATCTTTTTCTGAATCTAGAACAATAAATCACCAATTTGAAATAGATTATTTAGTTGAAAAATGAGAATCTATGTGGGACAAAGCCTACTTGGTCAGGGTGGATTATAGATGAAATACACTTCTTTAATCTAGTTGCCAGGTGAACACTTTTATATAGATATTGAGAAGAGCAATTGGACAAAAAGAAGACACGTTAGTCTCGTCCTTTCCTTTCTTAAGAAGTAAAGAAATGTAGTCAGAGTAGAGAGAATGAGGGAAATATCTGCTTCCAGAAAGAGTGATTGAACATTCGCAACGGGTGCAATTTTACCAGCATACTTCTTTTTCATCAGGGCCAGGAGCCTTCCCATTAGGGAAGGCATTAAATGCATCCAGTATCTCTTGAATAGTAATGTCAGCATTCAACATTTCACTTCACATAATTTGAGACGACCTGGAAGCGATTGGAGGAAATCTGCAGTACCCTTCAAAGATGCAGACATCTTGGATTTGTACAAATCCACATAGAATTCCGTAAAGCGAATATTAGCATCCTTTGGGTTTTTTTAAAATTGTACCATTCCTATCAGCAATCTGATGAATTTATCTGCATGCATATGAGCCCCGCAACTGCTGAGCTAACAGTTTATTTGGTTTGTCCCCAATCTCAAAATGTTTCTGTTTCATTTTTATCATCTTATTCACGTCCAAAGTAATCTTATTATATTTATATTTAAGTATCATAACATCATTCAAGACAGACGTGTCTGCAGTATTCCTATATAGTCTCTCCAATTGGGTAAGACAAGCTTCCATCTCCAGTAAACGATTCTGTCTGAGTTTTTTTACTGCCTACTCATAGGAAATTATATCACCCCTCATCAATACTTTAAAAGTTCCCCATAACACAGAGTTAGACACATCACCTCCTGAGGAACTAATGGGTCAGCACAAATTCTGAGTTCACCATGGACCCAACATTAATTCCTTCCTGCCAGTCTTCAAATGATTGCTGAGAAAGACCAGGCCACACAGATGACTGACAAAACAATGGTTCAAAGAAGGCATGACAGTGATTGCACAGACATGAGAACATGGATCCATTATTCACTTATGCATTAATAAAGGGGACAGCTTCTTGAACTTAACTGGAACTACACTATAAAAGTGAGAGATGAAGGAAAAGACATTGACACAAGCAAATTCTGGGCAAACTTATAGCCCAGGGTATAAATCTAAGCAGTGATCTTTGTGGTCTCCTCAATAACTGCATTTGCTATCAGATTAGTTGCCTGACCTGAGGCTCACATTGATGCCTAGAGCATATTAAGGAACATTAGAGTATGTGCACCAATAATGACTAGACCACAGCCGGGACATGCCATATGTATGCTCAATAAACATACGAGCTCACCTCATCTAAACTGACAGAATCTTAAAAATTAAATATCTCTATCTCTAATATTAAATGTTATTTCTACCTCTATTTGCACATCATCGGTTTTGTTTTCTCGGTTTTAGGTTTATGGTCTTTTACATTATGGTCCTAAACCAATGTCAGACCCCTCACTTGCATGTTACTCATTCCAAAAATATTTATTAGAAAGGCAAGTGATAATAATGAATAAGCCATAACTTATCTGTTATATTAGACAGAGGGCTACCAACATTCACTGGCACATCCCTGTCATTTATGATTTATGACACCTTGCTATGACAATACTGGAGACTACATGAAAAACACTTGGCTTCTTGTAGTGGTTATTTTGTTTTGCACTTTATCTAGGTGAAATTTAAAGTGTGAATTCACAGACCTCTCTCTCTTGTGAGGCAATAGAAAAAGAGATTGTGGCCTCTATGGTTAATAAAAAAAAATTGTGCAGCTGTTTGGTGCGCATCTGAGAACACTTCTTGCCAGTGTTGCTACTTTTTTCTATTATTATTATGGAATTATTGGTAAATTTAAAAACCATAACTGAATTGCAGTAACCATGACATGGATGTCTTTCTTTGTTGCAGTGGTTTTCTCTAAATGACATCAAACATGGCCGTCTTCATCTGGTTCTTGAATGGCTGCCCATCGTAACACATTCAGACAAACTACAGCAGGTACGTACTAATGAATGTTTATCAAAATGAAAATTTGTCCATTCTGACTTGTGTGTACATGTTTATCTTCAATTATGTAAAATGTTTTCTTGAATGTTTTTTATCAGGTGCTACAGATGCAAAGTTCCCAGTCAAGCCAGAATAAAGCAGTTCCTTCAGCTGCCCTACTGTTTGTCCTTATTGAGAGAGCACATGCACTGCCTGTGAGTTAGACACAAACACACATATTAGACACAAACGCACAAGCATACATGGACATTTTGTGTATGAAAATGTTTATACATTTTTGTGCATCTGTAGCTGAAGAAGAGTGGGAAGGAACCAAAAGTTGGGGCTGAGCTTGTGCTTGAGGGAACGTCTTACAAAACAAAGGCAAGGAATTTAATAAATTAATTGTAATTATATATTCTCTCTCTCTCTCTCTCTCTCTCTCTCTCTCTCTCTCGTCCACACACAAAACACATAAAAATGTGCTATAATTCCTATATCACTTACCTTATTTGGATGAAATACTCTCATATTTAATATAATGTAGTAGTCAGCTTAAATAACAATCTTTATTTAAATACAGTTGACATTAAATACAGTTGACATTAAATACAGTGCTTTGTGCAGTTTTACTGAAATTTAGATATGGAATTAGATTTAAGCGCATAAGTGAGTAAATAGATCATCAACAGCAATCTCACAGTATACTATAGATTATACATATGGGGTTTCTTTGCACTAAATATATTGTATATTTTCCGTTGCTGTCTATTTTGCAGGTGTGTGAGCGCTCAATATCTCCTCAGTGGCATGAAGCATTTCAATTCCTGGTTCAAGACCCCAACAAAGACATGCTTGTTATTAAAGTAAGGATTTATTATTTTCTAAAGGTAAGTAATTAATCTGGTGATAATTTTATAATTTTTAACCTGTTAACTTTTCCTGCATAGCTCTCTAGTGCATGGGATCAGCCACTTGGTTCTCTGATTCTACCAATGAAGGAGCTTCTTTCTAAGCAAGAACTGATGTTGGACCAATGGCTGAGCTTAGATGGAGCTTTAGCTGAAAGTCAGATCCTATTGAGAGCAGAACTTAAGGTATGAAATATCACACACCTCTGAGAAAATGTGGAGCTTTCACACATCCAGGCTGATACTGACATGAGAATGATTTAAACAGGGGAAAAAATAAAGATAGATATAATGTGTCCCTGCATTGTATTGAAACAGTGAATTAATCCTTGCAATGTGTCAGGACCACAATCTCCAGAGCATGCCTACAAACATGGCTGCACCATAATTCACTTCCCCAGAAACCACAGCATTTTACTAGCTCCCAATTGCCAGACTTTTAATCACACCTGTTTTCAGCTTCACTCACTAACACTAACAAACTATATGAGGCACTTATTCACTACATTCTCTGTGAAGTACACTCAGTTTCTGGCTTGATAAAGCCCATCATTTTTGGTATTTCCTGTCTCTTGTTTTATGTGCTTGTATTGCCTTATTTATCCTGCTCAACACATGACCCATGCCTGTGTTTTTACTTTGCCTTACATATTGTATACCTTTTTAAAACATTTGAAATATGCTTACACCCATCTCTGCATGCAGCTTATGTGTGTTTCTTTGATATTACCACCAGAATTAAACGTTTATAAATTTCCATTTTATAAAAGCTGTTTATTTGAATTACTTGACAAAAATGTTATTAATCATCGCTGTGTGATGACGCCCTTATCGAGAGTGATGTAAAAAAGTGATTTTAAGTCTCTGGTTCACTAGGTTACAGACTTAAGATATCATGAGCCTAAAACACTGTTCAAAGTTTTTTTAAATACACACATACAAATACACACATACAACAAAGAGGGGAGAAAGTGCTAGGTCAAGTATTTGATTAAGCATGACTGAGCTTTATTAACTGAACTGCCTGCAGATATGCACTGTAAGTCAGTCTTACCTTTTAGCTCTTATCATTCAGTTTAAATGTCATAGGTTTCAAAGTTTTAACAGTATCTAACAGAGATATTAATTACACAGCAAAAAAAAAAATTAAGGGATTCATCTACTCAAAGGCCTGCATATTATGAAAAAAAATTACTAATACATTAATCATTGTTCGTGTTATGTGTTTTACTGCAGATCCTAAACTCTAAGATGGCAGCACTTTTGGCACTTGGTGCTGGTCCTGTATTAAGCAATAAGCAGATGGCTACCACTGGACAGATCAGGGTTTCTCTGTCCTATCAGAAGAAACTTACTGTGGTTATTCATGGCTGCAGGTCTATTATTTTTCTTTTAATTCTATTCATATGGCTATGTTCATTGTATCAAATCAATTTATAAGTGATGCTAAATTCAGCTGTATAGTTAATTATTGCTGGCATTTAGCAGTCCAGATGATACACACCTCATGTCTCTTTAATGTAGTAAGCTTAGAATGTCAGTCTGCCAACCCCATATTTTTGTATGGTATTTTAATGCCATATAGGAGAGATGATAATTGGTATACATTGTGCAACTATGCTAAGTTAATAAAAGAAAAAACACCTAATATAACAAGCAGTAAAAGAGTATTAGTAATCACTATTAAAACATTTATCTATGCTGAATATTTCTCATTTAAAATGAAGTCCTGTTGTTTGATTGTGTGTTGTATTTAGAGGCTTGGTGACATCATCAAAAGAAGGTTTAGACACTTATGTCTCTTTGATTCTGCTGCCTGATAAAAGCAAAGGCACAAAGAGAAAGACTGCTGTGAAGAAAAAAGACTTGAACCCTGAGTTTAATGAGAGGTGTGTATGTGTACATAAATGTGACGGAACATAATGAGAACATTTGTTTTTTTCACTATATTTATGAATATATATTTCACTATTATTATTATTATTATTATTATTCAATTCCCAGTTAAACCAACCACAGTTATTGATTAAAAATCTAACACAGAACTGTTGTGTGAATGGTGAAAATGTGTTGTGCACTGACTAAACTGTTTCTCAGGTTTGAATTTGACCTGAGTGTCGAGGATGCTCGGCAACGAGTGCTCAGTGTGTGTGTAAAGCACAGCTCATCCTTCATGAGTCGAGACAAAGACATCATTGGTCAGGTGAGTCAGCAATTCTTGAAATTTGAAAAAATAGTTGCCATTAAGTCATTCAAGAAGTATAATGATGTAATTAATATCTTTTATGCTTATAGGCAGAAATTGATCTGGCACAAATTGACTTTCTCTCAAGTGTTACAGAATGGTAAGTTCTATGATGTGCATGCACACACGCACACACACACACACACACACACACACACACACACACACACACACACACACACACACACACAATGTAAATGTTGTTTATGTGAGCTTGGTTGAAATCAGGCAAGGGCTAGGCAATGGACTGACTCTGGTAGCCCAAACAATCAATGATTTCCATGATGATTGTGTTGTCTTTGGAGATTGGCAGATCATTGAACTGGCCAGGTGTTACCATGGTTGGTGATGAGTGGGGAACAGAACCGGTTTGCCAGCAGGCAGTTATCTGGGATCCTTGGCTCAGACAGGATATGATAACATGAGTACATGAATGATCATATGGGATCACTGCAATTTAGGTATGTTTTGTGAATACCCAGGATTCCCATGGCAGGTTAGCTGTGTGCCCAACTGATCAGTTTTTCCTGCAGGGTTGCTGTTCTTGGTCTTACCTGCTGTGCATGTACTTGACACTTCTTGATATCCTGATCAATGTCCCAGGATAATGGTTCTACCATGCATGACTGATCACTGTGTTCTGTGGGATAAATGTGTTTGAGGGAGTCTGTTTTTTTTTTTTTTTTAATCCAGATAGATATAACTAGGATATGGTGTTAAAAGTATCCACTGTGCTTGTCTTGTGTTTAGTCTCTTAGCACCTTGTAGATATTAAAGGTTTGAATGGCTTTCTAAGGAATTCAATTCAGCCAGGAGCTGGGGAACATTGAGAAATTTTAAGTGGCAATGATCAGACCACCAAGTGATGTCTTGCTCAACCAAAGGACATCTATGTCATGGGTTTGAAAATGTAACAATATGAGATACATTGTGATGATGTTTACCAGGAATAAAATTTGCTTTTTGGTGAAGAGCACTGACAGAGCATTATACAGTGAGTGATCCTCCTACAGTGTACCTGCCGTCAAGAGCTTGAACTTTGAAGGTTTGAAATTGATCAGGCTGAGTGTGAACACAAGGGCTTATAAAGAGAAAGGAGAATTTGCTGCCAGTGCATTTATGTTGTGGCAAAGTATGCTGTCAGGCAACAGAGTTGGCTGCAGTTGCAGGTAAATGCTTTATTCAAAAATGACAGGCAAGCAGATCCAAAAGTATGTACAAGATCTTGTGTCGGCTTTTTTTTAATTCTAGGGATTCATAGTGCATTGAATCCTCTTCTTCCACTCCTCAACAAGATGTAAATGGGAAAGTTCTGACAAGCGTGACTTAGCAAGGGACTTTATAAGCTACATACAGTCACCACCTCAAGGTTAGATAAAGAAGTACAGCTGGTTTGCTCTGACAACTTGCTGTATCTGATCAAACTCCAATCACCCTGTGTGAGAAGCTAAGAGCCTATTTATCCAGTAGTTGATCCATTTAACTTTACGGATGGTGCAGGTTCCGGATGGTAGTTTAGAATTTGATTCTGTATATGACTGTATTAGATCCGAATCTCTTCAGATCTCATATCTGTGAGTCAAATTATAATTTGCTGCAACACTGTATAGTTAGCTACCTAATTACAACTACATAGTAGTTTATTGTCATTCATTGTAAATATATATTGTGTTTTATGCTATTTGAATGTTTAGTAAGAAGGTGTTCATGTTTTAGCTAATTGATGTGTAGAACTAATGTGCACTAAAACGTCTGACTTGTATTGCAACCCTGTAAATGCTCCTTGTCTTAACAAATGTCTCTATTCTCTCAATGTCAGGTTTGACTTAAAAGATCACAACTAGCCGGAGTGTCTAAATCTTGAGACCTTCCCTCAAAGAGGCCATAACCATTCATCAATACAACTTTCTACACAGATGCCATGCTGTATATTTTTTTTTTATTTCCCCCTCTTTTGTACTTTAGAGCACTAGAAATGCTGAAATTGAATAATGAAAGATGGAATCAATATTACTTATGGACAGAGTTTTGTTAAAGTTTTTATAAGTTTATTGTCAAGATATAAGTGGGTTTTCAGGAAATGTAATATAGCTACATCTATATTTTATTATTATTATTATTATTATTATTATTTACAATTGCCAATCTACTTATGCAATTGCCCAGGGATGCAAATTAAAAAATATATTGTGTTTGATTATGCAATGATGACATTTATGGCATCAGACATTGGAATAGCCTTTGTTCTAGTCTGTTTCTTGACCAGATACTACCAGACATCACTGTGTTTTTACAATTCTAATGATTGTATCAGCTACTGTTATTAGCACAGAACAAAGTTTAAGTTTTAAAAAGAGATAACAGAATAATTTGGTCTATATATATATATATATATATATATATATATATATATATATATATATATATATATATATATATATATATACACAATTACAATTTTTTATTTACAATAACTTTGCTTGTGACTTTCACGTTGATCTACAGTACAAACCTTTTCTGTATATCCAGTATTATTGAGGTTGCCGCTGCGGTGTGGTACCTTTACCTTTAATGAAATTATGAATTTATGTCACCCATGCAAACTACTACAGACAGATTTGCAGATATAGTAGTACAGAATAGGTCTAAAAATCTTTTTCAATGGCCTTCTTGATAAAAAAAAAACAAAAAATGACAGTGTAAGCCTGATCAATACCAGGGCTGCATTCCAGTACAGTTACTGTTTCTCTAAAGTTTTTGACAATCACTATTTGACTTCCCCCTGCCTACTTCAGAATTTTACTAGCTAAGTGAACTCAAAATTTCTTTTGAATTTCTGAAGTTTGTGGATGGAACTGTTATAAGTGTATTAATGTGCTAATGTTCTATGTGGTAGACAGTGTTAGTTCGTTCTGACTGAAGTTACCAAGATCAGTATGACACAATCTATTTAGCTAGTTTAGCTAACAGCTCAGTAAATTGATTGTGGAAATTGCCAAGTACATTTCTGTGTTCATGAGTAGGGGGGTTCAAATGCGTCCCTTGTGCTGCATATGCCAACTCCGGCAATATAAACTCACCACCCACTTACTTTACTAGGAACACCCGTACAACTTGCAGTATAACCATCAGCCAGTCCTGTGTCAGCAGCATAATGCATATATTCATGCCCATACCAGTCAATAGCTTCAGTTTATATCATTCCACAACAGAATAGTGAAAAAAAAAACTGTGGCATGGTGCTGGGTGAGTTTTTCATAATCTGCTGCTCCTCTGGGATGTTCACAACTACCATTTGAGGCCATCATGGGCACATGGGTTTTTCCAGTTTTCTGCACCATTCTGTATGAACTGTAGAGAATGTAGCATGTGATTAATACAATACAATTGCAGATTAAGAAATACTCAGAAACTCTGGCACCGGCAACCATGCAACAGTTAAAAATCACCTTTTCTCATTTTAATGATTGATATGAACTATGAATTAATTGAAGGTCTTAACCTGTATCTGTATGTTTTTAGGTTCTGTGCTGCCATGTGACTGGCTGGCCATGTAATTGCATGAACATGCAGGTGAACAGTTGTTGTTAACTGCCTGGTGAATGTAGTTGATAAGAAGAGTTGTGGGAGGAAAATGAAAACCAAAAACATGGACAGTCTTTCCAATACAGAGATTCAAGACTGTGCTGACAGATTTAATGTGTAATAATGGCCTTAAGAAAAATATTAACAGTCTGCACTTCCAAAATTTTGTGGGGGTTTCTCCAAAGCACTGCAGTGGTAAGATCATGTGGAGGGCTTTTAGTCATTAGAATGCATGTTTATGCTCAACCTTGAATGGCCTTACATCTATGTGCTACGAACTGCATATCACTTTTTACCTTTTATTATTTTGCTTATTATATGAGTTTAGAACTTTGTATGTTTATTAAAATAAAACGAGTCATTTTGTCACTTCAAAATTTAGAAGTGTGCTGAACATTTTAAACTTTAATGTTATTTGACCCACCTGAAATAGTATTTTGCATTTCTCTCATGAAATGTACCTTTTTTGAGATCCTAACAAACTATAAATACAAAAAATTTCCTCTCAGAAGTTTTATAAAGACGTTTTGAGGAGAAACAATTGGGAGACTTCTTAGTGATCTGGTTCTTTGTGAATGTGGCATTTATCAAAAGTTTTTGCCTACTGTGTTTTATTTTTTTTATTCTATGATGCAAAACCTGCTTGAATGTAACTGCTGCATAGATGTAGATGAAAAAAACAAAATACCAAAGAATGAAGCAAACAATAACCAATAGACTGCATTTTTCACAGCTATGCATTGTTCAGTATTCAATCTCTGCTGGCAAACACTTGAGCTTGAATATTTCCACATTAAAATGCCAATAAAGTGCACACTTAATCACCATATGGACTCACTGACATTTGAATGAATTCATTGCAAAAATAGTGCTTTTGTGACCTGACATTGTAACTCACTGTAGTAAATATTAACACATGGGGAGGTGATGGGTGAATAAGTTTAGTCTGAAAAAAAACACAAGTGCTGCATTATACACTTTCACTATCTATAGAAGTAATCAACACTGAAAAGTAGATAAAGTATAATAAGCACCTAGTGGTGAAGTCATAAAAACTGATTTCAAACATAGTCATTGTATATCTGATGGATCAAAATTTTAAATTTACCTGAGGTTATTTAGCACAATATCAATATTATATTGTATCAGCTAATTAAATACATTACATTGTAAATATAATGTAAATATATTACATTTCCACCAGTCAAATTTATGCGAAATGTATTGCCATGCAGTGACATGAAACAACACGAGGTTAAGCAAAAATTCTCGAAACATCAGAATGAGTGTTAACCAAAGTTTTAATGATACTGCACTACACAAACACAAAAAGTGACATTAAAACTCTTCAATCCATGACTATTTTACATGGGAAACTTTTACCTCACATTTTGTTTCTGCAGATTTAATGAAATTTAATGTTGGAAACTGGATTTGTCCAATATATTTAACGTCAGTTTATACAATACAAAACATGAGAGTGAAACAAAGTGAGTGTACATGCATCTCTAGAGATGTGTCCAGGATGACATGGAAATGCTGCACTTGATGGTGATGTCCACATCCTGGTCTGGCATTCAACCCATTTCCAAAACTTTTTTTTTTAAATGCAGAATTTATGTGAGGCTGGAACACAAAAACATTCCCATTAACACTGAACACACATCCTCGCTAGCATTGCTTTTCCGATAGACCTGAATCGTGTGCTGTTCCAAATGTAAAATTTCATGTTGTTAGTGTTCTTACCTTTTTAATCTGTGTTTTATTAAATACGTTAACAAACAAATAAGAACACAAGGTTATACAAATCACTAAAACTGTGTATTGTACCTGTCAATAAGCGAGTCCCTCATGGTGGTGGCTATGGTGCTCAGTTGAGCCTCACTCAGCCTGAACACACTCTCAATGACAGACAGTTCTGTGCTTGTGGTATCTAAACCACAGAAGGCACACCAATCATTCACCACCATGCCAGCTGCAATCACCTCACTTCCCCGGTTTATAGTACCGGCCTGAAACAAGATCCCAGTTAACGGCACTGACCTTAATAATAAATAAATAAATGAATAAATAAGTTAAGTTGAGAAAGATAAGCACTTTAACAATACATTTCCTGAGTCTTTACAAATAGAAACAATATTAGAACCAAACTCAGTATAACCGTAAAATAAAATTTCACAATTGTGTGACTATTCATTGAGAACAATGTAACAAAAAACTGCTGTGTATTAATACAAGATTAATATGCAATTTGAGGAGGAGAAAGGCATTCACTTACAACTAAAGGTACTTGCAGGAGTGATGAGAGCTCATCTTGGTCTTCAATAGATGTTTTAGGGTGCACAAGCCCTCCCTGGTTACTGAAGGCACAGTAACTACCCACAAGCACCTGCTCAGCCACTGTCTGCCTGAACACCTCCACTTTAAGCGTGTCAGCCAGAATCTCTTCTGTTTCCTGTGCAGCACATTAGCTGTTAATCAAACTGGAAATTAGGTCAGATGAGACACCATATTTTACACCTGGACCTGCTGAGCAAATTACTTAAATTTAAATCTAATTTTGATTCTACTACTGCCATTGTATTCAATATTGTGCATACTTTGCCACATTTATTTTTAGTTGTGACACTCATTCACACATTCTACTAAAACCTATTAAGTAGTTTTAATACAAACAACAGTAAGTTTTGATTAATTCTTAGTCTTGGAGTACAAAAATTATTCTGACCCTGTCAAGGTCAGGGTGAACTAGAGCCACATAGTCGTTGCAAGCGATGACATTGCCGAGTGCGGACAATCGCTCCTCTACTCTCTGAATGCGCACAGCATCTGGCAAGGAGTTCCTTATATGCTGCAGCTCCTGATCTGTCGTGTTGTTGGGCACAAGAAGTCCATGACGGTTTCCTATGGAATAAAAGTACGATTTGTGGCAAAAATCAGGACCACAGATAATGGTGTGCTGCCATGTTATGAACACATTAATTTGTGAACGCACACTAAAAGCTTCATTTTCACAGTTTGATTCCTCTTGATAAACCTCAAGACATCAACAGCAGGGTTTTCCAGAATCAAACAATTATCACCACAAGTATAATTTCGACATCAATATTTGAAGGGACTGTAATAAATAAGGAATAAAGCACGGTGGGGCATGCTGTTATACTAACCATTACAAAGTGCTGACAATGCAATGCATTACATACAAATATACAGCATAACTCCCTGTGAACAAGCTGATACTACAAAAACATCAATCCATTATAATGAGCATGTTAAGATAAAATTGTCATTTTATTACACTACTGTCAGAGCTAATGTTACAGATAATTAATTAACACCTGTACACCTCATGATGGCAGATCAAACTTACCCACACACATCCTCCCGATGATCCGGCATCCTGCTATAGATGCATGCACCACTGGGATTGTTTCTGACAGTTCACCTTCAAAGACACTACAAAGATTGACCAGTGTTTACTTACAAATATTACATAGAATCATGTTCAGGACCTACATTTTGAGGTAGGTCTACATTTTAAGAATTACATGCAGCCATTTACAGACTGATAGAGAACTTACCTGTAGAAGTTTTCTGATCCACCTATTGCAACTAAGCAGTATGTGTTGGTGAGCTTAGCAAAGCAACCAATTTCATTGTTCTTCTCAAATGATGTTCTGACTGCCATTCTGATAGAGAAGTGCCAAAGACAGGATCACAATGACCAGAAACTGTGGAACAGGGAGGATGTTTAACTGAGATACAAACTGTACTTATAACAACTAACCTGGGTATAATCAGGGTAAATGTCAACCAAAATGCTATGGAAGTCTTTAAGTCAAAAAGCTTTTATTGTCATTTCAATCCTTTACAGCTGCTGCAGTACACACCAACGTTCCCCCAGTACCACAGTGTTACGTGGTGCCATGGCTATTTAATTCTCAATACAATGACTACAATATTAGATATTAGTTTGAGATAAGCTGTATGGGAACGAAAACTAACTTTTCAAACATCAGATAGCAAGCAACCCAGCAATATGACTTGAACTACCTAAATCAAATCCTAAATCTGTATTTCTAATTGATAATAAAGCTCGACCCTTGCATATTGCAGAATTTCAAATTTATTCTGTCGCTAAAAAAAAGGAAGATCTGTAAAACATGCTAGTGGAGCCCTACCACCACCTTCACAATAGAACAGCAGAATAAAGAGTGGGTGCTTATTGAATGCATTTCAAAGAGATGTCCATCAGGTGCCTACAGAAATGTCTAACTGGACAAATAAAATTATGACTGAAATAATATGTATGTTCCATAAATACAATAAGACAGTGTTTTGTTTTTTGGTCCAGCCATAAGCTGTCAAATATATTGCTTATGTACATGATCCATGTTCTCTGAGACTGTGGCACCCCAAGAGGTGAAAGAAGCAAAGCCAATGGGGTCTGTGATTTTTTTTTCTTCTCCTTACTAGCTGGCTTGACTAGTTAATAAATGAATATCATCCAAATCTTAATAACTCAAATCCCATGAATTTCACTTTTCTCTACGTGTTTTGTCCAGAAGCAGTATTAAAAGAGCTTTATATTTGACCTGTTACATTTACACAGCAAGTGTTTACTGTGAGCTCAGAGGAATTTATTTCGCAGTAAATTTCAGGCCTGTTATAAGCTTGAGAAGCCTACTTTATGGTATGTATGTCTAGACTACTGTATATTGTGTATGACTAAATTATATTGAAAGTAACATAAATAATAGCTTTTTTTTTTCTGGTCAATCACAAGCTCACAGTAAGCGCCGCTTCTTGGAACACACAGATGCCATGAAGTTGTGTACAACATGTTTGGCTAACTCTATTAGCAAACCAGCTACTGATCAGTCTAGAAACTGGACTTTAGGAGTTGTTCCAGCTGTTTTTTGTACCAGATTATGATATAATTCATACACGCCGATTCCACTATACTGAGCCATGTAGATATGAAGAAAAATACATATATTATATTTACCACGAAGTGGGCCAAACCTTCCTGATAAGTGTGGACTCTCGTGATACACGTGTTCACTTCCTCAACAACGTCTATACGTAAGCACGTTTGAGTTTTCTACACAGTGTTGCCAGATGCTCTATTTTCCAGGATATATGTATTACTTTTCGCGACCCCTGCCGAGTGTTTTTGTTTGTGGTTAGAAGGGATTGGATACGTTATAACAATATATTTAATAATACACTGCTGTTCTCCTCTCTTGCACGATTAATGGTTTAATTGTCAACATTCAGCTCGTTACAGACGAGATATATATTGTTTAGCCATTCGCATCCGTAAATAAATAGTTATTTATCCATAATAATTCAGTTAAAGTAATTTACTAAAATTGTATTCAATATCACTTTGTTTTTGGGATACTTTAAATCGTCTATTAGTCTGTTACGACCATGCGAGCTGCATATGTTCAGTACTGGCAACCCTGCCTAGGAAGTGCGCTGTGGATGATGGGATACGTTCCTATGTTTCGTTGTGTTTACCAAGGTGTTTTTCTTTTTTAAAACATGTTTACAGATAAGTTTGCTTAGTTTATTGGTTAATAATTTTATTGTATTATTTTATATAATAAGCCAGGGACATAAAATAGGAATATGACTATTAATATAATGGTTGTGTGTATATACATTGCTAAAGACTGAGATTTATGATATGCTAGAGCTTTAACAACCACTCGTCTGCATAGCAACCGCTTGTTAGCCAGTCTGATTTGTCAACCAATCAGGTTAAACCGCACGTTATGACGTCAATTTACCTTCAAGGCCGTGATTAACTCATCATCAGTTGAACGGACGTCACTGCAGCCGCGGCACATTTTTTGCCTGGAAACACTGCAAGCTAATCAGAGAGGGTTAAGAAGTAAGTATGTGTGTGTATGGTGTGAAAGCATTTCACACACATCAGCTTTCATCAGCATCCTTACATCATAACAGCGATGGACACAGGATGCGTGTACAATTAATTTTTTACGGAATAATTGTATGTTAGGTGTGTAGTTATGGGGCCAAGTCAAGCCAAGCCAAGCCAAGCCAAGCCACTTAAAGCCAAGCCACTTCAAGCTAAGAAAAGCCACTTCAAGCTAAGAAAAGCCACTTCAAGCCAAAGTTACTTGAAGACTAGTGACTAGATTTAGGTTTTTTTTTTTGGAAATGAAAAATTAATATGCACTGTACGGAAAGACCTTCCTTGGATTGATATTTATTAGTAGCTTTCTCCACCTAGGGGTGACACTGAGAACCAGGGAGACCCAGAATGCTCCCAGCATTTATATTATTCCTCTTGTATCAGACCTCTTACATAGCACCATAGCATAGATCATTTAAGTTCAGATCTTTGAAACAATATAATGCTCTGATCTCTTCTTCTGCAGACATGGATTCAAGTTCCAGTTCTTCACGTCACAGCCAGAGGAATCAGAGTAAAAAGAATACAAGCAGTCCATCCTCCCAAGGAAAGGAAGCACCAATCAAACAGGATCTTAATACAGAACACATGACTGATTCAGTGGAAGCAGTGCCTGAACTTCCTCAGTGCAAAATGGGTAGCAAGAAGGTAGATGACATGAGATTCATGATATCGTGTACAAACTGGTATTAGGGGCATGTGATACTGTATATGTGATCACTTCTCTGAGTGTGCTAAATCAAGGAAATGGATGATATCTTGAAGTTTAAGTAGCATTTATAAACACATTTCTTGTGCTTTACACTTGCTGTCTCACATCATTGTCTATACACTCAGCTCAAACAGATAATGCTCTAAAGCTTCAAATTAAATGCTAATTACAGTGTCAACACCATTGTGAATCTCATCTCAAATATTGCTGACTGGCTTTTCTGCGTCTCTCCCTAGATTTCTTGTTTATATGACTGTTATTAATATAAATGTTGAGTTTTTGTTTTTCACTAAAAGTAAAATGTTTGAGAGTCGTTATTTATGTTTGAAATAATACTTTACTTAAATTAACGATCTGTACTACTGTGCTATCAGTCTTGTCTTGTGATGTCAGTATGGAACACAACCAGAATAATAAAAATGCATCATTGAACTGAACAATTTAAGAATGGAAGATCATGTTGCTTTTCCAACCTTTGAGTCATTTCACTGAACCTGTTCTCACTGAAGCCTCAGATTCTTGGCTGAAAGGAGTGTTCCCAGATTTGGTCAATAAAATAATCCCATGACAATAAAAGCTTATTGACTTGACTTGACTTGTCTTCTGCTGTTGTAGCCCATTTGACTCAAGGTTTGATGTGTTGTGCATTCTGAGAATTTCTGCTCACCATGGTTGTAAAGAGTTCTTACAGTATAAGAGTTACATGGATGTTGCATGATGTGCATTGTACTGATCCCCATGTGTTCCTATTTATGTGTCTGAGTGTTTTTAATGTTTCAGAGTGGAACTTCAGAGATTTGGGACACACAAAGACTATTATACGTAACTATACTTAGACTTGACTACTAGCCAAAGCTATACACAGGATAGAACATACAATCTCATACACAAACACTACTACTGTACCAGGCATGCTAAATGTTCCAGTTTATATAAAACCTGAATTGTACTGTTCCATACTATTACACACTATAGTTACTATTTTGCCCTATGCAGTTTTAACTACAGATAATTACACATAAAAAAATCTTATTTTCTAGAAGCAAATATTCAATAACATCATTTTTGCTTTTATTCGAAATTAGGAATAGGACATAGCAATGGTGTTTTTAGGTACACCTTGTAAAACTTAAAATAAAACAAACAAACAAAAAAAAAAACATTTCAATCTCCATGGAGTTAAAAAGGCAAATAAAGCTTAAATATTGTTAGATTAATTAAAAAATGATTGCCATTGTTCGAAATGACAGTACTGAATATGGTGTGTACAATTTTATATGCTACTCTTAGCAAGTGAAAGAAAAATACAAAAGTCCTCTACTAACTTTGTATTTACATGATCCATGCGTGAGGCCGAGAAACATTTGACCCAGAAATCAGACAATATCAAAAAGCCAAACAGACAAATTCTCTGTTGTTTTGACTAAATAACCGTTCCCTTCATAAATTCATTAAAATTAAGCAAAGGTCTATGTACATTAAATACATTGAAAATTTCAAAAAAATCAAACATTAAAGCTTTATCAGATAAAATTTCAGTTGTAATCAATCCTCCGTAGACAAAGAACATAAATTCATTTGTGTAAAGTTCTAAACAAGCTCTGATATGTTTGTTTGCCCTCTTTATTTATTGTTAGTCTGTTAAAAGGAGTATAGAAACCAAAGGCAACAGCAGGTAGAGGTTAAGATTGGCTGTCATCCAGTACCACCATCACACCGTAAAATGAGGCAATATCAGCAGAGAATATTTATATTCCCTTTTTTCTTTGTGTATATATATATATATATATATATATATATATATATATATATATATATATATATATATATTCTTTTTTTATTTCCTTTAAAAAATTATGTATGTCTCCTGGCTATAATTTGAATCTCCAATGACATGTCCAGAACAGTTTTAGCAGAAGGCCCAAGAGTAAAACAGAAAAAGGGATGAGTGGCATCATGGATTCATATGGTCAGTCAATCATTAATAATATAATTGACAAATTTAGAGTGGTAATAATTCACACATAATTTTAACATATATGTTAAAATCTTTGTCCCTTGTTTATAGGGGATTTTTTTATTTGATAATGACATGCCAATGACACTAAACCCAGCTGCATATTGAGAATTGATTATTAAACAAATTGGTTACAATGTAGGTTAGTAAATATTTAGAAGTCGATAAATGTAGATTTAATTAAATCAGATATAGTGTTAGACAAGTAATCATTTAGGCTTTAAGTTACAGATTAATTAATTAGGTTACAGAAATGTTTTTATTAGTGTAGGTATTTTTTTTAACCATTTATAGTTAGATTTATTGTTGTAAAAAATCTGTGATAAAATTTGTTCCAGTTATTAGTTACATTTCTAACAAATGGAAACAGTTCTTTTATCAGCCTCTCCGTTTCTCTTTTTCTTTGATTTATATCGAATGTTAATAAGACAAAAAAAAAAAAAGCAAAGCACAATACACTGTCTTGAGACCTCTACTATGGTGGAATGATTACTAACTGCTTCCAGGTATTGACACTGAGCCTCCTTTTAAAATGTTAAATAATTTTACTATGTCAACAATTATGTTTTTCTTTTAAAATCCATTCATTATTGGCCTTAAATTATGTAGGGAATCCTCCATGCAAGTTCCTTTGAAAAATGATGTAACAATAACAATGAAACAATAATGTATTAATGTATTAATATAAACCTGTGATTTGAATTCCAGATAATTATTCACCAACTTTTGACAAATAAGAATTGAGAACAGTACTGTTTTTTAACATCATTATACCTATTCTATGTAATATTCTGCCTATCTTCTCTAAAGTTCCATGCAAATCTTTTCACGTTAATCAAAATAAAATTATGTAGACCTCATAGTATTGGCTTACTGGCTTTCCTCTGTAATTGGCTTAACTTAAGTTTGTGTCTAGATTTGTATTCATCCCCCTTTAACATTTATTTACCATATACATTAGTCACTTATATTGCTGGTACCACAATTTGTTAACATGGTTATCATATTTGAAGTAAATAATCTGAAGCAATTCTCTTTTTGAGTTCTTTTTACAGTACAGGAATTCCAAAAAAGAAAAAAGAAGACTCAAAATCCATTCCTTCATACCTGCCTGTATTTCATTAATGCATGGGACAAGGGCCATTCTGTATTTTTTAAGCACACAGTATAGAAATTCATATGTAATGATCCATTTATAAAAGCAAATGTCATCCAAAAGTTATTATTTGTGCATCTTGGTTATCCTAATTATCATAAAGGAATGACTGTGTACGTGTTGACCCTTTTCATTCATAAAATATAATGGTCCCACCATGTTTCAGGTTAGGTATGCATAAAGACTTCTCTGTTTTGGGTCCTGGGTGGTGGAATGAACTTCCCCTAGATGTCTGAACAAGTGAATCACTGGCTGCCTTCAAATGATGGGTGAAAACCTAATTTTTTCCTGAAATACTTAAAACTAGCACCTATTATTTCTGTTTTTTCCTGCTTGTTTATTTACAAAATTGATTATCTGTGTGCTATATTACCACCCAACAGAGTTTTAGACTCATCCTCAATCTGTTACCTAGTGAAACAGTATCAATGTATTCATTGATATAGACTTTAAAGCATTTTGTACGTCGCTCTGGATAAGGGCATCTGCTAAACACCATACATGGAAATGTAAATGAATAGATTGAAACAGTTATGTTTTCATTCCATGACCATCCTATAATCAACTGAATCAATCCAAAGGTTTTATTTATGCAGAATATACAAAGTACCTGGAGATTTTATAAAAGGACATCAAAAAATGTAAAAAATGGAACACATTTTTGTGCTATAACTCAACCCAATTTTCCTATTGTCTTTTTATTCTTTACACCCAAAGGCAGCTCATCGGACCATGTGGAGAAAGATGGTCAGCACAGTGTGTTCCATTTAAATAAATCCTGCCTAGGACTTCCTGTACTCATAATACAGAACATCTCCTTGCTACATTGCAGACTGGCACTACCAGGTGCTTGAATCAAACTTTCATCTGCATGGCAATAACGTAGACCCAGCCTTTACTGCATTTCTGCCGTAAAAACAGTAAAATACGTGATAGAGAGATAGACATCTACCAAGAGGAGAAATGGAAATTAAATTCTAATTTAAAAATGTATCCTTGTAATTCGTTTAAATTAACTAGGCCATGGCAAAACTTAAGACGAGGCACAAAAAAAGGCCTAGAAGACATCTTATGGCAGACAAACAAACCAAGAAAAACATTTCTTCCCAGACATATCTAATGCTAGCAGAATATGTACAATTTACATTTACTCAATTACCAGATGCTTTTAAGTAAAACCAATTACAAGTAAGGCAGATTCTATTCTAGGTACATAACTGAGCAGTCGAGGGTTGCATTTCATCTTGAATTCTTGGGACCTGTGCTTACAACCTTCCAGATAGTGTAACCTTTACTGTCCAGCTACCAAAGCCATTTACAACAGACCTTGGACTTCATATGATGTAAAACAACCTGTCATCTGCCCAGATGCGATGTGGTGCCAATACATCAAGTGTGGAGGCATAGAAATAACACAGCCTAATACACGTCTAAGCTGTATCTACTGTAGATAGAACCAATAGTTACATAGAATCTGGGCTGCAAACTAGAAAGAAAGATAAAAAGAAAGATAGACAAATCTGAAACCTCCCACTGAAGCCTCGCTGAATTGTAAATTAGTTATGATTTGTGAGAGAAATAAAATGCAAAAAGAGTTAAACAAAGAGTGGCACAACAGTAGAGCATTCAAAAAGTTTGACCAGGAGTCAAGATGGTATAACTCTCCCATGTTAGTCAGTCACACTACCCAGGAGAGGTCATCATGAATGTAATACAGGCCAGTTATCACTTTGCTCCATAGATTTTCATCTTATAGTGTTTTCCTTCAAGTGTGTTCTGAGTGTGTTCTGCTGCCATCTGACATAGCTTGAGCAGCAGATTGAAAAGATGTGTTTGTTGAGTTTTTTTTGAAAAGTTGAGTACTGTCCCTAACCTTCCCTGGTTGGTAGCCTTTGTGTGATAATTCAGAACTAGATAGTTGGTCAGAATTGTTAATGACTAAAACAATTAAAAATAGCTGAAATCATTTTTAAAAGGCAAATGCCCTTATTTTTAGGCTTGCAGGAAACGCAAAGGATTTCAGAATAAAAGGAAAGCTTTATCTCATCAGAAATCTAAAAAAAGAGGTATTTCTTACTGTATTTTAACAGAGTTTGCCAATACATACTGCTTCACATATGCTTCAAGTGTTTTCAAAAGTTTCTCTCATGTTTTATGTCATTCTCACATCAATGACACACATTGTGACTAAAAATTCTTTTGCTAACCTAATGTACCAAAATGACAAACAAGACGATCCACAATTTAAAATAAACAGAAGCTGATTCATTCTTCAGTAACCACTTAAACACTTTAGGGGTCTCTAAAGCCTATCCCAGTAACACTGGGCACAAAATGGGAATACACCCTGGATTCTTTTACTGGCAATTTATTGTAGCCTGTCTATCTACTGGCAGGGGTGAGAAAACCAGACACCCCGTTTAAAACTAAACGTGCCATGGGTGGGACATGCAAAACTCCACACTGACAGCAACCTGAGCTCAGGATCAAACCCTAGACCTGAAGCTATGGTATTTTCACCTTTACAATATTTTAGCCTCAAAAAAAGTCTGGATAGGAACTGGGAATTTTGCTAAATGTTAATATCACCGAATTTAAATTGGATTGGATTTAGCAATGTTTTATAATGCTCACCAAGTTAGTACTCCTAAAAAGTTACACATAGAGCCTGGTTACACTTAGAAATATGTCATGGCTACAAAAAGGTTGTAGAATGTAGTAATAAAAACCAAAGGATATATATATTTTGATAAGGTTAACATGATCACCACATCCTATACTTCCCACAGTTTGTTATGTGGATGTGGAAAAGTTAGTACCACATGCAAAATCCAGCATATTTGGAAAAATATTCATGTCACATTAAAAATGGGACTTTGAGCCACTAAAATGTTTCAGGTCAAACATATTTGCATATTTGTTGGGGGAACTGCATTAGCAGTGTTGATATGAAGGGATAGTAACCAATACATTAATGAAAAACAAATCTATAAAATCTATAAAAACTCACCCAAAGGACACTTGATAGTGCCTGTGCACTGCATTCAGGTATAAGAAATAGTGGTGGTTTAGGGCATCAAAATGGTATAATTACAAAATGGAATAATTACTAATATTCAGTGTAAATGAATCATAGGCTGATCAATCGATGGCATGTCATGTTAGCAAAATTTTAAATGATACTCAAGTGTGGAAACGCTCTTTCATGAAGAATCTTTGTGTCAGGTAGTTAACATAATAATAGCATTATATAACATAAGGGAAGTATATGCATAAATGCTGTTTTTGATGCCTCCCCACTACACAATTCAAACCCTCTAAAAAAAAAACCCACAAGTGATTCCGTACTTGCATGTTCCTTAATGATTCCACATACAATTTTCTTTCCTAGGACATACAGTGGGGTCCAAAAGTCTTAGACCACTAGTAAAATTCAATTTTGCATATTTTTTAACACAATAATTTCCATATTATTGACAAGAACTAAATAATTAGTTGAATAAAATTAGAATCTTCAAAATATATACATGAAGTTTTGCTTTCGAACTAGACTCCACATATTTGTGCGAGTGCTGTTTGAACACATGCTTCAAAAGAAGACATTAGACATGAGGAAAATCTGACCCTTTTTGTATAAAGCAGTTAACATGCTCAAAATATGGAATACTTTCTTTATTTTAAATATTTAAAAATTCTTAAACCTTCTAGTATTTCCAGTTTTAAAACGATAAAACAATATGGTCTCAGACCTTTGGACCTCACTATCTATATATATAGATAGATAGATATAGATATACTAATGTAATGTCCAAGACATGATAAAAGACTACAAGATACACAAAGCCACCTTTGAATACTTTTCTACAGCCTTTCTACCGATAATGTTATGTTATTCAAGTCTTTAACAAAGAATCATTCTCTTATTTATGTTTCATTCTTCAACAATTTTTGAAATTCCTTTACAAGTCCATGTCGAGCACATATATAGAATATACTTTTGCTGAAATCTGACCATCGTTCCTCTTGTGCTCCTTGGAATCATGATGGTTAGTATTCACTGTGGTGGTCCTCAGACTCCCAGGTTGTGAGAGAATGGGAAAGAAGGTTTTACAGTAGCAGTGTAAGGCCAAAGCAATGGTTAAGCTCCTGTCTCTGCAATCCACCAATCAGTTAAAGCCTAGCAAACCTGTGCTTTTGGCTAAAAAAAAAAAAAAAAAAAAAAAAAAAAAAAAATTTGTTCAAAGTTAGTTCCAGATGGAAGGACATGGACTCGACAATGATTCAATCCCCACCTCTCGCATTACAATGCAGTAAACAGGCACTGGTTGTGTAGGTGCTTCTGAACATTGTCATGTTAGCCCTCACTAGCATTTTTAGTGTTTAACTTTGCAGTGTTCCCTAGTCTGTCATACCCATTCCTGCACTGGCTGTTTATAGTAGGTCACAGGTTGTGGGACACTTTTGTTTTTAAACTGGAAGATGGTGTAAATGAGGACCAAGATGCACAGAGACAGAATGCATGGGATTACCACAGCAATCGCATTTACGGTGCTTGGCACATCATTTATGGCAACCATGATGTCAACATCATCATGGGGGAGGTGTCTGTCCTTGTTCTTCTCTGCTTCCGTTTGGTCACAACCCATCCAATCCTTAAGGATAGACTTCGGGTAGCCAGGTTCCACTGTTAGCTTCTGGTTGTCAAATTTCCAATAGTCCTTTCCTTTGTAGAAGTAAGTGTGAACTGGAAAGAGGATCAGAGAGACATAACATGAGGTAGTTATCAGATGTAAAAAAAAAAATAATAATAAAAATAAAAATCAGAACCATAATGTATGTGCTTACGACTTTTTAATTTATAGCACATATTTTGACAAAATTATATTGCTATAAAAATGAGCTTTTTAGTGATACAAAGTCAAATTATCAGAAAAGTATGTTCTCCAAATATTAGATACTGTAAGGTATGTCAGTTAAATTAGAAACACATTTCTGAACAATGTTCAAATAAATTAAAACAATTATGTGAAATATTTACAGTACTTTTTCACTATAGTGTATGTGTGTTCCCATCATACACCATCACCTAACATTGCCTAACTCCTACAAAAATGAGGAAGGAGTACAGTAGTTAAGAAAAAACGGGCAAGTTAGGTCAAATATTAAAATTCAAAATTTGCAAACTGACTTTCTTTGATAATGAAAGAAAATGTAATGGTGCCAGATGCACCCATGTAAAGTGAGCTATTACAAGCATCATTTTTCAAGTATTTTTAGGTCCTCAGGCAAACGAGTATAAAAACAAAACAAAACAAAAAAAAGGATTCACTATTTGACTATGACTGAAAAACAAATTGTGTTATATTACATATGTACTACAGTGCTATGAGGATTATCCTATGTAAATGAGCAAACCTAATTATAAATATAGCTGCAAGCAGCGATGACGGGCCTTCGCACGTTTGTTCATCGCTATACGGTGCCTTCCAGAAAACACTGCACGGTGGGCAAGTGCATCAAGTGGGTAAATATCAGTGGACTATTTTATGTTGTTACTGACCCATTTGGGGACTGTAGGTAAATGAAACCCCACATTTTAGACAAACGGGGGCGCTAGTGAGCCACTTAAGAGACACACCTTTGTCTGACCTTTTTGTCCACACTTAACAGCCGACAAATGTGATGTATGTGTCAAATTTCAAGTTAATCTAAGCACGCCAAAAGACTTAAATATGCCTGAAAAAGAAAGTAAAGTTTGACACGTTACCATGAGAACAATGTTTGAGATATCAAAAATCCGTTCGCAATTTCGCATCTGCAATATCTCTGCACCATGTTGGCCAAGTCTGGTCTCAATTGCATGAATCCCCTAGGAGGAGTATTTAAAAGTTTACTGCATGAAGCTGACAAAAAATCCACCTTTGTGACTGACACACTTCCTGGGGCCTGTTGGTGGCGCTATACCTGGGACTCACAATAAGCACATAGATGCGATCGGAATCCTTGGCCGAACATACACACCGCGTGTCATCACAATAAGACATTTTTTGCTTTAGATATTAGACACTTTCTGTTTCTCTGAATTCGCCATAATTTTGTCGCCTCGCCATGGCAGCACCGTTCGAGATATCGAAACTCACTTCGCAATTTAGCAAGTGCAATGTCTCGGCATCATGTTCACCACTTTTGGTGTCAATCGCATGAATCCTCTAGGAGGAGTATTTAAAAGTTCATTGCATGCAACTGTGAAAAAATCCACCTTTGTGACTGACACACTTCCTGGGGCCTGTTGGTGGCGCTATACCCGGGACTCACAATAAGCACATCGATGCGATCGGAATCCTTGGCCGAACATACACACCGCGTGTCATCACAATAAGACATTTTTTGCTTTAGATATTAGACACTTTCTGTTTCTCTGAATTCGCCATAACTTTGTCGCCTCGCCATGGCAGCACCGTTCGAGATATCAAAAATCCCTTCGCAATTTAGCAAGTGCAATGTCTTGGCATCATGTTCACCACTTTTGGTGTCAATCGCATGAATTCCCTAGGAGGAGTATTTAAAAGTTCACCACATGCAACTGTTGTGACTGACACACTTCCTGGCGCCTGTTGGTGGCGCTATGTCCGAGATTCACAATAGGCACATCGATGCGATCGGAATCCTTGGCCGAACATACACACCGCGTGTCATCCCAATAAGACATTTTTTGCTTTAGATATTAGACACTTCCTGTTTCTCTGAATTCGCCATAATTTTGTCGCCTCGCCATGGCAGCACCGTTCGAGATATCAAAAATCCCTTCGCAATTTAGCAAGTGCAATGTCTTGGCATCATGTTCACAACGTTTGATGTCAATCGCATGAATTCCCTAGGAGGAGTATTTAAAAGTTCACCGCATGCACTTATAAAACAATCCAAAATGGCCGACTTCCTGTTGGGCGGAGCTCATAGTTTAGAGCGCGAAAGTTGTTCGGGTCGATGAGATCTATATGCGTACCAACTCTCGTACATGTGCGTACATAATTGCCCGATCTGTGCACCAATGTTTGTTTTTGCATTACAGGGGGCGCTACAGAGCCCCCCTGCCACGCCCGTATTCCAACCTTTGTCCAATCCTAGTGTCGCGCGACTCTGACGTGTGTGCCAAATTTCAAGAGTTTTCGAGCATGTTAAGGGACCCCAATTGGCCAATGTGTGGGAAAAAAAAAAAAAAAAATAAATAAATAAATAAAAAAAAATAATACTCCCGAGGAAAAACAATAGGGCTTCGCACCATTCGGTGCTCAGGCCCTAAATATAGCTGCAAGCAGCGATGATGGGCCTTCGCACGTTTTTTCATCGCTATACGGTGCCTTCCAGAAAACAATGCACGGTGGGCAAGTGCATCAAGTGGGTAAATATCAGTGGAATATTTTATGTTGTTACTGACCCATTTGGGGACTGTAGGTAAATGAAACCCCACATTTTAGACAAACGTCCACACTTGTCCACACTTAACAGCCGACAAATGTGACGAATTTCAAGTTAATCTAAACACGCCAAAAGCCTTAAATATGCCTGAAATAAAAGTAAACTTTGACACGATGCCATGGCAACAGTGTTTGAGATATCAAAAATCCGTTCGCAATTTCGCATCTGCAATATCTCTGCATCATGGTGGCCAAGTCTGGTCTCAATTGCATGAATCCCCTAGGAGGAGTATTTAAAAGTTTACCACATGCAGCTGACAAAAAATCCACCTTTGTGACTGACACACTTCCTGGGGCCTGTTGGTGGCGCTATACCCGGGACTCACAATAAGCACATCGATGCGATCGGAATCCTTGGCCGAACATACACACCGCGTGTCATCACAATAAGACATTTTTTGCTTTAGGTATTAGACACTTTCTGTTTCTCTGAATTCGCCATAACTTTGTCGCCTCGCCATGGCAACACCGTTCGAGATATCAAAAATCCCTTCGCAATTTAGCAAGTGCAATGTCTCGGCATCATGTTCACCACGTTTGATGTCAATCGCATGAATTCCCTAGGAGGAGTATTTAAAAGTTCACCACATGCAACTGTTGTGACTGACACACTTCCTGGTGCCTGTTGGTGGCGCTATGTCCGAGATTCACAATAGGCACATCGATGCGATCGGAATCCTTGGCCGAACATACACACCACGTGTCATCCCAATAAGACATTTTTTGCTTTAGATATTAGACACTTCCTGTTTCTCTGAATTCGCCATAACTTTGTCACCTCGCCATGGCAGCACCGTTCGAGATATCAAAAATCCCTTCGCAATTTAGCAAGTGCAATGTCTCGGCATCATGTTCACAACGTTTGATGTCAATCGCATGAATTCCCTAGGAGGAGTATTTAAAAGTTCACCGCATGCACTTATAAAACAATCCAAAATGGCCGACTTCCTGTTGGGTGGAGCATAGTTTAGAGCGCGAAAGTTGTTCGGGTCGATGAGATCTATATGTGTACCAACTCTCGTACATGTGCGTACATAATTGCCCGATCTGTGCACCAATGTTTGTTTTTGCATTACAGGGGGTGCTACAGAGCCCCCCTGCCACGCCCGTTTTCCAACCTTTGTCCAATCCTAGTGTCGCGCGACTCTGACGTGTGTGCCAAATTTCAAGAGTTTTCGAGCATGTTAAGGGACCCCAATTGGCCAATGTGTGGGGAAAAAAAAAATAAATAAAAAAATTAAAAAATAATACTCCCGAGGAAAAACAATAGGTCTTCGCACCATTCGGTGCTCAGGCCCTAATGAGCAAGCTTGAGGAAGTTGGAATTGACACTTGTTACAAATAAAAAAAATGTCAAACAAGCAAAAAGTCAAGCAAAAAAAACCTAAAGAAAAAAATGCATAAAAGAAACATTTAAATTATTTGATAAAACTGAGATATTGCTAAATAAGGTGGAGGGATCTTTATTATGAATTATTACTAAAAAGGCATTATTATTTTGTTGATAAAAAAAAATTATACTACAAAGAGACAGCAGCATCACTATTCTGTGGCAGTAACTGGAAACAAGCCCACCCCAAAACAAGCAATAGCAATACACACAGCGGTTCACTGTGTGAAAAAGACTAATCACTTGTTCCAGTACTTTCACAAATATGACTATGCCTAAATGTCATTATCAATAAAATATTTTGCAGTGAGGCTGATTTTCTTTTCACCACTTATATTCCCCTTATAAAGTCTATGCAGTCCATACCTGATTCACAGAATAAATGTGGTGGAAAACCAGAACTAAATAACATGGAAAAATACATTTAAATATTTCTTGAATAACATTTTAAAATAACCTCCTTTTTCTTTGGAATGGCTGCTACCACTGGCATCCTCTTCCAATCATATGCCAAGTAATACCAAGACTAGTTTCCTAATAATAATACTTGGAAAGTTTTCTTGTGTACATAAAAAAGAAACATGTGAGTAATACAGGGATAATATTACTATTAGCAGTTATTATATCATATTATCAATTATAATATATTATAATATCATCAATTTGTGAAATAAATAATGTGAAAATGTTTCATTATATAAATAATGTTCAGAACCAACAATAAATCACTGAAAATCTGAATTCTTATACATTTTTGCCATGTGTCACATCCTATCCTATGTGTCCTGACCAAGCAGAGATGTGCCTCTGCTTTTCAGTACTAATTCTTATTCAGCTACATTCTGGCTCCTTGCTGTATTCAGTTACATTTGCATGTGCACACACACACACAGTCTGCTGATGTGACACAAGTAATACAGTCTTGAGTGGTGGCTATTATTAGAAATTTCTAAGCTAATCTTTTAGTGCGGCCTTTCAAGATATTCATAATAGAAATTTCCTTCTCCATCCCTCTCACTTACATCCTTCACGGCTGACAAAGGCTCCTTGAGGTGCTTCGGGAATGCCCTTCCACACAGTTATGGGTTTGGGATAGCCCGGGTCAGCTGCATGCTTTTCTTCATTGTAGCGCCAGTACTGGTCACCTTTGAAAAAGTAGGTTTTGCCCACAGGCTCCCATCGTAGTGCTGTGTCAATGCCCTCACGGGGCAAACAGTTGCCCAACTCCACTAGGCTGTGCGGGTAACCTGGCTCTGCTGTCACTTCCTTAAATACCCAGTACCTGTCTCCTTTGGGACAGAAAACAAGATAAGAGGTGATAAAGAATTAACCGAATATAGGACACTGAGTAATGATTTAATCAGCTTTACATTTATTTTAATTTGACAGAACACACACATATACACATTATTAATCCAAAGCAAATGTGACTATATTTATGATGATTGTTTAGATAATAGCCCAGAGAAGTCCCAAGTAAATATATCAATGCCCAGGGTAAATTTTGTTCTTTTTGTGGTGCGGCCTCAAAGCCTGTTTTAGATAAGCCTCAGAGATCTAGAATCGTGAATTAAAAATAGACTCTCTTCACACAAGAAGATTAATTTACCTGACCTAATTTAGTAATGGAGAGGCAAAAAAATAAGGAAAGAGAAGCAGTTTAGACACAGGGATTAGACTTGTCCAGTGGAAGCGAAATGATGGTCAGATTCATGGCAAGAAGAATCAATACTGGGCTTTCTCGCGATTAGGCACGGCTTCAGCTGTTAGAATTTTGTAGGAGTGCTACTGGTTTAGTGCCAGTTCTCTCTTTACATAATGGTTTCTAAAAGCTTTTGCTAGTCTTGGAACATGCTGTTCTTTACGTTTCAAAACTTAGATATGTATAGTCCCCTCAGTAATTGTTGGAATGTCAAGGCCAATTCTTTTGTGTTTGCTATACACTGAAGCCATTTTCTTTTTCATCAAGATGTGGTACACAACTTGGAACATGACACCTTATTTTTAACCCACCATTTTTTCAACAACTCAGAAATATTGGAACACATGAATGACTGAGAGGTGTTTCATATTGCCCAGGTCTGTCCTTTTAGGGCCTTTTTACACCGGGTCACTTCATGTGTTTCTCTGATCCGATAGCTATCTGAGTTGTTAAAACTGTTCCATTTACATTAGGCCACATAAATGCGTCTTGGCGAATCGGATAGCAATCCGATCTCCCGCCCAAAATGCAAATATATTTTACCACATTTCCGGGGTAATTGAAATGGAACATGCTTTGGTGTATGCGGTTATCAGAATGCAATCAAAAAGAAGACAAAAAACTTGTTACGACGGTTATGCTATAAAAACAGCATTTACTGTTTGCTGCAGTATTTTTGCTGGCAGCAGCAGTGCATTTAAAACCCAACAAGACACATGGGTGAAAGATCACTTGCGAGTGACGTACTTCCATTTGGAAGGAGTATAGCGCTGACGTATATGACTTGAACAACCACATTCATTTACACCTGTCCAGTTTCATCTGAAATGCATCCCAGACCACCTCCTGAAGTGGTTTGAACAATCAGATTTACAGTATATCCGTTTCGAAAACGTTTCGGAGGGACCTGGTCTTTTTACGATCGGATAGCTATCCGATCACAAAAAACGCATGAAGTGACCAGGTGTAAAAAGCCCCTTAGATGGCTTGCTTAAAAGATTAATAGCTTTTGCTGTTTCAGCCCTAGGTTTTGACTCTGAAGACATGAACAATCAGGAAAATTAACAATCATGAAGAGAACTTAAAAAAAAAAAAAACATTTTAAAGCTGAGAAATGATTCACATAGGCTTCTTTGCATATTTGTAATCTCAATAGTTAATATGTTTAAGAAAGAAAAGGAACTTAAATATATCACATCAACTTATAACTTGAACTTGTAACATACTGCAGATTAGATTTTATATTTTTAAAATGAACATTGTGTACAAACTTTATTTCACTTAGTGTATTTGCTTGTTCTGGGCAAACTGTTTGATATCTGATTTAAACAAAAAAATTACAATCCTTTACTCATTATTTACCGTAAGCCCATATTAATAACGCATATGCTTGTACCTTTAAAGAACACAAATTTGCCATCGGATCTCTCATAAGCAGCATCAATGCGGGAAGGGAGACCTTTCCAGAACTGGTCAATCAGCATGGGGTAACCCTCCTGAACCTTGTTATTGCGCAAACGCCAGAACCACCGATCCTATGATAAGAAAAGACTTGTCATAACAATGCTTAAATCATCTGCAATAAAAATATTCATGTAAGAGTTTATTATGGCTTGTACTCTGCCTTGGGTGAAGATAATTGACGTAACTATAAACTATATGATCAAAGTATTATTTTTAGTATAACATATTTTGCTGTGCAGTATTATTTGACTGGATGTGATCATGCATTAAAACAAAATGTATTCCTATAGCATTTTCTATCTATCTATCTATCTATCTATCTATCTATCTATCTATCTATCTATCTATCTATCTATCTATCTATCTATCTATCTAAATCTATTTGGTTTCATTCACCAATGTGCTGTACAGCTGTAGTTACTACTACTGCTTCTGCTGCTAATAATAATAATTTTCAGAAGGAACACATTTTAACCATGACCAGAAACTTTAAAATCCACCAATGAAACTGCATCTGCAATTCGGTGAAACTAAATATGCTTCATGTTATTTTATTAACCAAATATATTACTAATAACAACCAACCAGTTGATGGCAGGGGCCCAAATCAGACAAAAAGCAAAGTAGCTCACCTTGAACACAAACATCTCCCTCCTGAAAAAGGCCACTGTGTTAAAATTGCCATCACAGATGTTGGGTTTTCCATAGCCAGGAGAGGGCCGGTCACCATATGGAGGTCGAGGAGGACGGGACTGACGGTCATTTTTCCTGTCAGAATTAGTCCGCCGTGGTGGGAGGGTTGGGAGAGACCGAGTTGGCTCCAACATTGCAGTTGGGACACCTGGGAAGTATTTCAAAAACAGGGTTTGATAAAATTTAAACTTGAAACCATATCACACAGCGAACATAAGTCATTAAGTGTACACTTAATAAACTGTTACATAATGGAGGAATGTGACAAAAAACGTTTAGCTCTGGGCAGTCAAACATACAGTATAGACTGCAATCCAGAACTGGCCCAATAAAGGTTCTAATCTAACCCAGCAAATTAGTAAAAATCATGGGTGTTTAAAATCATCTTGAGGGACATAATTAAATTGAAAGATAAAAAAAAAGCGAGTCTTTTTATGTCCCTAGGGCATAACAGCATTGAATACCCATGTAATCACAACTTTTAGGTTTTCATTTCCGTGTTTCAGATAAATACAGATAAATGAGCACATTAATGAGTTGATATATTATTGGTCTGCTAAACAGATTTTTTTGGTCTGGTCCACTTAACATAAATGTAATTGTGGCCTATTAACTGAAATGAGTTGTAACTCCTGCACTAGATTGTTGTATTTCTCTCAGATATTTTAAGGACAAGTTAAATTAACTTCTCAGCATTACCAAGAAACCATGATTTCTCAAGGTAAAGAATAGGATATCTACAGTGCAGTCCTATTCCATACCTATTGTTTTTCTCTTTTTTAATCAGGTATGCAATGCAAGAACACAATGTTTCACTATATCTACTATATATAATCTTAATATCTAATCATCTTTATGCAGCATCATTTTTTCAGTATCTGTTTTAACAAAATAACATGAAAATAAGGTTCTCTACCGTATATTTTCTGTATGCCTTGAAGGTCATCTAGTGGCAGTTTGAAGTTTTGTGTCTCCATGTACTGGTAGAAAGGTGCCATGATTGCACTTGGGTCATTGGAATGTTCCAGACCCAATGCGTGGCCCAACTCATGAACTGCCACCAGGAATAGGTCATTACCTGAAAGGGCCAAAAGTCAAAGTTGCATCTGTGAAGGTACAAGTGATCACCTTGAATATATCGAAATAATTATTTTATTTAGTTGAATACCAGGAATTCACCAGAAGTACCTATCTCCTCCCAATTTTATTTTATTAACTTACATTTTTAAACCCACATTTCAGTCCTATACCTCTTTGCACTCTTCTGTTGATTTACTTTCTTCTTTGCCTCACTCACTCACTCACTCACTGTCTGTCTGTCTGTCTGTCTGTCTGTCTGTCTGTCTGTCTGTCTCTCTCTCTCTCTCTCTCTCTCTCTCTCTCTCTCTCTCTCTCTCTCTCTCTCTCTCTCTCTCTCTCTATCTCTATATATATATATATATATATATATATATATATATATCTATATATATATATATATATATATATATATATGTATATATACGTATATATACGTGTATATATATATATATATATATATATATATATATATATATATATATATATATATAGAGAGAGAGAGAGAGAGAGAGAGAGAGAGAGAGATTATATATTCATTTTATTCATATAATATATGAATTAAATGAAACTTAAAGGCTATTTACTGTGTCAGCATCATGATACAAATAAAAACTTTGAGTGGACTGTGGCCAATAAGCTGTAGATACATTATTAGTGGTTCATAATGCTGACAGCATACAACCAGAGATAATCCTTCAAATATACCTTTTATTTACATAGCACACATGGATGATGATACAGTGTTTTGGATTGACTTCCAAAACAGGGTGAAGCACCAACTTATTTTAACTGTGTAAAATTAAAAGCTCAGTGGCTAAGAGCCTATATAGGTTGATGGTAAATCCATTAATTAGTCACTGCTTGCTCACATACCATCATGATTAGCGTTGCCTAACGTCCAAGGCTCATCAGAATCAAAGTGTGTGTCCCCTCCAATACCAGGGCCAGGGAAGTAAGCATGAGCTAAAAAACCTCCTTCGCCATCGAATGGAGAACTATCACCGTGAAACCCTGAGGCAAAGAAAATCATGATGTCTGCCTCTTTGCCCTCTTTTTTAATCTCAGAGTAGGCCACTTCCTGGAAGGTCAGTGGGGTTGCTGTTTGCCACACATCAAATGCCTGCCGGATCGCTCTCTGCGTGTCCTTCTCGCCTACCTTCGGGGTGAAGTTGTGTATGCTGAAGAGAAAAGGAATAATAATTTAAAATACATACTATATCATTTTGAAATGAGCATCTCTGACTGTATTCCATAAAACATGTTTAAAACTGATCAAGGAGGAATTTTATCCAAGTACCGTGCACCTTCTTTACAGATGCTGCCAAAGACAGCATTCCATGTTAGATAAAATGCCAAGTTTGCTAAATAAACAGTGGTTAATGATTAAAATGTTTTCACATTCTCTTTTTATAAAGGGTGTGTACAGTAATACAAATATGAAAATGCTGACATCGCATCTACAGAATTAATTTATGAACCAGACCTGACTTTATTCGTTAGTCTATCTTATGCTTTTACTGACAGTCCTACTAACAAACAAATAATAACCACATGTATGAAGTTTCAGATTTTTAGGCAGTTTTCACTTAAGTAATAATTGTATGCTGCAGAATTTTGAATTGGAGGCAGATACAAAACCAGATACAAATATGAAACAAGTGAAACAAGTGCTACCAAAGACAAAATGTAAATAGCAATGCTCACTGACTTACAATGTGACTCAGGTGTATGGAATGGGAAACGCAATTCTGCACCACTTCATGCACCGATCTGACTTTTACAATTTGTTGGGAAGTGCCTTTACAATTATAGAATTGTAAAAAATAGTTTAAAAGGTAATTTGGCATTATATTATGTATCCTTGTACAGTAGAGCTGTATGTTTATTTATTCAGTAATTTGCAAAATAGTCTTAAAACTGATTATTTATTGTCATGCGGACTGAAAAATATAAGATTTTTAGCCACCACTCATTCACTTATACACTCTTAAAAATGTCTAAACATTATGTTTTGATCTGCTGTCCCTCTGATGGAATAGTTTGACATAAAACAGTTTGTATGCTTGTCAGAAGATCCCGTAATGTGCTCTTGGAGAATACTTTTTTGAATACTAATTTGAGGTTAGAAAAACCGTACAGCATAAAAATAAAATAAAAAGCTTTACTAGAATGTAAAATTTGTGAGATTTTAGTACGATACTATAATGTAACCTTTATAAGACAATAAAAGCATACTAAATAATTGTTACATTTATGATACCATAATTAATCATTTAAGATTATAGGCATTGCTTAAAACATTCTGAAATACTCTGAATTTTAAAACTGATACTACATTGATGCATAACTGTGAATGAAGTTTGATTGCAATAAAATAAAATGACACATGTACATTCAATTATGTGAATGAAAAACTTTTTATAAGCCCTCTTTAATGCTACTGTGCAAAATGTCTTTACCATGGTAATAAAATGATTAATATAATCATAAAATATTATTAACCTTTAATAGAAATGGCTTACACTGACTGCACTGTAAATGTATTACAGCAATGCATAATATTCTCACTAATTAATTCACCTATCACATCATTTTACTTCAATCTTTATTTTTATTTTGTAATAACTACATTTAATCAAAAGCTGCTTTGGTAAAAAACAGTACTTATACCTGTAGGTGATTTTTTTGTCCCTCCATTTTTGACCAGTAAGAGCATAGCGCTTATTTCTCCTTCGTTGAGGGTGATCAGGAACCCCACATCGAGGTTTCTTCATCCACCTAAACAATGAGCAAACACAAACAGCAAATGACTTTGCAAAATCAGCAAAAAGCACTTTTAATAAAAACATTTACCTAAAAAGGGATGGATGATTGTAATAGCAAATATTTGTACAAAGTACATACCTTTAAGCCCAAAACAATGAGGGACTGAAAATACACTACAAAGTATCTGATTTTTTATTTAATTTTTTATTTGATGTTGGCTTTTACAATATTATGTCCTCATTACAAATACGTAAATCTGAATACATCCTTAAGGACTCTGGTGTTACGCTGTCATTTTGACCTCTGGCTTGCTCATTTGTAATCAAACTCTACATCCAGATTAATTATACATTATATACACAGTTTGAAACAAAACAGCTTTGACCTGTCAAGTTGTATTCTCCATAAGACCCCCAAAGGTCTTATGTAAACAGCATATAGCATATAATTGAAATAATACTTGCTAAGTTATGTCAAGTTCATTGTGTTAATTTCTTTGTGATAATTGTTTATATTTTTGCATCAGGCAACAAAAACAATAACCATGCCTGATATTTTGTACCTGTCAGTATGAAAATGTGCATGTATGTGGAATATTATGCAAGAGTTAAATTAACTTCAAAATATTTGCTTTAAAATATGTGTTTATCTGTCTAAGTACTTACTCTAAGGTTGTTTGGTCAAGTACCCCAGTCACCGGGATGCCATAGAACCGCTGCATAGCAGCAACTGCTGATTGCATGGCTTTCTCTGAACGCAAGTCTGATGTCCGGATGTCATGTGGGAGTAAGTAGCCATAATTCTTCAACCACGTCTGAGTAGACATACACAGAGAGGGAATAGTAATTATAATAGTAATTATATTCCTAGTAAGACTAATAGTAATTAGCTATACCCAAGCAAACCTGCAAAAGACATGAATACATGAATTTTGACCCTTGATGTCTTACTTAATGGAAGTGAGTTCAAGAAAACAGGCAGATATGATTTTGTAAAATGAACATTTCACAAAACATTACACAAACTACATAGCAGTTTGTCTCAAAATATGTAGCATAAAAACCCCTAAACACATGCCTAAATCATGTGCAATCAAAGACTATAAATTGTCACACTGAGATAAGAGAATAGAAAAATCACAATTCTGGCAGAATATTATTACTTTTTATATTTACATTTGCACATTCTTCTTATATGTTATGTAATTTATATTTCTCATACCAACTGTAGAATGTAAATTATGTTAAGATTTATTAATTCCTCATATAAACAGGTCCACATAGTCTGGTCTGTTTATGATAAAAAGGAAAATATTCAGTCAGTATAGAAGCATAAGTCCCTCAGAGATATAAAAGTCTGCTTCTTTCTCAAACTCACTCAGGTCAGCTTTCATGTCTCTCCATGGACAAGAGCAGACTAAAAGGAAAAGCCCACATTTATTAATATCCTGCATGGCTTATGATTGTGCTCATAGCTATGGGTACATAATTTTTTTAATTAATATCTCTGAGACAGAATTTCTGCTTCCTGTGTAGCAATTTGATAGGTGATTGAAAGCTACCCCGTAGCAAAGCTAACACACTCTCAGCATTCTTGTACAGGTAATACAATGGTCTGTTGTGCAACCATACCACTTTTACACTGAATATAATGGCAGGAAATGCTGTACTGTGAAAGCTGTACTGAACAGTAAAGCAAAATAGCTGGATTGTGAAAGTACTTGACAAGTTTTACTGAAATAAATTCAAGAAAACGGAATATTAGTCACTGACATGTACAACCTACAGAGTCTGTCAAGTGTCAATATATTCTTACAAGATATGTAGTCAACAGAGAATCAAATTAGAATAATTTTTCATGTAGAATGCTCAGTGAGCATCTTTATTTTGTTCTACTTGACACAGATTTGATATTCCTGTGATGGCATCAGCTGCTTAGGGATTATAGTTGGCTATAGCTTGTAAGTCTTCAACTGTGGAGTTTTAGCACGTCTGTACCCATAATAGTCACAGATTCTTGTTCTTGGTTGAGAGTGGAACCTGATGCGGTCTGCTTCTGTTGTGGTCCATCCATTGCAAGGTTTGGTGTGTTGATGAAGTCTATAATGAACTCAGATGTTACGCTGACCTGTTAGTTCCTCAGTAGCTCTTGGTTCCACAATTACAGTACACTTGACTACAAACTATTGTAGAAAGGACATTTACATTTACGTTAATTATTGTCCAGTCGCACCCAAATATGGATGGGTTCCCTTCTTAGCCTGGTTCCTCTCAAGACTTCTTCATATCATGTTAGGGAGTTTTTCCTTGCCAGCATCGGTTCAAGCTTGCCCATTAGGGCTTAATGTCAGAGATAAATAGTAACTTAATTTGAAACTTTGCATTTTTTATTTTATGTTTCAGTACTTCTTTAAATCTGCTTTGAGACAATGTTCATTGTTATAAGTGTTATACAAATAAAACGAATTGAACTGAATTGTTGTGTGTTCTCAGATACTTTTCTGTTCACCATTTCAGTTACTACACTTAGAATAGTCAGTGACTTTGAATAGTCAGCTCATTCTCCTCTGATCTCTCTCAGTGTTTCAGGCTACAGACCAGATCATCGTGATTGTAATACTCAAACCAGCCCATCTGGTTTCAACAACCATGTTACAGTTAAAGTCACATAGACCACATTTTCCCCATTCTGATGTTCGATCATCACTGAACATTAATTGAAGTTCTTGACCTGTATTTGCATGATTTTATGCATTGCGTAGTTGACAAATAATTGGCTAATTGGATTAAACAAGCAGATGTACAAGTATTCCTGTACCAATTAGTATAATGTGGACAATGAGTGTATACTAAATACCAGGAAGAATTCTTACATGCATTCTTGTTTACTGCTACAATTACTGCATCACAGGGAAGCATAGCACACTTGGTGGAAGGTGCTATCTGGCCTCATCCGCATGAATCGGCTCACAGATGCCCACAATTGGCTAATATCCCATTGACTGATAGGAGAGACACAGTATGTCATCCCTCCCACCCAGTAATCACAGCCAATTTTGCTGTCCTTGCCCCAGCTCTGGCACTGTCAGGATTTGAACTTGTGATCTCCCAACACCAGGGTTTATGCTATTATGATGTCTGACCATAACAATCAAATATGTTTGTGATCATTTTTGTACTTCCAAATTTGTGTGAAAAGATTGGAGCAGCCCCAAAAATGGGTTTGAGGGTCAGGTGTCCACAAATATTTGGCAATATAGTGTCAATTTTATAATAAAAAAAAAAAAATATATATATATATATATATATATATATATATATATATATATATATATATATATATATATCATTATATGTCAATTATATATATATAAAGGAAAAGAAAAATGGAACAAGACAAGCAAAGACAAAAGAAATCAGAGACGTGGACAAAGAGAGTGTGCAGGAGAAAGATAGGAGCAGAGAGTGTACAATAGACAGAGGATGGGGGATGGGTATTGTAAGTACATCAACACTGGAGGAGAGAAGCACAGACAAAGAAAGAAAGAACAGCTGCCCATCTGTTTTGTTGTAGTGCAGAGTATATAAAAATAACATCAGTCAAGCTAACTTTTACCTTTAATTCTCTCTCTCTCTCTCTCTCTCTCTCTCTCACACACACACACACACACACACACATATATATATATATATTCCAGTAGTTTTTAAAGGCTTTTGCTTTCTAACATCATACTCACACACATAACCTCCCACACAAACATACAGTACACAACCAGATATAGAATTGCACAACAAAATCAATAAAATCTTATGTTACCAAGTGAATGGCATGATGCCTTTGTGTGGTTTATATCCTTTTCCCCCCTTGATCAGAGGTTGCAGAAATTATGCTGTAATTTGACCAATATATTTTAGACTAATAAATAAATTATTCACCTTGGATTTTGCCACATTGATTTGATGCAAAAACAGGGGCTGAACCTTGATTAGGACAAATAATTGCTAACATTTGCTACCAACAGTTCTATGACTGAGTGGTCCTGTATGCTGGCTTCGTTTAGAACTAAGACAGCACTCCTAAACAGTGCCAGTATTATAAATTATTGTGGAGAATAATTTGATGTGCTGACACTACTCCCTATTGATAATATCACACGAAAAGATCCCTGATGTCTCTTGCTCTAGCAACCATGTATAGACCCTCAGGGCCCTACACAGACTTTCTTAGAGAATTTGCAGATTTTCTTTCAGACCTATTGGTTAATTTTGATAAAGCGTTAATTGTAGGAGATTTTAACATTCACGTTGATAATACAACGATGCTTTAGGACTACTAAACTCATTTGGGCAGAAACAAAACATCACTAGACCAACTCATCGTCTTAATCATACGCTAGATTTAATTATATCACAAGGAATAGATGTCACTGATATAGATATCATACCTCAAAGTGATGACATCACAGACCATTACCTCACACTGTACACACTACCTGTAGAACAGACTAACCGTGTCTCACCACATTATCGACTTGTTAGAACTATTATTCCAGCCACTAAAGACAGATTCACAAATAACCTACCTGATCAGTTTCAAGTTCTTACTATACCCTTAAATGCAAATGAACTAGATGTAATGACTAACAGCATAGGCACTATCTCCACTACTAAATGAGACACTGTTGACCCCATCCGATTAAAGAAGGTTAGAGACAAAACACCTGCACCATGGTATAACAGTCATATTCACACCCTCAAGAGAGCAACCCGTAACCTTGAGCGAAAGTGAAGAAAAGCAAATTAGAGGTTTTTAGAACTGCATACAAGGACAGTATATCCCGTAATAAACAGGCTCTAAAAGATGCTAGGGCTGAGAACCTGAGCAAACCCATAAAAAATAACCAAAAACAATCTGAGGTTTTTATTTAGCACAGTGGCTAGATTAACAAAAATTCTGAGATCTAAAAACACTATTCCATCACAGTTAAGTAGTGAGGACTTTACTGATAAAATTTAAAGTATTAGGAACAAAATAATGACCCAGTCTCACCTAATACTCTACACTTTCAACTACAGAGCTTAGTACAGGACAGGAAGAGCTAGATAAACTTATTACTACAGCTAAATTAACAACATGTGTGTTAGATCCCATTCCAACTAAATTACTGAAAGAAGTTGTTGACATACAGCTGTTGAGCCTCTTCTAAATATTATTAACTCCTTGTTATCTTTAGGTCATGTCCCTAAATCCTTCAAGTTGGCCGTTATTAAACCCCTCATTAAGAAACCTAATTTAGATCCTATTGAACTATCAAATTACAGACCCATTTCAAACCTTCTGTTTATGTTTAAATATTAGAAAAGGTTGTGTCTGTTCAACTGTGCTCCTTCTTACAGTAGAACAATATCTTTGAAGAGTTTCAGTCAGGTTTCAGGCTGACATGACATTCACATCATAGCACAGAAACTGTACTTGTTAAAGTTACAAATAACTTGTTCTTAGCTTCGGACCAAGACTGCATCTCTCTACTTGATCTTAGTGCTGCATTCGACACTATAAATCACAATATTCTCCATCTCGCTTACAAAATTTCACAGGTATTCTGGGACAGGCATTAAGTTGGTTTAGATCCTACCTGTCTGATCGATACCATTTTGTAGATTTAAATGGTGAATCCTCCAGTTTATTGCCAGTTAATTATAAAGTCCCTCAAGGATCAGTTCTAAGACCTATGATTTTCTTAATATGCATGCTTCCCTTAGGAAACATCATTAGAAGGCATGGGATTAGTTTCCATTGTTATGCTGACAATCCAGTTATATATCTCATCAAAACCATATGAGTGCATATGACCTACATTAACTGAGTGCGTTAAAGAGATAAAAGATTGGATGACCTGTAATTTTCTGTTGTTAAATTCTGATAAGGCAGAAATATTATTTATCAGTCCAAAAACCTGTACACAGAAGCTCCCACAATTCATCTACCACTTAGAGGGATCTACTGTAACTACTAGCTCAACAGTGAAAGACCTGGGTGTTATACCAGACAGCAACTTGTCTTTTGAAAATCATATCGCCCATATTACAAAAACAGCCTTTTTCACCTTAGAAATATTGCCTACCTAAGAAACATCCTATCTTTATCTTATGCTGAGAAGCTAGTTCATGCATACATGGCCTCCAGACTGGATTATTATAATGCATTACTATGTGTTTGTCCTGCATCTTCAATATATCGTTAATTCAGGTCCACTGCTTCCCTCTTTCTAGCGATCCCGAGGCATCCAGAAATTGTACCAGCTCCGAATGTCATGAAGATTTTGGACTTTCACTGAGATGAGGCCAACCATATGAGGATCCTGAGACATCTAGTGATTTACCAGCTCCGTTGGACTCTGTTTCATGAAATATTTGGACATTGTAAGAGGAGATGCCAACTACATGTGGTCTTTGAGGACATCAACCTCCTCATCAATACAAAATTGTCAGACTGTATATTTATAATCACACCCTCCAGTGTCACCCAAATGAGGATGGGTTCCCCTTTGAGTCTGGTTCCTCTCAAGGATTCTTCCTTTACCATACAAGGAAGTTTTTCTTTGCCAAAGTCACCTTAGTCATCTCAGGCTTGCTCATTGGGGATAAATACAAACACATTTAAATATTTCTAATATTAATCTTGAATTTTTGTATTATATAAATTTTTATATTAACTTATTGTTTCATGTTTATGATAAAATATTTACAAAAATTTGAGGGATGTACTCACTTCTGTGCGATACTGTAAAATTGAATTTGAATTTAAATAATATGAAGTGCTGATACTGTTCTTTAGTGAGGATGCACATCATACACAATCCTGCCATTGTTCTACTCTGACAATAAAATTGCTTAGAATTCTGCATTATTGTTCTGCATTAAGGATAAGAAAGGATTGCTTATAAAAAGTTTTATACTGTTATTGAGGATAAGAATCACCCTGTTAGAACACAGACTCTAAGTTGGATGCAAGTGCAGGTAATTGTAGTGTTTAATATCCAAACAAAACCAAATCATTCTGCAAATTCCAGGTTATAAACAGTTCAAAGGCAAGCAATCAGGATGTCCAAGGAAAAAGAGTGATCAAAACCAAAGGTCCAAAAACAGAGCATCAGCATTTAATAAAGGCTTGGTAATAACAGAACATAAAGAAAACTGTGCAATTACTTTGCAGTGAGTCTGTAACAAAAAAATCTTTCAAAGGTACAAAGTGATTGTTCTTGTAATTCAAAACAAGTCAGAATTGAATATCCATCCTAAAGACATAAAAACAGTCTGCAGAGAACTTCACAAAGCCAATGTCCATGGGTCCAAGAGTTGCAATTGCAAAACCATTAATCACAGACACCAACACAAAAATGTGATACATGGTGTTGCGTTCATAAAAAAGACAGCCTAGACAGCTGAATACTGGAAACAAATGATATGGTCTGATGAATCATCATTTACATTATGCCAAACAGCAGGTCGAGTTTATGTATGGAGAATCCCCAAGAAAGCTTACAACTTGAACTGTCTGATTTCAACCGTCTAACATGGGGGTGGATCTGTGAAGACTGGGCGTCCATATCTTTGCATTCTCTAGCCCCATAATTAGCCCTCATGGTCATGTTACTGCAAGCAAGTATTTGGAAATTCTATATTATCTTCTAAATGATCAGGTACATCTTATGATCCAAATGCTGTTTCCAAACAATTAAGCGATTGCCAACACTCTGACTCCTCCCCTTGTTATTGGGGTCAGTCTGACATTCAACTACCAGCTGGATAACTCCCAGCCTGAGTAGGGCAATAACTGCAGTTAACATGTGATAATTCTTACCTGTTTCATGCTAAAGCCCATCTAATTCTTTGTGTTTCTTTGTGCTTTCAGGGATGGCTGTAACTACAAAGAGTGGGTAAGGGAACAACAGAGCATGCAATACACAGTCAACCACACAGGCAGAAACATGAAATTCAACAAAGTAAAGCCCACAAGTTCATGACAGGCCCTTTTCAGCTGGTTTGTTTTTGATTGAGTTTTTAAAAATGCACTGAAATGCATGGTGTAAATAAATGAGAGCCAGAGCACTGCCAGAATTCTCTCTCCCAGTCATTTACAGACTTGACTTTAAGCTTTTAGAATACTGCTGGAGTACATTTTCTCCAAGGACCTCTCTGTATTTTTCTCCATTTACACATTACCAGTTGATGCGTAGTACCTGGGTTTCAGCAGACATAGTGCTTTGAATTTAGCCCAAAAATTTGAGTCAATATTTTATCTCATTGGACTAGAGAATCATGTCCTCATGCTCTCAAAGTGTCTTTAGGAGTTTTTGAGCTTCTGCCATATGCCTTTTACTCATGAGTGGCTTCCCCCGGTGATTATACCATAAAGACCTGATTTATGATGTATTTCTAAAATTATATATCCTGCATGATCTTCCAACTTATGGACTTCTGGTAGCCCAAAGTGGTCATTGGACTCTTAGTCACCTCCTTGACCGAGATTCTTCAATTGGCTGGACAGTCAGCTCGAGAAGACTTTTCCCATTTCACAATAATAGCGCCTACTGTAATAATAGGAACATTAAAAACTTTATAAATTGTGTTTTATACTCAGCATTTGTGTGTTTTGACACTGTTTGATTGCGGACATCTATTTCTCAGATTTCATGGCATGGATTTTTGTCTGAGATTCATTCTGAATTGTGTGAGTTTATTATACACACATCTATGTGTCTTTCTATATTATATCAAATGAATTTCCACCAAGTAGACTTCAGTCAAGTTCTAGATACTAGATATAGATCTCAGAATAATCAAAGCAAACTGTGCCAAGAACTTAGCCAAGATATATATCCAAATGCAATGTTTCAGTTCATGATTTTTTTAAATCAATTTGCAACATGTTTTAAAACATGGTTTTATTCTGACATGGAGCATTGTGTGTATAGGAGCATAATAGTCAAATCCCTGTTTAAAGTAGTGGATAACACTGGAAAAATCCAAGATTATTCACAACATTTTCAGAGCATGTTCCTCGCCTTCAATCAAGTTCATAATCAATCTCAACTAGACACCCTATGGACCTAGTAATATCGCATTAGATTTACTTCAGTTCCTGGGTTGCTTACATTCCAGAAGTTCAAAAATGTTGACTGGACACACTACTAGAATGTACTATGAGGCTGCTGCTTTTCATTATAATGCCTGTATGTGGGTTATATGGATCTACTAATAATTCATTCATTCATTCATTCATTCATTCATCTTCTACCGCTTATCCGAACTACCTCTGGTCATGGGGAGCCTGTGCCTATCTCAGGCGTCATTGGGCATCAAGGCAGGATACACCCTGGACAGAGTGCCAGCCCATCGCAGGGCACACACACTCTCTCATTCACTCACGCAATCACACACTAGGGACAATTTTCCAGAGATGCCAATCAACCTACCATGCATGTCTTTTGACCGGGGGAGGAAACCGGAGTACCCGGAGGAAACCCCCGAGGCACGGGGAGAACATGCGAACTCCACACACAAGGTGGAGGCGGGAATCGAACCCCGACCCTGGAGGTGTGAGGTGAACGTGCTTACCACTAAGCCACCGTGCCCCCGATCTACTAATTAATACTAACTAATTTCTAGTTTGAGCACACCAATGTGTCTAATATTCTAATATTCAAGTTCAAGTTCAAGTTCAACTTTATTTGTAAAGCACATTTACAAACAGCCACATGGCTGACCAAAGTGCTTCACAGTGCGTTTCACATACACACACATACACTTAAGAATACACACATGCACAAAGTAGTTCAAGAAACTAAAATAAGAATTCTTAAAAAAAAAAAAAAATATGTATATATGTAAATATATATAAAAATCAATAAATAATAAATAAAATAACCAGTGTAAAAGAAGGTGAGATAAATAAAACCATAAACCGGATATAAACAGACATAAACCCCTGGGCAAATCATGAAAAGGCTAGAGAAAATAAGTGGGTCTTTAGCATGGACTTAAAACTAGATATGGTGGGTGCCGTCCTAATCTCTAGTGGCACGAGTTCCATAGTCTAGGACCGGCCACAGAAAAAGCTCGCTCACCTCTACGCTTGAGCCGTACACGAGGAACCACCAACATGGCCTGGTCAGATGTTCTCATTATGTTAATCAACTAATCTGACTTCAGTGCATCACACGATATTGCCGAATTGCATCATATCTATCCTGTCACTTGTGAAGCTTTCTGTGAAGCAATCCCTCAGCAGGCGAATTTGTACACTACAGTGGCAAGAAGAAGTATGTGAAACCTTGTATGTGAATTCCCTGCAAGGTCCTAAAACCTTGTTTGATCTTCATTAAAGTTACCATAATCAGCAAATGCATGTTTTAAATGATAACACAAATTATTGTATTCTTTTTGTACATATATCATTATGTATCAATATTCATAGTATAGGATGCAAAAACATTGGCTAATAGCTTCAACAACAGCTAAATTAGACTGGCAAACCTGACATCCAATTCATGAAACAATATTGGAGGTGTGTGTTTGATCTACTTTGACTCATAAAAAGTAGCAAAACATTTTGAACTTGCTATTCACAAGAAGCATCACAAATAATAGCTCTCAGAAGAACTGTAAATGGAGATGGTTATATAGAAATTTCCATAGAAATTGCTGTCCAGCCAAGACACAATTGTGTGCACCATACAATTGTCAATCAGTTACAAAAATACAGCCGAAGACTTACAGTACTGTAAATAAATCAGTGGTCTCTGTTAATCTGCATTTGTCTACTATACAAACATTAAGGCAGGCATGAAAGCCAGTTCCTTCAAATAAACAAACAAACAAACAAACAAATAAACAGCCAAAGACCACCTTGGCTACCTACAAGGCTACTTGGAAAATGTTTTATAGTCAACATGCTATCAAAGTAAAATTAAGGTTGAGTGGTTTTGAAAAAACATGCCATGTAACACTATGTCTGATGAGAAAAGTGCACTGCATACCAACATGGAAAATATCATCCCAGGGGTTATGATAAGAGGAGGTTATGATACTTAAGGGCCAGAACCAATTGCCATCGACCAAAGAAAAATTAAGTCCCAAATATATCAAGATATACTACAAGATATATCAGGGTAGCGATGTGGCAGATGAATCTATGTAGAAGTTGGTGATGCAGCAGTACACTGATCCTAAACATAGAAGTAAATCCACTATATAATGTCTTCAGAAAATAACAAATAAAATTAGTAGTGATCCAGTCTGAGCCCAGAGCTTAACACCATAGAGATGCTGTGGAATGACCTCAAAAGAGTTGTTCATACTAGACACCCTAAAAATATGGCTGAGGTGAAGCAAGGAAGAGTGGTCCAAAATTCCTCCTGATATGGAAGATTATAATAGTCTGTGCTCTTGGCTTATTCATATTGTTTGACTTAGATTTGGATGAAGATGACATTTTATGACCAATTTAAACAGAAATCAACTAACACCAAAAGTTTCACATAACCACCACACTTAGAACACATTATGTGTCCTAATTAATTCTGTACAAATTGCAGCACTGTTCTCAGAATATGGTATGTGAACTCTGCCTCTGACATTTCTACATCACGTCATTGTGGGGATTTTTAACATGTTTTTCAATTTGTTTGTATCTTTCCAAGATAATACTAAAGGAATTAAGCTTGTTCTATATCCTAAAATATTAGCATATCATCATCAATATCATCATCATCATTATCATCAGTAAGTATTTTATCCTGGGAATACTAAGCTACAAATATGTTATTCTTTCACTTTCTTTCATACAGATACTAAACCTGTGATAAGAAAAGCAACACTAGCCTACTCCTGGAAAAAATAAGTGGCAGAAGAACCGGGTGTAAGGTCTTATTATTATCGCTGATAGTAATTGCCATGGGAATTGGATTGAATCTCTGTGAAACCACTAAACACAGTCAATTTTTGTGGCAAACTAAAAAAAAGGAGCACCACGTGGCCTGGTGGCTAGGTTAGTTGTGGGCCACTGTGCCTTGTCCCAGGAATGCTGTTCAGCTCCACTAAAGAATCCCTACATAGTACTGGAAAAAGGGTGTGCCTTGTTGAATTTCCCAGGTCTGCCACATCATCTCAGTGTGCAAGTACCACACTCTTAGCCATATACTGTATGCATCCTTGACAGTGAGATTGCTGTCCCCTTGTATTTGCCCAGTGTATGTCACTCTCTATGTGGTAGTGTTAATTTCGTCAGACGAGATGAGACGAAATATGTTCAACAACAACCTTTTTTTTCATGACTAAGACGAGACGATGACAAGACTGCACCACTGTCCAAAAAACGCTGACTAAGACTAAATTAACATGCATTATTGTTGACGAAAAAAGACAAGGCGAAAATGTTTTGTATAAAATAAAAACTAAGATAAAACTAAGAACAGCCTCTTCTTTTTTGGTGCAGGAGGTGTTTTATCTACATCATCTTCTGCCACTGCTTTGTTAGACACTGTAAAGGGTGAAGGCCACATTTCTGAAATATTTTCAAAGTGCATTTCCCACCTTCCTCCTCTCCTTCTTCTGTCATCTCCATCATCATTTTTAAATGTTTTTTTGGTGTCACTTATGATTCCTGTTTCTACAAAGTGACCCCTGTACCTTGGGTCAATACGCGTGGCCTTTCTCAGGAGATTTTAATGTTAGCTGGGCTATACTTCTGATCAAGAACAGCACACATTTTTGTCTTGATCTTTTGTGTTAGAATTGTATCCTTGGGGGTCAGGGAATAGGAGTTTCCCTTTTAAAAGGACAAGCACAGGCTTCACAAAGGACAGATACATCCTGCAAGGTCAGGTTCATGTTTTCTGTCATCAATCAGGACACGTCTGATTGCAGGTAGTTGATTCAGAACGCTGTCTGGAACATTTTATACCCCATTGGGTACAGACATCCTGGAGGAAATATGACATATTTGGTATAGTTTTATACAACTAAATTTGTTTCAATTTGTTTCAAATTTATAATAATTTCAAATAGAAATAAGGATGAATAACTATATTACTTTGCAATACATCAATTAGTTATTACATACATACAAATAATAACTATATACAATAATAATAATGAATGTAGTGTAAAATAATATAAACATTGATCCTTATTTCTAATTGAAATTAGGTATATCAGATTTGTATCTGAAACTATAATGTCATTTTCTGATAGATAGTAGTAGTAGACAATATCTTCCTTCACTTTTGGGGTTGCTGTTCTAGAAATGCATGTCCTTCAGTGTGTGTTGCTGTCACATTTATATTTTGTTACCCATTCTAAAGCCTATGCTATTGGTAGCTGAATGTCTGAATGCTGAATGTCTTCAATATTAAAACCATCTTTGCTGTATTATTGCACTGATATGGTTCAGTGATGCAAAACTCGGGAGAACAGTTTCATTTGAACTTAACATGTGTATTTGCTTAGCATAAAGCATGCAGATCACTCACTCATTTTCTACCGCTTATCTGAACTACCTCGGGTCACGGGGAGCCTGTGCCTATCTCAGGCGTCATCGGGCATCAAGGAAGGATACACAATGGACGGAGTGCCAACCCATCGCAGGACACACACACTCTCATTCACTCACACAATCACACACTACAGACAATTTTCCAGAGATGCCAATCAACCTACCATGCATGTCTTTGGACCGGGGGAGGAAACCGGAGTACCCGGAGGAAACCCCGAGGCACGGGGAGAACATGCAAACTCCACACACAAGGCGGAGGTGGGAATCGAACCCCCAACCCTGGAGGTGTTGGAGGTGGCGAGCGCGCTAACCACTAAGCCGTGCCCCGCATGCGGATCAAGCATGTTGAAAGTAGGGTGCTGCAGGTACTACAAGCTTCCCCTTGTGGCTAATAAAAGTGCGCAATAATTGTGGTTGGATACAAAGACCACGGTTATGTCAAACAACTGCAATCATACGGTTATTTAATAAACGTGACAGCCTTAACCATAATATCTAACAAGGTGATGTGCTCTTTTTTTTCAGTAGGACAAGGATGTGCTCTTGTCTATGTAAATTAGGTTATTCTTTAGACCTGAGCTCAATCCTATCAGGCACCAAGCATGGATCAGACAGACTGTTGGGTAAGGGCCATTCTTAAAGATAGGCTTGTAATGGTACTTTATCACTGTTTATTGTTATTCAGAGGACCACTGACCTTACAGAATGCCATTCTCTGACCATGGAATTTATCGTTCCAACTGAGTTTCTGACCAGAGGAAAATAACTTAATTGAGACAGATGGCCCTTGGCTACAGTTGGAGTTTGGACAGCCCTAAGCCTCAAAGACTGGGTTGATGGCAGATTTAGACTTTATTCGACTGCACTTTAATAATCAGTAATCTTGTATCTGTGCATTAGGGTGAGCTGGCATTTCAGATTAGCTTGCATTCTCACTACGTAAATCTATCTCCAATCCTCCAAATATGTCAGCATCCTTATACTCTGTTCTCAGGGGCAAATAGACTGCTTGCAGGCATCTTGTGAATACCATCTGTGTTAGAGAAAGCCAGACAGATATAAATTTAATCTGGTATGACCCTAGGAGGCAAGTTTCAGAAAACATCTGTATTCTGGAGCAACTGAAACACGCAAGTATATTGCACACTGTTACATTTCAGCATTTGGCAGACACCCTTCTCCACTTACATTTTATGTCTCATTTATACACCTGAGCAACTGAGGGTTAAGGGCCTTGCTTGGCAGCTTGGTGGACCTGGGATTCGCACTCACAACCTTCCAATTGGTAGTCCAACATCTTAACCACTAGGCGACCACATTCCCTTTTACCAATACTGATTCTAAAATCTGACCATTTCTGCATGTAGACTGGCATTTTTTTTGTGAGTAAGGCAGTATATATAAAATAGTACATTACATATTATAGTAAATATAGTTCAGTAGAACCCCTTGCTCTAAACAGCTATATGTACTTTTTCTAGTGTGTCTTGGAGTGGGTACAATGCTTGGGACAGAATGCAAAATTTGCTTCCCTATGTAGCACCTCGTCATGTGAGGCTACTGGGGAGACAACGCATACTGCTGCCAAGCTGGCAATTATCTTAATGGTCTTTAATATTTTCACTCTGGCATAACAAAAGGTTTTAGCTAAAACTGATTAAACAAATTGTAAAGCATCTGGCAATTCTCTGAGACTTAGAGGGTCCCGCAGCTCACAGATATATCATCCTTCTCCTCATCAGGTGAGGAAAAGGTCCTTCAACCCATGCTCATGGATTGTTTTTTTTTTTTGCATGTGGTCATCAAAAATTTAAGTTACAAAACTAAAAGCTAAGTTTTGTTTGGCTTTATTCTGTAGCCTCCATATTCTGTTATACTTGACCATTTGGAACTAACATCCTTCCTGGGTGATGGCACATACGTCATTTCTGTCTCAAAACTGGGTTCTACATAAACCAACCAAGCATGCCATGTCAGCACTGGCATAACAGAGCTTTCTGGTCTTGAAACCTCTGTTTTAACCACTGTATCACTGAGATAATCAATGCCTAGGAATCTAATTCTGTATCAGTTGGCCTCTATAGAGCCTAGGCATTGACCACATAAGCATTTTACGTATAGTGAGATCACTGTATCTGTCTCTGACTTACAGCTCTGAAAACAGATAAAGTACTCCAATATATTAAGTAGTAGGGCTAGCAACTCCAAGGTCTTCTTTTGGGGTTATAATACTATTATATAAATATCAACTCCCATTATTATATAATAGTTATTGAAGATCACTAGAATAATAAATTATTTGTTTTCATTTTGAATATACCAATTTAGGAATGAATGCAAACATACAATATTATTTAAGCTCAGATGTGTCCTGTTTATGATCTTTTGGTGTGAGTAAAATTGTCTTGCAGTGTAAAACAGTAGATTATAGGAAGATAGATATTACAAAAAGAAAAATCTATTAACTAGATATTAATTAACACAGAGTAAATGGGTGAGTAAATGGGGGATATGGGTTCACAAGTACATACATGAAACCAGTTCCAATGGCAGTCATACATGCCAATGCCATTAGATGAGATTGTAGCTTCAGATAATGAACAGTTTCTTCCCTACTCCATATACATCTCTTTCCATAATTCTGGTGCAAGTTGATCTTTGTCTAATCCATCCATAGGATGTTGTTCCAGAGGTGTACAGACTATTTTTACAATTTTTTTTTTTAATTTTTCATATATGGTCTTTCTCGTTTTAAAGTGTACCAGTGGATTACAGTGTGATCTTCCCACTGTCTTTATTTTGGTTTTATTTCTATATTCTCTTAATTGATTCCTTTGACCCAGACCTTCCTGTAGGTGTTCTTAATGTTCTCAGTATTCTGGCTAACTGTTTTGAATGCTTTTTCACCTACCTGTGCACAGTACAGCTGAGCAGGGAGAGATCAAATGTAGTACAAATATGCAATGCAGAAATTTGCAAAATGCTCAGACTTCCCAGAATGTCCCACTACAGCACACCAATCATGAAACCAACTTCATTTTCAAGCAGCATCACAGACTATAAACCATGTCACATGATTCATTAAAACACTGAATCAGGTCAGTCAGAATTCAGTATCCCCTGCCTCTCTTTCCAACAGCCCTCATCTTAGACTGTTAATAAACTTGATCTTCAAGAATTAAGAAAGTCAGGTACACCACAAAACAGATGCTGGCCAAACTCCTGAAGAACAAGTTATTTGTAAAAGATATGAGAAGAGAAGATAAGGACCACATGCTACAGGTTGCATTTTGTCCATATATTATCAGCAACTGTGCCCTGTAATGGTTTGGCAACCGAGGGCATCTCCTTATGCCTTCAGAATCTGATAGCTGGGCTGTATTATCTCAGAGACTATGAGAGAAACCCAAACTCCACCCTCACAAATGCAACAACATTTCCCAGAAGCCTCATGGACTACAAATCATCACATGATTCATCCACAGCTCAATCTCTATGACACACACACGTTTATCTAATCACACTTATGCTATAAATAACCTGACTGTTTTGCTATTAGTCTGTTTTTGCAGTGTTTCACACAGTTTTTGCTCTTTGCACATGCTATCTTGCACATTTCAGTCAATTGCTGTTTTGCTCAATTCATTACAATACCTCATATAACTGCAGCTATTATATTAAGTGTTCATTACATTATTTTTGCACATGTACTACAGTATAGAATACAACATGTACTCTGGTCAGCGCTGCTTTTTTGTATCGTCTTTTGTGATTTATTTGTGTCTGTTTTCCTCTGCCTTGCACTGTTTGCAAGGTGCACTTTATATGGCTAGGTCTAAATTAGTTAAGTCCTTAGCTCTGTGTTGTTCCGTGTAGCACCATGGTCCTGGAGAAACATTGCCTCATTTTACTATGTACTGCTTCAGCTATATGTGGTTGAAATGACAATTAAAGCTTCTTGACTTGTGGTCATGATTCCAAGTCTTTTGTTCTTGCTTGTTCTTTGTAGAACATGCTTTGTTTGATAGGCTACTTTTCATGATTCCCCAAGTTAAGTCTTAGTATTTGCTGATTGCCTGATCTTTGCTTCAGTTTTTGAATAAATCTGCACTTGCCTGCATCTGAGACACCTATCCTGATCACCACACCTAACAAAAAAATGATCATTTTTATTTTATTTCCTATCTGCTCATGAGCTTTATTCTGTTACTGTATGTAGACAGTAGATAGAAAATCCATGATTAGTCCAACCTATTGTTTCTGAAATAAATTACCGACAATAATTCGCCAAATACAGCAACACTTGTTTATTATATACAAATACAGATCATTATAAATAAAAAAACTGCTTCGTAAAACCATCATGTGTCAAAACAGACCTTGGCCGTATGCAGGTGAAAGCATTATTATTGACACTGTTGACATATTGTATCCGTGGTATACGGTTTGGAGTGTAGAGGGTATGTTTAGCTATTACAGTGTAGCTCCATGGCAGCCACAGCATCGCCATAAATTATGGAGGATGCTATATTTGGAACCATTGAGGACAAAAGAATATAGCTTCGTTTCACAAAAAGGAAAAAATACAAACAATACAAACTGAACATATAAACAATACAAGTTTATAGTCCATCATTTAAAACGATGGACTATAAACAATAAAAAAAAATAAAGGAGTAGGTTGTTACGCTGATGGCCTAATCGTAAACACTTCTATGTTAATTCAGCATAGCATGGATAAAATTAAATACTTTTTTGTCTAAAATACGTTAGTGATCCTTAAAGGGTTCAGTAAACCGCGATAGAAAAATATCAACATTGTGTACAGGATCCCTCCTGTTTACAGTAAAAGCAGTCGTCTGCGATGGCGTATCCTGTTGGTGTTTGGATTAAATTATACATAACGTTAATTGGTTCGGTCAACTAATATAAACCACAAGCCCACTCGAGTAGGCATTTTCTCTCTGTGTGTGTGTGTGTGTGTGTGTGTTTAAAGGTTTAATTATATTCTTTTCAACATAATAAAGAGATGCATTACATTTAGGGAACAAAAGGGAACTGATCGATTCATCTATATTTATCTCAATTTTGTGTAAACTTATTTATTCTACTTATTTGTTTATTCTTTTCCTTTCTCTTATTGCTGTATTTCTCTTTTTCCTTTCTGTTAAATTCGGGATGCGCCAAGAGGAGGCGATGCTCGGCATCAGATGCTTTGCACCTCAACATACACACCGTTTTCATTCTGTCACCTTACCTCCACCACAAAGCTCTTCTCCTCTCCACAGACTGACACGACCCAAAACACGACGTGAAAGTAGCAGGTTTTCCAACATAAGCCCGGGAGCCCTGTCCTTTTACCCTTCACTCCCACCTCCGCCATGGCTGTCCCCCCAACAAATGTCCCCCAAATCCTCCAGCAGTCGAGGACCAGTGTCTTTTTACTTAAGCTGTCAAAAAAAAAGTATCAAGCTTTTGTGTCCTGTTTATTTCCAACAACCAAGCCGACCATCAAACTCGGCGAAATCATTGCGCAGGCGCGGAGCCATACAAAGGGCGTGCGCGGCCGCGCGGCTCGACGCGTCTGGAGCGTGTGCCTGCGCAGTCAAAACAAACACGCAGGATTGATATATATATTTTATATGTGTGTGTGTGTGTGTGTGTGTGTGTGTGTGTATATATATATATATATATATATATATATATATATATATATATATATATATATATATATATAATGCGGTATATAATTATCAGGTTTTATTTATCAGGTATCTACATGGTGTTTCCATGTACCTAGCAATACTTTGCATAACAATATGTGACACACACTGTTTAATAGCACTATTTTTAATAGCACCAAAGACCTAACAGGATGGTGATGCACATAGCAGGGTGTTGATCTACATAGTGTGTCTCTGTAGCACATGTAGTATGTTTTAGCTTTAACTTTATTGTCAAAATTGGCTTGAATGATAGAAATATTGATATTGTGTAGAGTGTATCTCTAAAAAAGTGCAGCTAAGATCCAGAGATATTTTAGAAAATGCATAGATTCTGCTCCTGACAGATAAATAGATTCTTTATTGTCATTGAACAGAGTAAAACAAAATTAAATGTATCTCGTTATGGTGTAATAAAAAAGAATAACAAAAATTAAGGATAAATAATAAATAAATATGAGTACAAATATAGACTACCTGATCGGATTAAATTCAATTTCAGTTCAGTTTATTTGTATAGCGTTTTTAACAATTAATATGGTCTCAAAGCAGCTTTACGAAAGTATATAAACAGAATAATAAAAAAGATAAAAAAGTTTAAAGTTTAAGATTAAGTGACTATATATTTCTAAGATCTATCCCTAATGAGCAAGCCAGAGGCAATAGTGTCAAGGAAAAACTCCCTGATAATGTTAGGAAGAAACCTTGAGAGGAACCCAGGCTCAGAAGGAAACCCATCCTCATTTTGTGACACAGTAAATAAAGTAAATGTAAATAACGTCCTTTCTACAACTTTCTACAACTGTTTGTAGTTGAGTGGAATCAAGCAACAAAGATCACTGACCCTATCATACAGCTGGCTGACGAAACAGTGGTTCACAAAGAAGGCATGACATCACACAAAGGGCAGCCCAATACACAGAATACCATAAGTCGATGGGAGTCAGATGTTGAGAAGAGAGAAAGTAAATGTTCTAATGTTTTACTGTAAATGTGTAATGTAAAGGTAAATTGCATATGCTGCATGCAATAAATACTGACTGAGTCTAAGCTAGTTCATACAATATCTAATATTATAATTATCATTATAATATCTGAAATAAATAATAGGCAGAAAAAAATAAAAAATAGAACAGATAATGTTGCACATGCAATAAAAAGACTTTCAAAGCAGTAGTTTCAAGTACATGCCCATAACATGGTGGACACTTGGGTGAGCTACTTCATTAAAGTATTTTAATAAATGCAATAATAATGTAGCATGGAAGACCATCATCATCATCAAGTTGAGAAAATAGATTCACACATAGCAGCTGAGTAACGTTCTGCTGACGAAAACACTACTTTGTGACTTTGTGACTAAAGCATTTAAATATAACAGCCAATACCAACAGCAGAGAGAATACAAGCTTGTAAACTTGCAAAGATGGTTTCATCCTCACATAACCTACAAATCCTGCATCATGCCTGCATTGCCTGCAATCATGCCTGCATTGAAGACATTATTTGTACTCTAGTTAGCCATTTGTGCAGCATATTTTTTGTATTCTTTGTGTGATGCACAGATCTGGAGATACACAGTATAAATCCCTCTTATTGGATCTGAAACACTGAATTTTGGTCACAATGTGCCGAGCCACAGTGTGAGCCAGACTATCTGTGGAGGATGACTGCATCTCACACTGTTTCCATCTGGAGATATAGTGGGGTCCATACACACACATTACCAAGGTACAGGCAATGTTCAACATGCGCTGAATCTAGGTCACAATATGCAGAGCCAGAGTGTGAGCCAGACAAGCAGAGGGGGAGGACTGTATCTCACACTCCTTAAATCTAGAGCTTTGTTGAAGCACATTAGAGAGCATGCATTACTATACACTAATATCAAATGGACACACATCACATAAAGATTTTTCCAACAAACATTTCAACAGTGTTCATTGTATGAAGCATATTCTCCTCCCAGCCCAATGTGAAACAATGTTAAGTTATTGCTCTGAATACATCTAGAATGTTTCTACTCTTGCGTAAAAAAGTGTATAACTAATAGATTTTTTCCAAATAAATTATTCATTTTCTCAATCTAATATCCACTGTCTGATGTTCTTCACACAATCTTCAATCTTATTAAGCTGGTGTCTCACATCTGACTTAACTAAAACATATAGCTGCATGTGAACAGTATAACAGTGGAAGCTAATACCATGTTTACGAATAATTGCACCAAGGGGTAGCATATACTGTACAGGGAGAAAAGCCATGGGCCTAAAACAGAACCTTGCAGAACACCAAACATTACCTTAGTATGTTTAGGGTAGTCACCATTTAGATCTACGAACTAATAGCGATCAGTCAAATAAGACCTGAGCCAGGAGAAGGCTGTCCCTTTAACACCAACAACATGTATTAGTCTATCAAGTAAAATAGCATGGTCAATGCTATCAAAAGCCACACTAAGGTCAAGTAACATCAGCAAAGAGCAAACATCAGCAAACATCAGCAAATTTACAACTTGTCCAATGCCTTCTACTGTATGTGCTATGAAATCCTGACTGATACATTTCATGAATATCACTAATATGTAGGTATGAGCATAGCTGCTGTGCACATCCTTCTCTAGGATCTTGGAGGTAAAGGGGAAATTTGATATTGGCCTACAGTTGGACAGCTGGCTTGGGTCGAGGTCAGGTTTTTTAATCAGAGGTTTGATAACTGCTATCTTGAAAGATTTCGGCACATAGCCAGTGCTAAGGGAAGAATTTATTAGTTTTAGATATAGTTCAGTAGCTACGTTTAATATCTGTTTAAAGAAACATATGGGTAAGGGATCCAGTATGCAGTTTGATAATTATAAAAAAGAAATCAGTGAAATAAAGCCAGTCGCTTGAAGGGGAGTAAAACAGTCTAAGTGCTGGTCAGGAACAGAAATATTATCTACAGCATTATTGATCAAATTGTTTGGTATTAAATGAATGGTCTGAATTTTCTGCCCGATGTTATGAATTTTTCCATTGAAATAATTCAAGAAGTCGTTACTGCTACAAATAGATGGTGTGCGCCTTTTTGCAGTGTTATTTTAATTTTGCTACAATATTAAATAAAAAAATCTTCATTTAGACTGGAGAAATTGACTGATCAAGATTTTTTGTAGATACTGTATGAAGGCTAATTGAAATACTCATTTATTTTGACACAATTTACATTCCAATTTCCTAGCTGATTGTTTTAAAGTTCATGAACAAAGTTCTGACAATGTCTATGGCTGTGGGGAGGTTTTGTATTAGGACCAGCTGACAGGCTTTGGAAAATTGGTCCACAGCTACCATGACAGTGGTGTTGGCATGATCCAAATAAGTGGGTGTTGGCAGGTAAGTGGGATGATTGTGTGCAGATAGTTTTCTGACTAGTTGCATCATTCTTTTAATACCTGGGTGTCCTGAGCTGGGTTAAAGTTTGACAGGGACATACTGCTTGGAGGGTGAGCATTCTGGGGGTGGGGGGTGGGGGCAATTGTGTGCAGATAGTTTTCTGACTAGTTGCATCATTCTTTTAATACCTGGGTGTTCTGAGCTGGGTTAAAGGTTGGTGGGGACATACTGCATGGAGGGTGAGCATTCTGGGGGTGGTGTGTCCATGACCTTGCAGAATTTCCTCCATTAAGTCCCATTGTATGTGATGATGACTATGGAGGAGGGTAGGAATGGTTCTGGTTGGGGGACTGGTCCACTGGGCTTGTCATGGGTCTTTTGGTGCACTTGATGTACTCCAAGATTTTGTAGTCTGTTCTTGGAAAGGCATTTGTGCCCCCTCTAGCCAATGCCTCCATTCCTCCAGGGCATACTTGATGGACAACAAATCCTGATTTCACAGTGATAAATCAACAACAGACAGGAGTGGTCCACAGTAGTTTTCAGGGTTTTTCCAATAGGAGAGTCATGAGGGTGAGGGTTAGGGTTAGGATGTGGTTAGAATCACTATTTTCCATTAGTCTCCCTTACGTATACAAATGAGATTGTATGTGCTTTGTAGATCCAATTTGGTGAAGACACACGACTCTCAAAGTTGTTCCAGAGCAGATGGGAATATTGGAAGTGGGTATGGGTGTCTGACTTTGATTGTCTTTGATAGTCCTTGATAATGAATGAATGGTCTTAGCTGCAAGAGCCTCCTTAACGGGAAGTCATGGAAGTCATGGCCTAATGGTTAGAGAGTTTGACTCGTAACCCTAAGGTTGTGGGTTCGAGTCTCGGGCCGGCAATACCACGACTGAGGTGCCCTTGAGCAAGGGCACCGAACCCCCCCAACTGGTCCCCGTGTGCCGCAGCACAAATGGCTGCCCACTGCTCTGGGTTTGTGTTCACGGTGTGTGTGTTCACTGCTGTGTGTTTGTTCACTGCTGTGTCTATTTTTTTGGTTGGGTTAAATGCAGAGAACGAATTCGGAGTATGGGTCACCATACTTAGCTGTATGTTACGTCACTTTCACTTTCTTAATGTAGTTCTCCGTAGCTTGGGATTCTGGTATAGAGAGTGTGCAGATCCTCCTGTTTGGAGTGCAGATGATAAGCAGGAGGATATTTGGCACTATCCCAGTGGTGAGGCTTCTGTAAAGCTGCTTATATAAAATAAATTGAACTGAATTGAAATAAAGCTAATCGTCTTGTTGGCCCCATGCTTAAACACCTCATGTTTTATTTTTCAAATTTGATATATTTTACACACTAACAAATTGACCCATTGAATAAAAAAATGGATCTTATTATTTCAACCTGTATAAAAAGGTAAAATTAACAATAACAGTAAAAATATTTTCAATTATTTACATATACCCACAATTAACCAATAATTGAGTATAAAATTGAAAGAAACCTTAATATTAGAAGAAATAACAAGATTGTGATATAAAAGACAATGCACATAAAAGTGTATGTAGGCTGTTTATTAAGAACAACAAATAGATCCAAAGCATTAGGCAAAGGAAAAGTCAATACCAGACAATCAAAAATAATCAACACTAAGTGTATATTTCAGAGGACACTTGAAGGTTTAATACCATACACAAGTCAGCAAACCTCAGCAATGTGCGAGAGTGGTAAGGCAATAGCATCCAAACATCCCAGTTCACCAAACTCTCATTTTCTCTTTCTTTCTCTATCTATCTACTTTTAAACTTTAAAATGTTTAATTAATAAATATTTCTACATTATTTTTCATTTTTTGAGGAGACACAGTAAGCAAAAGCACGGATGCTGGTCGGGCCTACTAGCTAAGCTAAAGAAACAACCCCACAAACCTCCTCTTCTGAGTGTCTTTCTCAATATCGCCAGATCTATAGCCAACAGAAAGGAAGAACTACAACCGCTGATCACCACGAATAACATCATAAAGAACTGCTGCATCCTACTGATAACAGAGACGTGGCTAAACCCGCTCATACCTGAAGCCATCTGGGAGCTAGCTGGGCATACAGCATTATACTAGGACAGAAGCAAAGCCTTCGGAAAGACCAAGTGAGAGGGGCTCTGAATCTGCACACATGACAACTGGTGCAACAAGAGGAAAAAATACATTGGAAAAGGCCTAATCAAACATTAAGATCAACCCCACTGCCTCACTTGGGTCGGTCAGACCACATTTCAGTGCTCTTAGTTCCACCATAAACCCCACATAAAGGAAATCTCCCTCCACCATCATGACTTTGAAAAAATTGCCAAAAGGATTAAGAATTAAGAAATACGTTAACAATGTCACTCTCATCAAATGTATCCTAATTTACCCCAACCAGAAGACTTGAATGACTAAAGAATCAAGACCTTCTTTAGAACCTGCAATTGCTGACATTCACAGGTCATGGCATTCAAAACAAAAAAAAAAATAGTGTGTATAAAATATTTTTCTTTGTGACAAAGAATTTTTCTGCTCATTTTCGAATGTCAGTCAATGCTAAGTTGATTGTTGCTAATTTAAAGCTGAAGTTAATTTTCTGTGTAATGCTAATTGCCATCCTTTGGTTTAGCAAGCTATCTTGGTGAAATTAACAAAATCTCCTAGCATGTTGCTACTAAGATTTGTGCTAAAGTTAAAAGCCAAGCATAATTATTAAAGTACACATACTTCTAAATCAATTGCCATTAAATAAATTAATCATTGTAAAATAGCAAACTATCTTATGCTTTGTTCATGTAGATTTATGTGGCTAAATTTGGTGTACTGTATATAGCTACTGTAGTATGCTACCACAATGTAGGCTACTGATATTAGTAATTAAGTTATTAGTAATAAAGCACACACCATTAAATACTGACATGGTATGTTTCATAAGAATATTGATAACATTAGAGCTATGATTGATAGTTGCAAATATTTGTAGCTATGTGCCAGATTATCTCGTAAATGTTGTAAGGGCAGCAAAGCTATGAGTGTATTAAGTTGGTCTGTTTCTTCCACCCCCCATTTTGAATTCAGATCAGTCAATAATTCAAAAAAAGAACTTTTTCAGTGAGTCAGCAGTAACACACTTTCCTATAATAAACATTTCATTTTGAAGCAAGAAAGTAAACTTTCTATATCTATGGTATCTTATCACAATTAATTCTAATATTAATAAATAAGAGCCACGACTCTAAGACTTCTGTAACACCAGTAGATTGGATTTATTTATCACTGGCACCGTTCTGGTGACTTGTCTATACAACTAATTTAAACGTAATTTAAAATGATTGTGAAACGTTTTGCTGTGTAGTACAATTCACCACCTCCCCTCCAGAGGGAGCCCAAGCTACATGCCATTATTGTCAATTTACTGCTTTCTTGTTTTTGTTCTGACAACGTTTTCTGTTTTTTTTTTCTCGTTTTTTTCTCTTATATTGCATGCTATCTTATTTGATATAGTATTGGATTATTTTCCTCGTGGATGGAAATTTTGTTTTATCTGGAACTGTGCCTGTTTACTTACTCTGCCTATGTTTGTCAATTTGGAATATTCTGCTGTGTGTTCTCAGCAAATGTATTCAGTATTTTCCATGTCCTTGGCATACTTACAATCAACATTAAACCATGTTGGATTGAAAAATAGAATGAAAAGAATTAGAATGGAATTCATAGTTTAAAATATGTTTATCAATAATCAATACTGAAATCATTAGGTTCAAGATTGACAATTTTGATTTTACACTACTAAAAAATTAGGTTTCAAATTAGTAAATGTTTTAAATGTTTTGATTTAAAACAAATAATAATAGTAAAAACTTTAGGATTACCAAATTCGCATTGCAGGTAATACTCACTAAAATCATTTACACTTCACTTAATAAAACATTAAAGAAAATGGCTGGAAAAAAACTGCTGCCTTATTTTTCTGGGATAAATATTTATGTAATTTTTTTTCAGTGTGGCTTAAATATGAGAGTGACTATGAATATGACAATTTAGGTTTAGTAACAAGTCCAGAAAAATAGCTACTCTGTTGGTCTTCAACAGAGAGTAGAATGGTTGAAATTTGTTGATAGTTGAGTTCGGGCCTGGATTTCGGACTACTCACCAATCACTGTTCAATGAAAAAGCAGTGAACACCCAATCACAGCTGTATGAAGTGACTCTATGTGGCTCTGCTGAGACCTGTTCAATTTGAGGTTGACATCTGAGAAGTGACAATGAGGAGCACATTTCAGTGCCAGTCATCCATTCATTGCACAGGCAACAAGGTTGGTTGTAAGTGTGTAAAGTTTACCATCCGCACATAAATTAAACAGAAATTTAAGATCAACAAGTTTTTATTTCATTTTCTTTTTATTCATTCCAGGTTTTTTCTATGGTTCTTTTATCACATATGATTGTAATTCTAATTTAGATAACATTAGCTAGTTCAATTTAGTGGTTTAAACTAGGCCTACCCATGCATGCACACACCCAAACACACTCTCTCTTGCTATCTCTCAACACCCAACATTCAGCACTGATTTTGGCCCCCCTCTGATAATCATCCCCCCAAAATCTTTGTGCCAAAATCCACCCATCCCCTGCCTCTTTACTAAGAACTGGAGTCTGGCCTGGTTGAGTTAGTTAAGCTCCTTGTCAGCCTCCACCAGATTGGGTGCAACATCATGCTCTCCTCAACCCGCACTGTAAACAACTATTACTCAGGAGTTGGCTGAGAACCGGGTGCTCCAGAAGCTGCTGCAACCAGCCACACTTCTAGCAGCTGCTCAATCACTCATGAACACTGAGTTTGCTTTAACTCTCTTCATTTGAATGTTTGTCTTCTGGTAAAGTAGGTTCCTGACTTTTGTATACTATCTGCTTAACTCACTTTGTTCTAGAGTAGTGTGATTTGAATTGTGTTATATTCTATACCATTGTTGATTTTATAGTGTTGGTCTTTGTTGTTCTCTCAGCTGATTAATCAGGAGTAGTTTCAGTCTACCTTAAGGTGTGAATTGTGGGCAGGGCTTACCTATTTAAATTGAAGGTTCTCCGTTTGTAAGTATCTCTCTCTCTCTCACATTGTAACATTAGTGTCTAGTACTGTTTTGATATATTCTACCATACCTTAATTCTCACTCTTGTTTGACTGCAAATATGTGCCTTAAACCCATCTTTGTACTCAATTCCTACTCTCGCAGATGCTCTCGTCCACAGAGCAGAGGTCACAATCCCAGTAACCTCATCTACCTTCCTCTGTTGTGTAAGTCTCAAACAGTGGTGGTAGGTGGGCTCTGGAATTCCCAGTCTGCTGTGAAAAAAGCTGATTTTATCTCTGCTATAACTTCCCATTAGTCCTTTGATTTTCTTGCGCTAACAGAGACCTGGATATCCCCACAGAACACTGCTACACCAGCTGCTTTATCCTCTGCACATGCTTTCTCTCACTCACCACGAGAAACAGGCAGGGGTGGTGGTACAGGTGTATTGCTGTCAAAGAAATGGTGCTTTACACCTCTCCTCTTGTCACATTTAACCATCTCCTCTTTTGAATTCCGTGCCATTTCAGTTACCTCTCCAATCAACCTTGTTATCATTGTTGTTTACCGCCCTCCTGGTCCCCTAGGTGACTTCCTGGAAGAAATGGACACACTGCTTAGTGTTTTCCCTTCCGATAGCTCCCCACTGACGCTGCTTGTTGACTTCAACCTCCCATCTGACAAGCTACATTCTTCTTCCCTCCTGTCTCTTCTTGACTCATTCACCCTCACACACAACAGCTAAATCCCCACACACAAAGGAGGCAATGTCCTGGACCTGGTTTTCACCCGTCCTTCTCCAACTACAGACGTGACTGCTACCCCACTACACGTCTCTGATCATCACCTGGTATCCTTCCCCATCACTCTCCCTACCCTACCTAAAACTACCTCTCACCCCCTCACTCTTACCAGCCGGAACCTTCACTCTGTCTCCCCTTCTTCTGTAGCTTCTGGTACTCTTTCTTCCCTTCCTGATCCTGAGTCTTTTTCCTCACTACCCTTGGACTCGGCCACAGATACTTTCCTCTCTTCTCTTTCCTCAACTATGGACTTCATCTGCCCTATGTTCACTAAACCCAAGAAAACTTCTTGTTCTACTCCTTGGCTTTCAGATGTCCTGCGCAACAATCGAAGAGAGCTAAGATCATCAGAGAGAAAGTGGAAGAAATCACAACTTGATGCAGATCTTGATTCTTACCGAACACTTCTTGCCAAGTTCTCCTCAGATGTGACTTCTGCCAAGACTTCCTTCTACAAGGAAAAGCTTGAAGCTTCCTCACATGACCCTTGGAAATTCCACAACATCTCTTCTCTGCTCAACCCCCCGGCTCTTCCTCCTTCATCCTCCCTGACTGCAGAAGACTTTGCTTCCTTCTACCAGGAGAAGATTGAGGAAATCTGTCGGACCTTCACTTCAGCCCCGACTGCACTTGTATCTCAGAGTATGGATTCCCCTACACCTTTGTTGTCGCATTTCTCAACTGTAGCAGCAGAAGAGATTTTGCAGCGCATCCAGTCTTGCAATCCTACCACATGCCCATTGGATCCACTCCCTTCCACTATGCTCCAGACCATCTCGCAAGACCTTCTGCCCTTCATTTCCACTATCGTCAATAGAGCCATAGCATCTGCATAGAGCATAGCATCAATAGAGCATAGCATCAAGGGTTATTCCCATCCTAAAGAAACCCGCTCTGGATCCATCAGACATCAGTAACTACAGACCGGTATCACTTCTCTCATTTCTTTCAAAAATTCTTGAGGGCATTGTCTAGAATCAACTGTCTGTCTATCTCTCACAGAACAACCTCCAAGACCCCAACCAGTCTGGCTTTAAAGCAGCTCATTCCACAGAGACAGCCCTTTTGGATGTCTCTGAGAAACTACATGCTGCTAGATCAGCCAAACTGTCATCCGTCCTTATCCTCCTTGACATTTCAGCAGCGTTTGATACGGTCAACCACAAGACTCTCTTATCCACCCTCAGGAGTCTTGGGATTTGCGGATCAGCTTGGGAATGGTTTGCTTCCTACCTGGAAGGACGCTCATATCATGTAACATGGAAGGGAGTGACATCTGCTCCACGCAGACTCTCCACTGACGTCCCACAGGGCTCAGTACTTGGTCCTCTTCTTTTCTCCCTGTATACTCATTCTCTTGGGGAAGTTATTTCCTCATGTGGGTTCTCTTACCACTGCTATGCTGATGATGCACGACTTATCTTCTCTTTCCCACCCTCAGATGCCACAGCTTCTGATCGAATCTCAGCATGTCTGGCAGAAATTTCATCATGGATGACTGCTCATCAGTTAAAGCTCAATCCTAGCAAAACTGAACTGCTGTTCATCCCAGGTGATTCATCCCCAGGTCATGACCTTGCTATATCCTTGCACAACGATCTGATCTCCCCTTCATCCACAGCTTGCAACCTTGGGGTAACCATGGACAATCAACTGTCCTTTTCCTCTCATGTTGCTAATGTGACTCGCTCATGTCGGTTTCTTCTCTACAACATTAGAAGGATTCGGCCATTTCTGTCCACACAGGCTGCTCAGGTACTTGTTCAGTCTCTTGTCATTTCTAGACTGGATTACTGCAACGCACTGCTGGCAGGTCTACCTATGAACGCAATCCGTCCTCTGCAAATGATCCAAAATGCAGCTGCCCGGCTTGTTTTCAACCTGCCAAAGTTCTCGCATACCACCCCGCTGCTGCAATCCCTCCACTGGCTTCCGGTAGCTGCACGCATCAGATTCAAAACACTGATGCTGGCCTACAAAGCCAAAAATGGACCAGCCCCCTCTTACCTCAAAGCCCTCATCACTCCGCGCATTGCACCCCGCACCCTCCGATATACCAGCACTGCTCGACTGGTTCCACCATCTCTCAGGGTAAGAGGCAAGCATACTACAAGACTCTTCTCTGTACTGGCACCAAGGTGGTGGAATGAACTTCCCCTAGAGGTCCGGACAGCTGAGTCACTGGCTATTTTCAAGCGGCGGTTGAAGACCTACTTATTCAGGAAACACTTCAGCTAGCACTTCTTTCCTTATATTTTGCATTAAAAAAAAAACCTTTGACACTTTTTCATTGTAACTTTGAACAAATGTTTTAAACTCATGGTATCTTAAATATGTAACTTAGTGAGCCAGCATTAATGTATTCAATGCTAGAGATTTAAGCACTTATGTACGTCGCTCTGGATAAGGGCGTCTGCCAAATGCTGTAAATGTAAATGAACATGTCTTGCACAGATAACATAGAGGCATTTGTGGATCTCTTTGACCACAAAGCAGCTGCATGGGGATGGCCAAAGGAATAGTGGGCTGAACCAGGAGTGTACTCTCCATTTTCCTCAGTCTGTCTCTGTGGCATTCTGGACGTTAATTTAGATATATGGTCATTTTGTGCCTATTCAGCTTTCCCAATATGTAAGAATCTACATCATCTGCATCTAAAGCACTATAGAAAATGAGCAATTATGATAGAAACTACGTTTGATCACAAGTTAGGGAGTAAAATTGGAGCAAAACAATGCATTTTGAGGCATTTAAAACTTTTTAATTTTGATGATTCCTTGCCAGATCAAAGACTGATAAAAATTGGAAATAACAGTATTATTGTTATAAATGAAATAATATTGTATATTATAATATTTATGTAAACATTTTTCCTGGCCACTATTTATTTGGTAGTTGGTTAAGACAACTGAATACTGATTGGGAGGCAATGAACTTAACCTATCGAGCATCATACCAAATAGACAGTAGAAAAATGCAGGTTATTTAATTATCTGAATGTAAAGATTTCAATTTAAATGAATTCTTTAATCTTTAATCCAAAGTGACCGCTAAGTGATGTTGGTAGAAGCCAACTGTAATATTCAGCTGTTTTCATTAGAGGATTGCCAAAACCCACTTGTTCCTCATTTCTGTAACTGTTTATGAGATGCAGTTGGAATGGTTCTTTGTAACGTATTGGTGCAAAGCCAGGTAAGGAAGGCAGCATTCCATGACAGGATGGAGCAGGTGGATACTGTTCTACTAAATCCCCTACAGGGAAGCATGAATCTGTTCTGAAAAGTTACTGGGAGAAAAGCAGTGTGCAATAGGGATGAAATAAGATCTGTAATGTGTACATGTTTGGGCTGGTTTAAGACCAATTAAGCTGCTGCTATCACAGCTAGTAGAGTGGTTCATCACAGTTTCCAGGGTTCCTATTTTGATCCTGTAATTGGGTTACTATTTGGATTACAATTTCTGTAGTTTTTTTTCCAGGATATTCAGTTCCCCTCAAAAACAGTCAGTAGGTGGATTGGCTAAGTCAAAATGTCTAAATGCATGTGTGAAAGTGTGCCATTATACCCAGCAGTGGACTGGCATTCCTGCCTCATGCCCAGATTTCCTGGGATAGGCACCAGGTAAAAGTGGTTGAGTGAGTGATAGAGTTTTTGTTACCTTTTGCTTTCCTCAGCGATTAAATCATACAGCACACTTGCCATCAATCTTGACATGACATGTTATGAACAAGCAAGTAACTGTCTGATATTCCAGTCAAACAGAAAATTTGCTCCTAACATTTCCAGTGCTACACAAAAGCTCTTCCTGAGCTGTGGACAGATTTTTTGTCATACTTTTGATAAGTAAACGCAATTAAATGCAATATATTTAGTTCAAGTGGATCTCATGATGCTTGGATTTTTTACTTTGCACTGAATGTAATAATATTATGGCAGGCAATAGGTCGATTTTAGAAGAAGCTGTTTATCCTATGGAGCACTGTGGAAAATACATTTTTAACACAATGACACTGCTGTTAACTAAAGTTATTAATGCTCAGTAATTCAGATCTAGGTGTGTTTTTGGTGTGTCATTCTGAAATGTACAGAATGTAACTGACTGCACCTTGAGTTTCACAATATACTTTGCAAGGCTGTTGTGTATGAAAGTCTTTTTTAAAAGTATGACTGTAAGTGTATGTGCGTGATTAAAAACAATTGTAACTGAATTTTGTTACAATTCCAGTGACTGTGAATGTGGCAGGGTGTGTTTGTTCTTGGAAATGGAGTCTGATGCGGCCATATTTGTTGCCATGTCAATCTGTGGTGCATGATGGGAATAGCAAATAGAGTATTTGGTAGTCCTGAGAGAGACCTGCTGAAGGGCCCACTGAATGAACTTTTTTCTTCCAGGGTTTCAACCGGACTCTCAGGGCCTGGGCAATTGGGGTGACTTATGTCATGTGTCTGTACCAAGCACTGTTGCTCTGGGCCATAAACCTCCATGTTTTGAGATATTCTAGGCTCAGTGAAGCAGTTGTAGGAAGAGTTTGGTTTGTTGCCTTGCTCCCACACAGCTGAAGCCCACTTCTTTGCTACTTTGCTTTACTTTCAAAGTACCACCCCCGTACTTTGCTGGTGGGCAAGGTCAGGAAATTGTCTGCTCCTCCTATGTGCCCTTACAACTGGTGAAATACAAAAAAACATTGAAGTAATAAACCTTAACATCAAAATATTTCAGATGATCTAGGGAAGCGCAGCTGTTCTGATGGCTTGAGAGAGGTCACTGACCTTGGTTTTGAGATTCGCCAGAGGATGGACCAGTCAGTGCATATCTGTAAGGCAAAAACAAATACCTGTTACTTCAGGAACATAAAGGTCACACTAATTAAGCAATGATATGATTATTTTGGAGGATGACAGCTGTTTTATAAATTGGTTTAATTCGAAATTAGGGATGAGCCGGATACTCGGCTGAAACGAGTATCCAGTACGGATAAAGCACTTCTGCCGAGTACGAGTATTATACGAGTAATACGAGTCAATATCTGTGCTCGGATTGAATGAAAATCATCATTGGGTAACTGATTGTGTCAGCGTTCTGTGATAGGCTAGTCACAGCGCCCCTCCCCTACACACATACAGATGTATTGTGTTGCACTCGAGTTCGCGGGTCTTTTCCATTAACATTTAGGGTTTCTTCAGCTTTTTACTTCGGGTTGTAACGTTAATAATACGTACTTACTAACCAGTAGAGTTCTGGTAAACGTGTGTTCGTTCAGACGTGGTGCTTGCTTGGTAGAATGCGACTCGCATTGCGTCTCTGCCTGTTGGAGATTTTTTCTTTTTTAAACCTTCAGCTGTCTCTAACCAGTAACCAGACACTGAGTGTCTGACACGTTTTTGCTGTATTTCATAAAAACATAAAGGTAGTAAGCTAGTGTTATAAATATTACAAATTAATTATTACCGGTTAAAGCCCCGCCCGTTTCAAGATAAGCCCCGCCTACTTCCGGGTTAGGCCCCACCCACTCCGAGTACGGATACAGATACAGATAATTCATATGGTTAACAGATACGGATACAGATACAGATAATGCTGTACTCGCTCATCCCTATTCGAAATGTCATCTTTTTTCATGATAATGCTGTGAAACTTTCCAGTTCTTCAGCCAATACAAATGAACTATTTTAAAATAGCAGATTCCTTGTGTAGCATTATCAGCTGTATTTTGGTTACATTTATTCATTTGGCAATGTATAATCACAATTTATAAAATGCTGAAATAGCATTTAATGGCCTTGACAGGACTGTCAGGATCCATAGAGCTCTACTCAAAAGCATTTGAACTGTGAAACACCACATATAAACACAGCAAAAATTGAGTATACCATAATTCTTATGAAAGCATTTACAGTGACAAGTAGAAGACCGCTTCTCTCTGAAAAGTGTTTGCAGAACTCTAATCTTGTACAACTGGAAAATCAGGTCACTTTCTTGTACAGCTGGGTGTGACAGACAGCACACATAACTGAAGAAATGTATTAAATTTACGTTTCTTTGTGACAGTAAAGAAATATGAAATGTTAATTCAACAAAATTATTAAAGAGGATATATCTCGTGCATTAAAACAGCTACAATTCTTATTACAACTCTTTTACAGGCTGATCATATGAATTATATTGCTGACAATGAGATGGGCCATCAATACCTCCTCTGAGGTTTGTTTTCTGACCGAATGGTTATTTGAATGGTTTATTCCACTGCTTCCAAATTCTGCATTGGGAGAGGCATTCTCTTGGCTATGCAAATGTTGTGCAGCACAGCTGCGGCAAACGTGATAGTGCATGCCCTCTCTGGTAGCCTCTTGACTTCAATGTGCAAGCTTTGGTATCTAATTGTAATTATGGCTATATGCAGTAGCTACACATAATCCCATAACATTTTTAACAAATCTAATAAGTTTAAATTTAGGTTAAAATAAACAGAGAGTGAAAGTGTTTCATGTTTCTTTTTTTATGTTTAACATAAACATAAGCTGAAATTAAAAAATGCAGTGCTGGAAATATTGCCCCATTGCTACATGTGCCAATTAAGGTGGTAACTGGTCAATTAATTCCAACAATTCAGTCACCTGAAACAAGATCTTTCAATACATTATCTATCTCCATATATATCCAGATAATTGGTATGGTCTCTCATTATTCTTTTATTCCTGAAGCCCAGTGATCATGTAGCATTTATATTAGCTATTAATCATGTATTATTTTAGCCAGTGATCATGTAGCCATTATGTCAGCGTTTACTTTTTTTCACCAAAACTAGTCAACTTTTCACTTTACATCTAACTTTTACAAGGTGCAGGATTTTGACTCAGACATAGACTTTTCTTAGATGATATTATTTGATTAGATATTAATTCTACATAGAACTTGCATTTTATTGCCAACTCACTATAGTCTTACAACAGAGTGTACTGTATGTCCATCTGGTGCAACTGGCCACAGATGTGCAGCTGGCATTCCAATTCATCCCAGAGGTTTTCAGTGGGGTTGAGGTCAGGGCTGTGTGCAGACCACTCTTCCACACCCTTGAGTCCACACTCTTGACAAAACATCTCTTTATGGAGCTTGCTTTTCAGTTTAGTTTAATTATAGTGCTTCTAACAATTGACATTGTCTCAAAACAGCTATATAGAAGTATAGAAACAGAATAAAAAATTTAGTAAAGTTAAGTTACTATTTATCTCTGAAATCTATCTCTAATGATCACGCCTGAGGTGATGCTGGCAAGGGAAAAACTATTTTAGATGATAAGGAAAAAATTAAGTTTAAAATTAAGTTACTATATATTTCTAACATCTACTGTATCTCTAATGAGCAAGCAGTGAGGCCACAGTGGCAAGGAAAACTCCCTGAGATGATATGAGGAAAAAACCTTGAGAGGAACCAGGCTCAGAAGAGAAGGCATTATTTTTGGGTGACACTGGACAGTAAATATTATAAATGTAATTAAAGTCCTTTCCAGAACAGTTTGTAGTCGAATGGCACTTCTATCCTGTTAGAGTTAAGCAGAATGAAGTTAGTAAGCATTCACTGTCTAATGTCCATTACACAATTTTTCAATCTTAATAAGCTGGTATCTCTCATCTGACTTAGCTGAAACATAAGTCAGCTGTGTGTCATCGGCATAACATTGTGTGTGTCGTCAGCATAACATTGTTTATGACAATACCATGTTTATGAATAAGGGGATGTATATTTAAGGCGAAAAGTAGTGGGTCTATAACAGAACCTACTGGAACACCGAAGATAAACTTAGTATGTATAGATAAGTAAACATTTAGACCTATGAACTGACAACAATCAAGGCAAGGCAAGGCAAGGCAAGACAATCAGTCAAATAAAACCTGAGCCAGGAGAGGGCTTTCCACTTAACACCATTTTGGTGCTAGCCGATTAAGAAGAATAGCATGGTCACTAGTGTCAAAAGCTGCAGTAACACCAGCAAGAAGAGACAACCCCAGTCAGAGGCCAGTAGCAGGTCATTTGGCACTTTAACCAGTACTGTCTCTGTGCTACGATGAGGCCTAAATCCTGTCTGATATATTTCATGAGTGTTATACCTATGTAGGTAAGGAGATAAAGGGGAGGTTTGATATTGGCCCATAGTTGGACAGCTGGCAGGGGTCAAGTTCAGGTTTTTTCATTTGGGGTTTGATAACTGCTTTTTTAAAAGATTTTGGCAAATTGCCAGTGTTAAGGGAATATTATATTATTTTTAAAAGAGGTTTGGTAGTTACTGGTATTACCTGTTTAAAGAAACATGTAGATAAGGGATTCCATATGCAGGTTGATCATTTTGAATAAGAAATTAATGAAATTAAAAAGTAATAAAAAAGGAGTAATGCAGCCTATGTGCTGATTAGAATCATTAATATTATTATCTACAGCATTATCTATCAAATAGTTTGGTTTTAAATTAGTAGAATCAGTAGAACTGAATTTTATGCCTGATACTATAATTTTTTCAATTGAAATAATTCATGAACTCATTGCTGCTACATATTGATGTGCCTTTCTACTGGTTTTACTGTTCTTTTATTTACCTAATTAATTTTGCTGCAAAAGGTTTTTTTTTATCTTCAATCAAGTTGGAGAGATGCACTGATCTAGCTGCACTGAGATTTTTTGTAGCTCAGAAGGCTTTCCTTCCATACTCATTGTAATGCCAATAAAATAGATTGACACCATTTACATTCTAATTTTCTAGTTAATTGTTTTATTGTTTATGTGTGGTGCATATTCATGTATATATTGCATATACCATGTCAAAGATGCATTTTAAAGGAAATGAGATAATGGTCTGAGACAGCATTTGATTGTGGAAGTGTGATATTATTTTCTATATTTAATCCGAAGGTTAGAATAAGATCAGGGGTGTGACCTCCATTATGAGTAGGTCCTATTAATTATCTGATTAACCCATACTGAATCTATGATGGACACTGCTATTCTCAGAGGTTCTTCTAACTACAAAATGAAAATTAATGTTCCCCACAATTAATGCTTTGTCTAAAGAAACAACCATGTTTGAAACAAAATCTGAAAATTCACAGAGGAATTCAGAATATGGCTCTGGATGTCTGGAAAAAATGTAAGAGGGCCTGTTAACTCTCAGAGTAATCTTCAGACTCTTGTAAATGGGTCTGCTGTAATAATGCAGGCATACATAAAGATATGAAACTTTTCTGACTTTTAGTTTACCGCGCTTGTGCGCTTATGAAGACCATGTGTTGCAACTTATTAAACAGCTTTCCACACATGCCCGACCTACACGTACAACTACACATATGTCAGCATGCCAAATCCCAGTAACCTAATTATTTCAATAGACAAAATAACCATACAAAAATAAACCTTCTACTGGCTTTCTGGTCTACCATAGGATACAGTATGCATTGGTATATTTGGTAAAATGATCTTGCACTACCAACACATACCTATTTTTCTCTAGTCGTGACTGGCAATTCAGTGATATCAGTACACACAAAGTGAAAAGCTCTCACAGCAATAATAGACTGGAGAGAAACAACCTTTCTCCCAGACTCACAAGCTTCACATGACTCATAATCTGTTCAGTGGCAGTCCTCATTCCTGGCCAAAAGCATAAACTCTGAGCATGTTGCGAGTGTGTTCAGCACTGTAGTGTTCAGCACAGGGGTCAACATGACCACCAGATAAATTTGAGGTTTACCTAGGGCAATGCACGGTATGACAAAGTACAGTACTCTATCCCTTAACGCCATCTGTTGCACCTACCACCAAATTGTCTCAATTTCCCTCTAACCTGTCTAAGGTTAGGTAAGGTTGTTTTTCAACATTATAAATACAACTATAGAGCTGTGAGAGCAGAGGATCTGTTTTCTGAGAACATCCATTTCTTTTCCCTACATTTTTGACTCCACTTTAGAATGATTATCTGTATTGTTGATGCTAACAGAACCATATGCTTGGAAGATGATGACGTCATCCATTTGAATTGATGCTGCCTGTGAGAGGTTACAGGGATTCAATTCAGGGCATGCACATTAGAATGTCTCTTGACAGCTGAACAATCACCCAATTGTATGGATTAAGCTCTATAGCCCACTGACCTCTACCTCCTGTGAGATGTCAATGTCAAAGTTCAATTTATGCAGCCCAACAAGAGGTTTGTGATCTATGACAATTGTAATAGGGCAGTTGCTCAAGTAGTGACAAAAATGCTTAAATGGCCAACTATTGCCTAGAGTTCTTTGTCATAGGTGGACCATTTTTGCTCAGGATAAGTAAGTAGGTGAGTAGACTATGCAACCACCTGCTCTTTCTCATTTTGAATTTGAGACAGCACCAATAGCTGTATTAGACACATCTGTACTTAATGTGAATGGTTGGTTAAAGTTAGGTTATTAGTTAATGCCATGATAGGAGGAGATGTCGGAGCATTAATTCGACACACACACTCGGACAATGCTCAATGTAAAAAAAATTTAAATCCTGATAAAGCATCAAGACTATCGCAAAAAATCTGTAGGCACTGTCTTTCCTTCTCACCATCACTACTTCACTAGACCATCAATATCACTATCCTCTGATTTATCTTGTGCTTTGAAAATTTCTACCTGATGGTGAATTTCTGCCTTGAGAGCAGGAGTAGTCCTGTACACTTGCAGGGAAATGGGAGTGTCATCTATGTTTCTGATTTTGTGGGTAACCAAGCTGGTTCTACCATAGTCCTGAGCATGCTGAGTGAAAACCAGATAATATCAGATCATAACTGCGTTAGATAGATATGTTAGTACAAGAGACATGACTGGAACCTGTAACATTTTGAACATTTACATTATTTACAACTTCATCAATTATCACAAAACCATCCTGATTAATATCAGAAATTATATGCCATTAATGATAGCCTTATAAATGGGAGAAGCTTTGTCCAAAGAATTTCTGCCGCAAAACATGAATAGCCTCACCAGCAGGTGTGTATGGGCATTAAAGTAACTTTAAAATGTAGATTGATACAATTATTTGCCAATAACCTCTTTCATTTTGTCCTTCTCTTGTCTATAGTCCTTCTTGATGGTGTGGCATGTGGTAGCCTAGTGGTTAAGGTGTTGGGCTACCAATCGGAAGGTTGTGAGTTCGATTCCTACGTCCACCCAGCTGCCACTGCTGGACCCATGAGCAAAGCCCTTAACCCTCAATTGCTCAGTTGTATAAAAAGTGAGATAAAATGTAAGTTGCTCTGGATAAGGGCGTCTGCTAAATGCTGTAAATGTAAAAAATGTAAAATGTTGCTCAGCAAACTGTCCCAGTAGCTAAAACCACGGAGGCAAGTTGGCAGAAAATACAGCATCGGCCATTGTCTTGGCCAATTTACCTTTACAATATTACTCTTAGTAACCATCGACTGATAAAGGCATATATCATTAGCTCCAACATGGAAAAAACCTCTCTCTTTGTTCCAGTGAAGGGACATTGTAATGCTACAGTATACACATAAATTGTACCATTGTCAGCTTCCAACTTTGTGGTCATAGTTTGGAGACGGCCCATTTATGGGTGTGATGTTCCACCAACCTCATCAAAACATAAGTTTATGGACCTTAATTTGTTCACAGGTGTACAGTCATGCTAGTCTTGGAAATGGCCTTCCTAAGTAATACATATTTATAACAATTGGCCACAGAAGATTTTTGCATTGTGTAAGCTTTTGATCCACCTATTTCTGATATTGTGAATTATCTCATAAATACATGACCTCTGATGTAAACAAAGTAGATATGTGACTACTTGACTTGCCAAATAAAAAGTGTTTGCCATTACTCATTGTTGTGTTTATCAGGAGAGTACAGAAACTAGACTACAATTGCATAACATTGAAACCAGACATCTGTATTATGAAGATTAAGACAGCAGTACTAAATTATTTGCTGTCCTAAAAATGTAGGATTCATGTCCTACCTTTTCAGTGTTCTTAGTAAAATATCAAGCATTCTAGGAAATCTGCTAGAAATCTAGAAATCTTCTAGGAAAGACTAGAACACAGAGAATCTAAAAAAGTCAGTATTTTTAAGTGCTTCTATATTGTTGCGTGTATTACTACAATGTGTGCTGAGCTTACAACAGCTTTAACAATAGCTTTAAGTAGATATAGTTTTTATTAATATTCATTTTACAGTTGTAATAATTTCATTTTTTGTAATTACAGACTAGCAGTTTAATTGAACCATAGACTGCATGGCAGTATAAGGCACACATCAAACTGTAAATATACCACAGCTCTCATATTAAGTCAAACGTAAAACAATTTTTTGTCCGAAAGCTTACCCTCTATAGAGCTATAAATGAAAGATTTAGCTCGAAAGCTAATAATTTATCTAATATTAGATTAGATTAGAATTCTATGTTATTAACATTATCCAGCTACATGCAATATGCTTAATAAACTGGATATACCAGTGTAACACAGGACAGCTAGTACACATGGGAAACATGTATTGTTTCAAATGAATTTTAATATTGTTAAATGTTTTACATTTCTAGATAAAATACCTTGTTTAAATACAAATTTAGATTTTAATAAATTTTAGTAAAATATATTCTATTTTAGTTTAGAAGGTACAGTAAGAAAAATAAAACTTGTTGAAAACAACAAGATTTGAGTTTATTACAATTTATAAATTGTATTAAAATTATATTAAAAGGGTGCTCAAAAAAAATCCAAACAGTAGTTAATCTTGACAGAATAATCAGTTTGTGTTTGGCCACTTTTTATGTAACTTCTGATACTATTAAAAAGGCATTTTTAATGTAAATTTAAACAGCCATTCTAATGGTTGATTAGAATGTTACCTGAAGCTGATGACTTGTGTCTGATTGCACTGCAACCACACAGTTAGATAACCGCATGAATTAGTAGACATACAGGTTTTCCTTATAAAGTGCTCTGAGTGTATATAGAATTTTAGTGATTCAAAGGTGCAACCTCGTGGCAGTGTCTGTTTGTCTAGTAGTATAATAAAGATACCAGAGCCACACTACCATGTTACTACCATGTCAGAGTCACAGTAGTGGGAAAGATCTCTTTCCAATGATGCTTGAGTGATACCATACACGGTTTGGTAGGTAATAATATACACACACTTTAAGGGTGGCTAATAATGCAGGCCTATAGCTGTAATAAGAATGGCAGAGATAGACTTACTGTACGTCTTCTGGTTTGTTAGCACACCTGCAGGCAGCTACTAGTGTACAATTCTCTACTGAATCAATGCAGTTGAAGTGTAGCAATGTTAGAGTATGTTATCTTCCACACATGCATACTCCGGACTTTCCAAATATTCTTTCCAAATGAATCTTCAAAATCCACATTAAATCAACAGTATTGAAAGCTTAACTCTGTGCAATTGCACACTTCACACTTTGCTATTTCATTCATGTACATTCAGTCAAATTAAATTGAATGAAATGGCTCCTATGAAATAATGTTAATTTCGTCACCTATTTTTAATTTAGTCTTAGTCTTAGTCTTGTGCCAAATGTCCTTGTTAGTTTTAGTCATATTTAGTCATTCACATATCTTTTTTGTTAGTCTTAGTTTTAGTCGACTAAAAGTCTCGTCATTTTAGTCTAGTTTTAGTCAAAAAATTGTAGCTTGACCACATCTGGAATCTATTGTAAGAATAAATACAACGAGGCCTCATTAAATGCAATAATATCAGGAACACAAGTGTTATAGTGGAAATAAATAACTTAATGAAAAGCCTAAGATCAAAACTGTAGGTGTGTGTATATATTGTACATACATATATACATGTATATATATATATATACATGTATGTATGTATGTACAATATATACACACACCTACAGTTTTGATCTTAGGCTTTTCATTAAGTTATTTATTTCCAAATATATATATATATATATATATATATATATATATATATATATATATATATATATATATATATATATATATATATATATATATATATTGTATACACCATTATTGATGATATTTGGAGCAATATTACATGTAATTGTTAAACTTGATTCCCTTACATATACATTTGCTTTTAAGCCTAATTATTCATTTTGATTATGATGTGATTGTGACAGAGGTGTGGGAAGAGGTTTCAGGTTGGGGGTGCTGAGTTTTTTCTGTCACCACTTTTGAATAAGAAACAATATCAAGGCTATAAAACTTGTCAAAACTCCGCGAATCACAAAAGTATCAGTGAGAAGTTTAGAACACTCGTTTAAACAGTGCATACACTCAAACTTGACTGCACATCACATTTTTTACTTTATTGATACTGCTTTTAATCGTAATGCAAAGACCGGCCATCGGGACATAAGCTGTCATGTACAATAAAAGTGCCTGCGCAGCGACAGGAAATATAATTTAACACAAAAAGCCTGACTAGTCCAGGGGTGGACTTGTGCTCAGGAGTTTTTTTTTGAGCGGCGTGTTTCTTTCTACATTCTTTCTACACACACTATTTTGTTTCTTGATAACAGACCGCTGCGAACTATAACAGACCGTTGCCATGAAAAACAGAGCGTTGCCATGGCCACACAGGATTCTAACCGTAGAGACGGAGCGCACTGTTTTCTTTAGCGGAAACAATACAATTGTTTTTAAATCAATAAACTTCTTTTTAAATCATCATTTTGACTCAAATTATCGATTTATTTGGTAGGTAGCAATGTAATAAGCGGGATCCGCTTCGCGGACCTGTAACTTGAGCAACAGCACGAAGCCGCGAACTCGTGAATATTTTAAAGGCGTAACAGCTGATGAAAAAGCAGAGACAATTGTAGACGAAAATAAAGAGAGATTTTATCTTAGTTTTTATTTTATACAAAACATTTTTGTCTCGTCTTTTTTCGTCAACAATAATGCATGTTAATTTAGTCTTAGTCAGCATTTTTGGACAGTGGTGCAGTCTTGTCATCGTCTCGTCTTAGTCATGAAAAAAAAGGTTGTTGACAAACATATTTCGTCTCGTCTCGTTTGACGAAATTAACACTACTATGAATTGTGTAAGATCTATGCTGCCCTATTTACTGGAGTCCATCATATGTAATATACAGTAGTATGAAAAAGTGTTGGCCCCCTTCCTGATTTTTTACACCAGATGCAATGGGGAACACACCTTCCAAAAAGTTCACATTTTGTCTCGTCAGTCCACAGAGTATTTCCCCAAAAGTCTTGGGGATCATCAAGATGTTTTCTGGCAAATCTGAGATGAGCTTTTATGTTCTTTTTTGCACAGTAGTGTTTTTTGTCTTGGCCATGCAGGCCATTTTTGCCCAGTCTCTTTCTTATGGTGGAGTCATGAACACTGACCTTAACGGAGGCAAGTGAGGCCTGCAGTTCTTTGGATGTTGTTGTGGGGTCTTTTGTGACATCATGGATGAGTCGTCGCTGCACTCTTGGGGCAGTTTTGGTTGGACGGCCACTCCTGAGAAAGTTCACCACTGTGGATAGTGGCTCTCATTGTGGTTCACTGGAGTCCCAAAGCTTTAGAAATGGCTTTATAACCTTTTCTAGACTTGAAAAAATCAGGAATGGGGCCAACACTTTTTGACACCACTGTATGTGCCTTTTATATACAGTTGCAAATGGCATTTATATATTGAGAAAATATTTACATAGTAACATAGTTTGAATTGCAAGAAGATACACACCCATGACTATGGGGCTGACATGGCCTGATTTTCACTAACAAAAGTACGTGAACTACAGAAGAAAGATCAGATGTTCATATATAGCAGATAAGCAAAGCTTTAATGATGAGAGCTTAAGCAGGCATGCTGCTGAATGCAGAATGCAAATTTTTTTAGTCTGACTGGCATTTAACACATTACAGCAACAATTGTCCACGTATTTGTCATGCCACGTACAGTATACGCTCAATGACACATCTACTCTGGTATCACATGGTGCTTTGTTCTACATTTAAAATATTTATTTCCTCATCATGCATAAAATTCTGAACATCATTTACAATACTAACATTTTCCATTTCCCTATAAGAGTAGTAAAAGAAGGTGGCAAATACTTTAAAATGTTTTTTTAAATACTTGTACTCTCTGTGTTCACATAAAATTCAAATCAAAATACAATAAACGCCAAAAAAAGCAGATGACAATGGTTTGAACTGCACAAGATTAGAACAATAATTTGATACTGCATATAACTCCACCCAGTACACAAAAAAAGCTTTGTAAAGCATGCCAAGCTTCATAAAATGGGTTTGTAACTTTGTGGAGTGTGCATTTCTATTTGTTAATTGAATTTTGTGTTTTTGTGACTACAGGACGGTATAATTTGTTAAAACCAAGGGTCAAAGCAGTATCTGATCAGTATCAAGCTAAACTATGCGAATGAACATCTTCCTGCTGACTCACTTTTTGTATTTTCAGCATAAGCACACTATCAGTATGTTGGTCAAATTGGCTTTTGAACACTTATTTAACCACTAAGTGATTTACAATACACATTATGTCTTAAGCACACTTATTACAAACAGATAGTTTTTAATTAATTGTTTCAACCTCACATAAATAACCAAGACATTCACACTTAAACTGATCTACACTGAAATTTAGCTATATGCCCATTATTCACTTTAATAGGAAAACGTGTACACATGCTCCTATATGCAGCTACCCAGTCAGCCAATCATATGGCATCAGCACAATACATAAAAAGTTACAGATACAGGAAAGAAGCTTTAGTTGATGTACACATCATACATCAAAATGGGGAAAACTTTAAGTGTCACATGGCTATTGGTGCCAGATAGGCTGGTTTGAGTATTTCAGAAACTCCTTGGATTTGCATTTACCACACTCTCTAGAGTATACCTGAATTATGCAGATGGAAACACAGTGCTGATAAAAGAGATAGAAGAAAATGACCAGATTGGTTTGAACAGCCAGGAAGAAGACAGTAACTCACATATTATTACAAACCTGTTGTGCAATAAAGCATCTCAGCCCACACAAAACATTGAACTTTGAGGTGGATGAGGTACAATAGCAGAAGTTAAAGTCACAGAGGTCACACCATTCTGATGTTTGATATGCACATTAACTTCTTGACCTATATCTCTATGATTTTATGCATTGCTGTGCAGCTGCCACATGCTTTAAGAACTGCATAAATGAGAAGGTATACAGGTAGTAGATGCTATACACTCACCAAAGTAGATGGTGAGTGTATAGCATGTTAGATGTTTGAGTTACTTCAGTTTCTTTACAGTTGAAAGTCTCAATATGGCTAGTATAAATACAGAAACATCTGGAAGACTGGAAAGCTTGGTAATGAAATATCACAAATAACGCAAAGAACTATTCCTCTTAATAGATTCATACCTTTTTTCTACTAACATTCTTGCTTGCCACAATAATTACAGAATTCTATAACACCTTTAATGTCAGAAAATGCACCGGTTAAATAATGCTATACACCAGCCTTATATACAGCAATTTAATATACAGTACTCACTGTAAATCGTAAACCTGGTAAAAAAAAAAATGTTTACAGGCTCATAATATTTTACAGAAGGCTTAAATTCTAGTGGAATATGGAATATGTCTAGGCCAAGAGGTATTAGAATAGGTGAGACAAGGTCAATTGTTCTTCAGTTCAAAGCGGCTGTACACCTGCTTTGATTTCATCTTGTTGTAGTAGTTGACCAGGTCTAGTTTGCTGTGTCCCAGTGTCATTCGCTTCTCATCCCCCCGAGTGATTCTGTAATCCTGGCCTATTCGTTCCTTGGGCAAAGGTGCTGGTGGAGGAGGACTCTGACTACTCTCTGGCTCATTTTGTGAGAGATCTGGACCCCCAAAAGCTGCAGTATACGGTGGCGGCTTATATAATACATGGGGGTCCTTGTCCTTGGCTGACGAAGAGAAGAGGTCAGTGAATTTGTTAAAAAGAGGACTGGTAGGACTACGTACTTTGGGTGGTTTGTTCTCCATTAAAGGATTCGGCTGTGCTTTGGTAGCAGTTTGAAATACATTTTTGTGGTCATAGAGATCCAATGCTTGAAATTTGGACGTTGGTCCTGCAAGGCTGGTTTGGAAGGTTCCTGCTTTGGTCCATTCCACTCCAGAACATTCCACTTCTGAATTCTGCAGGGAATCATTGTGGCACAACCCGCCAATGTTACTTCCTTGAGGCATCTGATGTCCTGAATTTAAAACACCCCGCTTCTCTGCACTCTTGTTTGTGCCAGTGTCCTTCTTTTCCTGGTTGACCTTATAGACTTGAGAGGTTAAACCTGGAGCTGCTTTAATGCTGGAGATGCTGTTGCTGGACTGGCTACTGGAGTTTTCTGAGCTAACCCTTTCCCTCTCTCTATTTCCTCTGTCTTGGAAGTCTATATTGGGCATCATGTAATTGAAGTGGGGAAGACCTTCCTCATCAGGGTTATAGAAATGCTCAATGATTTGTGAGTCTGCGTATAGGCAACGGAATTCCCTATCGAAGCTTTCAGCAATGCGTCCTGAAAAGTGCAAAACCATGTTGCTGTGCACCTGAGCAGACAACCAGGTAAAACTGGAAGAGAAGAAGGTAACATTAGAATAAAACAAAAATTTGTTTACAAAATAACATGTACAGTAGATCATGTGGACCGCCTGAACAGTAAAAACTAAACTAAACTAAACAATTTAGTTGTTCTGTAGCAATGGAGTCTGGTGGCCTAAATGCCCCTGGTCAAACTCCTTTTTGTTTCACTAGCCACCATACATAATATCATAATGAGAGAAAGCTGTAGAAAGCTGCTATGATAGAGCAATTACTTCCAGGTAGACAACAGATCGGATTATTTTGTCAGTTCGCAAGACAATGAACATGTTCTCAAATAACTCCCAGGGGTTGGTATCATTGTATTAATTCCATGTGTTTGACAGCAAGTCTGAACTATTTTAGGTGAACACTTATTTAAATGCAAGTTGGAAAATGAGGAAAAGGCACACTAAAGCAGTAGGTGACACTTCTTCTGTGTTAAAGGTAGAATTCACATGGGGCATAAGCAAACTTGGCTACATCACATATGTTTTTTATGCTAATCTGAAAGACTAATACAGCCATTTGCATATTATGTATATTCAACAATTTAGAGTTCCATGCTTTTCTGGTGCCTGTGAATTTCTCACAGTTTTTAAACGAGAGGTAGAAACAGAGAAATGTAAATAATAAATAAATGCTTAATTTATGAAGGCTTCTGAATTAATGAAGCAACAGCTTAATCTTGAAAATGCATATATTTTTTTTTATACTAGACATTTTTCTGGACAAATTGATGCAGGATGTCAAAATCTGTGAAACATGCAATTCAGGAGAACAAAATATCACCTACATCAAAATGCCCAGCAACCCTGCAGCTGTGTTTAGAAAAAACTTAGGACAAATGAATTGGTTTTGTACATTTCTTTATATTACAGTAGAATTTACATTTCTCACTTGCATCAGTAAACATTCTAGCACTACCTGGCACCTTAAAATTGTACAGTATATGTGTGAGGCAGGGTTTTTGTGTTTCTCTGTAGCTATTGTCAGACAACAAGCAACACTAACACCATTTAAAGTAGTGCTGGGCAATTTTTTTAATTGCGATTAATCACATGATTTTTCTGAGATTGATCACATTGTTATGCACAAAATTCAATAATTAATTCAAAAGAAGTGCACAGTTTTATTTTAAAAGTAATACTATATGAACAAAAGTGCAAACCCTTAAATCAAATAAGGTGTTTTTTTTTACAGCAGTATTCCCTTTTACATAGTAGCAGTTAAAATATTTCTTGTAAATCTCAACTTAAACATTAATGTAATCAAATTAAATATAAAGCCAAAGATATTTGCCACTGCCTGGGCATTAATGTTTTGTCTAGTTTGTTGTAGAAAACAAGTTATGTTCAGAGTCCAGAGCCTCGATCATAACATTATAGCAGGCACTTTCCGAGCAACAGCAAGTTAACATTTCTAAATCTTTTTAAAAATTTATATTTTTTTTCTATTCTGAACAGGTATCAGCAGAAACATTTTGGAAGAGATTTCAAATGAAAATGTCCATTTAAGAATTCTGGAAATTTTCTCCATTTCTCTGTCCTGCTAGTTCTTTTCTGTTCATGTGAGTGCTGCAGCAGTCTTTGGCCCACACCAAATGCTCATTGGTTGAGATGTGTGATGACGCCTATCCCAAGCGGGTACTGATCTACATCCAACCTCTCCTATTACTCTACTATTATTATGGTTTGTCTGTATGTGTATTCAGAGCCAGTGAGTAATTTACTATTAATAATAATTTTTTTTAAAATAATTAACGCATTAACGGGATAATAACATGGTAATGTGCTTAGCCCTAGTTTAAAGTCATATAATACTGCAGGTATCATATACGTGCCATCAAAACTGTGCAATATTCAACCCACTCTTTAGACTCTACTCAGTTTTGTATTGTATTTTTATAGTCTTTTTTTGCATTGTGATGATATCTTGCACTTTACCTTTAACCAGAGAACAGTGAGAAAGATTTTCATTGTACTTTATAATGACAATAAAAATTTGCACTGCATTGGAAAAAAGCAATAATAGTACATTTGTATATTTCCTACTGGCTAGACTCAGACATAACCATGATCATTCAAGACACATTTGACCATGTACCACTCACATTTTTTCACACAATACTTGACAAGGTGTTTCAATGAGGACCAGTGACCTTTTTTTTAACACAGCATTTCACCAGTATTTCATTCTCTCCAAAAGAAGCATCACTAAAAGCTGACTGCATGAGCTATTATATGAACTCTCTCCCCCTCATAAAGTAAGCCTCACCCGCTATGTAAACGTTTTTTGAGTTCAACCTTAAGTGTCATGCTATAATATTACAACAAATAGAATATTAAACCCCTCCCAGCTCCCAAATGCACTACATGAAACAAATGAGTTGCAATTAAACATCTAAATAGTTTATATATTAACAGTCATCAGAGAAAGAAAGCACCATTAGAAAAATAAAAAAAAACACAACAGGTTTCAGTGTGTAGTCATTTTAAAAGAAACAAAACATTCAGAAACCCTATATACCCTATATAAATTGAGCACCCTATATTTCAGTAACATGTACAACCACTTTTAGCAACAATAACTAAAAATAAACATATTTTGTCATTTATTAAGCCCTGAAAAATAAAAATATACAACTCAAGGAGGATGTGCTTTCTTCTTCCAACATCTGTATGAGCGTATTTGTCTAGAGCTACTTAACATGCACCAAAACAGAAATACAAAGTAAATGGTATAACCCATCTAGTGTTTTAAAACATTATGTTTGAGAATGAGAACGCTCTTTAATCTTTCCATTTTTATTGTGTCTTAGTATCATTTTGGTATTGGCCTTTGAAAAAACAATACTTGGTATCAGTATCAAAGTAACAATTATTGTATATAGATGACAGTGAGGGAAATAATTAAATCCACAGAAGTCTGATACTGCATAGGGCCTGGGAGTTGCCAAGTTATCTTTCCTTTGCTAAGCTCTTATGCTTACATTGTGTTGTGTATATACTGTATATTATATTATGTCTCTATTCTTTTATATATTTGTATTTCTTTCTCTTTGCTGCTGTAACAGAGAAATTTCCCCATTGTGAGAGAATAAAGGTATATCTTATCTTATGCTTGCTGGGTCAATGTAAAGTTCAGATCACACCCCTTTGTGTCCTCACAAAGATTTGTTATTTTAATAAAATTAGCAATGATATGGTTAGCTGTATTTTTATGTAAATAAGATGTAATATCATAAAAGTAAACATTCATTTAATTTAGTGGGCAAGTCTTACCTGTATGATCCAGCTATTACTTCCTCGCAGTCAATGATCATGAATTTTTCCTGGACCTGTCCTGTAAATTTCTTCCCACTTTTGGTGCAATACGTGTCTCCACATACGCTACGTATTCGCATATTCTGTGGAATTGAATTACATTAATTCAGTGTTCCATAGTTTTTTAATTTCTGTATATCACTCCATTTGGAATACAACATTATAGAGCTGACACAAAAGGTTGTACTGGGTATCTGAGGCAGGGTGCATGACGTAAGATCTACTTTTGTAGCAGACTGTTTGATGCATTGTTGTTATACAATAGACTTTGACTGATGTAATAACTTTACACCAAAATACATCCTTTCATTCATTCTTCTCCACTTCTGCTGAGTATGACTATTCATGTATAATGTTAAGTGAACATGAACATTAAGAACATTTGTATGCAGCATATCTGCATGAATTAAAGTAAAAATCCATAATCAACAAATGAAATTAAATTTCAATTTCACCGATAATGTCTTGACTTACAGTTAAGTGTGAGTGCTGGATTTCTAGTACATTGCACATATCAGTGAAATAACTGAGATTCTTCTCATCAAGCAGAATATACACAGGAATCTTCCGTTTGTGAGAGGCCTCAAGCAAGTCACAGAATATGTCCACATCACTGAATATGTCCATGACCAACGCAATGACCTGCACACACAGAGACAATATAGGACGCAGACAAAGTTTAGCACTACTATAATATTTGCCCTTTGTCAAATTATTTAACAAAATCTAAAGAATAACCCAGAATGTGAAACTGTTTTGAATGAGTATTGAATGATATATATTCACACCAAACTTCCTGGGTTTAGAATGCATAATAGATTAGATTAGATAGATGGACAGACACATAGACAGACAGACAGTTTTACAGATCCCAGAAGGAAATAGTTTTGTGTCAGTAGTCAATAAACAGCAGAAATTCCAAGAATGCAGACTATGCACATTGAACAAATTTTTTAAAATGTGAATTTTAATTTAAACTTATAGAGAGAGTCAACCAATGTGTGTTTAATATCACTTTAGAAAGACAAATTAGCCTGGTCAAAGTGTTAAGAAAACTGTTTAAGTTTCAGGAAGTAACAATCACGTTGATTTAAAGCTAGGTAAGCGGTCATATAAAGAGATAAGCTGTAATCTAAAACATCTGTTTATTTTATGCATCAGAAGTATGGTCTCTTTTGATGAAGAACAACTACATACTTTTTAGTGTGTACTGGGACATACTAACAGATAATGATCTATGATCATTGTGAACAAACTCCTTAGCTTTTCTTCATTGAGTATTCATTTTATCATTTATATTGTAGAATTTAATTCACAATTCCATTGATTTATTTTTCCACATTAAGTTTACACCTCTCTTAAATGCATCCTTTCTACCTACCTACCTACTGTCACAAAGCTCCCATTGCCTTGTGAATAAACTGTCCGCACTTCCTACAGTATATCGTAGACCAACCAGGTACCTTTGCCATACTCTTTTCAACACACTATGATTTTGAACACATTCATTCTAATATTACATTCGGTGGTCAGAACTATGTCGGGTTGGTGGGGGTATTGTGCTGTTATTCAGTATCTCTTATTTTTTGTGTGTGACAAATTACAGTGCAAGAAATGTCATACCAAATTGAACTTTTACACATTGTTTACCATTTGGATTTATAGACAAAAGAGGGTGTGCACTTATGACAAGTTGTCACATGAGATTTTTCAGCACATCACCAGATCATTGTAAATATTGAATTTTCACATTTCAAGTTCAAACCCAAACCCAACTTAATGAAACAAAACAAAACAATAAAGACACATCTAAAAAGAAGGTTACTGTGTGTGTGTGTGTGTGTGTGTGTGTGTGTGTACTTATGTACACTAAATGTGAATCTATGTTAACAGGGACATTTACACCTATCTTAGTAAATACAATGTCAGATACATAATATTCTGTATATGATAAAAAATGATCAAATAATTACTTCTTATAATTAGATGAATTATAATCTCTCTCTCTCTCTCTACACTACCATATTGTTAGCTGTATAAAAACAATATTTTCTAAAGACTTACAAGAACTTGGTCCATCCAGCTTGCATTATAGTATAATAATAATAATAATAATAATACTAATAATAATAATATCCATTAAAAACAATAAAGAATTTATTGCCTACTAATTTTCACCATAAAGTTGTATGAACCCTGTAGTAATCAGCTGGTAACGACAGGTTCCATATAAACATTAGATTTTTCTTACCTTCTTGGCTTTACTGATCAGAGATCGGACCAGATCTTTGACATTTTGCGACTTGTCTCTTTGGAAGAAGATCTGGGTCTCACTGGGGCCGTGGCGGTTGGTCACTTCAGGCCAGCCGAGCTCAAGCATAGGCGGCTCTTCATCTGACATCATAGGGAAATAAGTTCCCGAAGTGAGCTCTGAAGCCGTGTCTCCTTCTCCAAAGTCCCCCACGCCATTCGAGCCGTTCTCGGGATCCCCGGACTTTGCCGCATGTTCGGTTATATAGCGAATTTCATGAGCGGACAGAAAGTTGAGCTCTTTCTCCACGGTCAAAACCCGCCGGTATTCCTTCTCTCCAGACTCTAGAAGCGCATCCGTGGCGAGACGCGCCGCTTCGTTATGGCTCAGCTCTAACGTGGATGAGGGCCGCCATGGGTTCTTCACCTCCTCCAGGCGCGCCGCAAGTTTCCCCAGCGCTTTGCGCCCGCTGCTTATAGGGTTCATCGTCGCGTTGATGGCCGGCAATTCTGTCCTGTTTCGATGGCAATTTGAAACACAACACGTATAAATAAACACAAGTGGTCACATAGCAGAAAGTCGTGTCAGGTTGGTCCCATCCATGGTAGTAAGGGCTTGCGTATTTAATGTTTCTCGATGTCGCGATCTTCAGCTCTCTTGTGTTAACTCACCTTGTTTTTACCTGTTGATCTACAGCCTGACACGTCCCGCCTCCTGGTCACGTGACTCAGAGGTAGCCGACAAATAGTTACGGGCTTTTGTCCTAGTCGGTGTGAATTCGTTGTTTCGAACAAAACAAACAAGCAATAACCAAAACCTCAAATGACACACACTTAGAACACTTAGTCACTGCTTTGTGTTTCTAAAATTACAATTTACTTTTCGCACGTCTTTGGTAAACTGGTCACGTGATGCGGAAGCACAGAGCCTCGCACATTCAGACTCGGTATGAACCGGCGCATGCGTTTAAGTAAATCATTAGTATTTTAACTTACATATATATATATATAGTGTGTTCATTCAACTGTTATGTATTGCATTCATAATAGCATCAAAGGAAACAGAACGAAAGAAAAAATAAATAAAATAAATAAACTATACAGGGGAGAAAAAACAGTGTTCCAAAGAGAAAAGGGTTTAAGATATCAATATAATGCTTAAGTTCAATTTTAAATAATATAATGTTAAGTTTATTATTATTCCATTTCTGATTGTGTATGTGATATTTTCCATACATAATTATTTTGCTCCAAAATCTTATTTTTAAAATAAAAAAATATATATATTTACCAGATAGTCAAATCTTTAATTTTGTGTATTTGAATATTCATCAGGATTTTAATGTACAAACACAAACATTTATTATGAATGTAATATGGAGTAGTGGGTATAATTTTTGTATTCTATTTTTCAACCAATTAAACATTCCAGTTTTCAAATGGAGAATTGTTGCGGTACTTGGTGTTATTTGTAATAAAGTTACAGCCTATTTGTAATAGGGTTTTATTAAACGCACACCCTTTAAAAATAGAGGTGGGCCAATTAGTTTTTTTTTTTTTTTTAATCTAACACTTGTGTTACATGATTGAGGAAAAAAAAAGTAATTTGTTGCACATTTTTGCAATAATACCCAAACCATGATAGTGCCACCCCATGTTTCTGGTTGTCATGAGATTCTTATGCTGGAGTGCATTGTTTTAATTTAAACCCAAAAGTTATATTTTGGATTTGCCTGACCACAGTTTATTATTTCAAAAGGCTTCTGGCTTATGTGGGTCTTAAAGTGTTCTGTTTGGAGAGTGACTTTTCCCTTGATATCATGACATTTTCAACCTGTCACTGTCTATATTATATATGTGTTCGTGTCTTGTCAATGTCATCCTGTTACACTGTGGAGCTTCTGTCACTAAAACAAATTCCTCGTTTGTGAAAACATACCTGCCAATAAAGATCTTTCTGATTCTGATTCTAATTCTGTCACTGGCCCAGGTCTCTGTTCCCAAATACCAGTGCCCAAGCATTCATCTGCAGTGTGTCTGAATGATTTCTGCCATGTTGCACTTACCCCCATTGTTATGAACTGCTTTGAGAAACTGGTTGTAAATCATCTCAAAGCGACACTTCCACCTACACTGGACCCACACCAGTTTGCCTACCACTGAACAGGTCAACAGAAGATGCTATTTCCACTGCTCTTCATCTAGATCACCCACCTAGATAATAACAATACATATATTAGGAGGTTGTCATTGATTTCACCTCTGTATTTAACACAGTCCTCCCCACTAAACTGATCACCAAGCTTAGCGAACTGCCACAAAGACAAAAGGGCTTGTTGTGAAATTCTGAAAGACTAATAGCAGCAGACATTCCCCTATCTACATATCTCTCTCTCTCTCTCTCTCTCTCTCTCTCTCTCTATGTCTGTCTGTCTGTCTGTCTGTATGTCTATCCATCTATCTGTCTGTCTGTCTGTCTGTCTGTCTGTCTGTCTGACCGACCACACCTTGGGAGCGAAGTAGTAGTGCTTCCTAAATTTCGATATCATCTGTCTCAGATGCAGTCTTTACTGACAATTGGGATACTTTGAATTCTGCCCTTTTAGGGTGAAATGCTATCCAGAATATGGTTCAGTGGTTTGCAAAACATAAACTACTCATTTAACCAAATCATCTTGCTAGTTGCACCAATCTTAGTCGATCGTAGTAACATTTGCTGATGTACATTTTTAATATATGCTTTTTCACTAATCAATAAAGAGAAACAAGTGAGGACTTCTGAGGCATACAAAACAAGATGGATTAAAAGATTTCAAGTCATCAGGTAGTATGTGGCATGCATATGCTGATATGACAGGATATATAACACTAGTACTGAATGAAAAAAGGCATAAAATACTTCTAAGAACAGCTTGCAACAGTCTCATGGCTTAAATTTATCAGAAAGTATTACTGTACATGTGAATCATATAGATCACACAATATAGTGTATAGGCATTCTATGAATAAAGATTAATTCTAAAGATTCACATAGAACTAGTAGTTTTTATGTGAAAATATTTGTTTTAACTGATTTATATGAAGGGTCCAGACATGCTTAAGTATTTAATAAAATGCCTTGTGGTGGGTGATTTCCAATCCAGGGTGTATTCCCACCTTATGTCAAGGATTCTTAGGATAAGAATTTATTACATATTAACTGTAACACCAACCAAGATAAAGTGGTTACTGAAAGTGAGTGAGAAGGAGGAAGTCTTTTTATAAAGGTTATGGTCACCTGGTTCATTGCCAGTCCCTGGAGACTTTGCCATATATATCTGATTAATCAGCAGAAACTAACTTTATAGCCGAAAATTGCCTTATTTGAATATGTGTAATGGTTGATAGGAACAGGATGAAGTGGTATAAAAGCTGACACACCTGTATGACTGGTCCTAGCACTATAGACTGTAGATATATGTAAATACTTGCCAAAACACTCCCTCAACACTCTCTCACTCTCTCTCTCTCACACACACACACACACAAATTCCGTAATTCAATGCTGTGGAAGATATTTATTATTATAAAAATGGATCTTTCTTTATAATCATTATTTGTAGAGACCTTAATCAAAACAATTATTTAAAAGAACAAAATATTTCTTCTATCGCTGAGAATAAACCATAAATCTGAGTAAAAAAAATTAAGTCAGCATGAATACCTGCCTTTGACTTACAGGAAGCCAATTGTTCTTTGTGATTCTTTTGTTTTGCTGTTGCCCTTTTTAGCTCTTCCCTTTTTCTTTGTCAGACAGTTCCCCTTCCGTAATCTGTCCAGTGATACATGCTTTAGCTTTTCCTTCCTCTCGTCAATGTTCAGACAATTCTTTGTCCTTTGAATTCTAATGTGGGATTGTGGGAAGTAATGGCATTCAGCATTCATTTTGGTCTGTTCAGTATCAAGTTAGTAAAATGGTTTCTTTATAATGTGTGAATCTAGCCTTCATGAAGATAAATGGCAAGATTATGATAATGTATGTGAGTCAAAAATGTTGGGGGGGGGGGGGGGGGACGGGACGGGACTCTGAATGACTGAAACAAAACTCAGAATGACTGTGTGAATTGTGCATGTTCTTTCTTTGTCTAGCTATCTTGAGGTTTCTTCTAGTTTCCCCCAAGTTCCTAGAGTGTGCCCTTAGGTGGGAATTATTGTACAAATGTGTTTAGCATGGTGTCCCATGAAGAGTGTTCCCACCTCACACGTAGTGATACCAGGATAGGCCCTGCATTAACTGTAATTCATAACAGCCTTTTGTACTATGTAATGGTTTCTTGTAATTTTCTTATAAATAGTAGTATAGAATCGCTCCCCCAATTTTTCTACTCTATCTAATCTGTTCTCTATGATCATGTAATGTGGGTTGCTTCCAGGTTCCCCCTATGTCCCAAACATATAATGGAAGGTAAACGTGACTATGAATTGATGTTAGGTGTGAATAATGTAGGTGTGTATGACTGCTGTCCAATCAAGGGTGGTTAGGTGCCCAGGAACACATCACAAATCACATCACATGCAGAGAGTACTCAGTACTCTACAAATACTGGTGCAAGACAAATGTACAGAACAGAAAAAAGTCACTGACCAATATACATGCTGTTTAAGCTCAGATGAAATCTAGAAGATGTAAAGAAAAAAATAAAGATTGAATAATTCATTCCATCAGTTTAACAGAGGCGTATAGACTTTTATTTACTTTAATATTGCCTTTTTGAATCCACCCTTCTATCTATTCCATTGTGGAATGGATATATTTATTGTACTTCAGGATGTAAACATAAGGAGTGTCAACATAGATCAAGGATTCATCCATATCCCAACGCTTATTGCATTTTTATTATGCAAAATACAGAATAATACACAAAATATTAGTGCCAATTTCCATTGTAGGTACTATCACAGCAATATTTTGGCTATGTAATTTTGGGTTTGTACAATCCTTTTTTTTGGATAAGCATGTGATTTTGTTTTCTTCAGATCAATGGAATATAGATATGAATAACAAATGATCTGAAGAAAACAAAATCACATGCTTATCCAAAAAAAGAATGTACAAACCCAAAATTACACAGCCAAAGCAAACTTGACACACCACCATGAATCAGCATGTGTCCTCATCTGTTAACACTCCTGTTCACATATGACAGTAACACACTTTTTAATTTAGAATATTTAACATGCAAAACAAGGTGTCATTGTGAAGGTGGGGGTGTCAGGGATGGTAAGCATCATAAACAATTTAAGCAATACTAAAAATAAATGAATGAATTTTATGTTGGAATTTTTTTTTACAGTTTACATTGCTGGTCACAAGGTAAAACCTACTTACATGTGCGCACAGTGTCTTTGGGTTCAGTCTTTTTCCTTAAACATTGTTTATCATTTGTAACTGAGATTAACAAAAATTGGATGTATAATTGCTATACAATCAAAGCTAATGTCCTGAGTTAATAGGACACCCTATCAAGAATTATTGATGGCATGTTCGCTTGTGGCATGGAATTAGAATACTGCAACAACTGCAACAATGAGAATAAATTAGATCTTTTGGAATCTTTGTTATTAAGACTATTGATTTAATTCTTCTCTATATATGCCATGTTTGTGAACAAATGGCAAATCCCTCTGTACATCTTAATTGGCTAAATAGTGACGAGAAGGACTGAACATAATGTTGCCATTAAGTTAATCTGTGACACACAATGTAAAATTGATTTAGAATGGGTTTAGCATGGATATTCCTTTTTTAGTTCAAACAATGTATGATTGTGTAACCAGTACTGAATAGCTAATAGCAAAGTCAGGAATATCTGAAACAGGAATACTAAAATTGAAGTGTAATCACATTTTTATCCTACTACCTACATTAAATAAACAGCACAACCAATACTTTGTACAATAAACATTTGTATGATGAGCCTCGTTTGTTGGAGGATTGACTGTGGCTCCCTCTGTTGGCAAAAAAACCCCCCAAAAAACAGCTAAATATTTTTCTAATGTAATATCTTCCATTAAAATAGGAGTGTTTTGAATTCAACATGGTTGGGAAGATGCAAATTTAATATGTAAATGGAAAGTAATTTAGCTTTATGACACATTTCTTATTGAAATACATAAACAATGTTATGTAAACAATGCAAATGTCTATTAGGAATTAGGTAATTTTAAAATTAATTACTGAATTTGGGTTTAAGACAAATTCTTACTCAATCGTTTTTTCTTATTAGCCACTTTTATTCAAGGGAATTATTACTACACCAGCATTACTTGTAGGTCAGTGTTTTGTACTCTTTCCATCAATGCTTTTAGCCCAGAATATCATAACTGTAGCTAAAAGGAAACAAGTCTAGGCCTGTGTTCACAAGTGAATACTGCAGTGTGTTGTACAAAAGCATGTTATTCAGCCTGTCCTGCAGTTCCTGGTAACACAATACCTCATGTTTCTACAGTAACCTACTCAGTAAATTCTGGCACTCTTGCTCTTACAATGACTTGTGTGGAACACGAACACACACACACACCTTTTTTCACTTTAAATGCCTGCTCCTTGTTTCACCACAGCTGCAAGAGAGTGAAGAAGAATTGTGATCTCAACAATATAACTCGTGTCAAAAGAAAGAATAATTCCAAACAGTATGTTTTTTTTTTTTTTTTTTTTTGGAGAAGAAAAAAAAGCACATCACCAGAACACCATACCCACATTGCAGCATGGTGTTGGTGCCATGTCTTGTGGTGCTTTTTCAGTCAGAACTGAGTCTTTATCAAAGTTAAGATAATCATGAACATTTACATTTGATTTTAGTGCAAACTAACTTCTGTAAACTTCAGCAAGTAAGCTGAAGATGAACATGAATTTGATCTTTCAGCATGACAATGACTCAAAACACACTAAATCAAAGGAATGCCTTAATCATAAGATCAATATTTATAAATAATCTAACTAGAGCCCAATGATCCTCATTATTTTTCACATAGTATTTATATGCTGTAATTTCACAATAACAATTTTTTTTTACATCCCAAATCCATTTTTAGATATCCATTGAATGTACAGTGCATACATACTGTATACTCTGCTTGTTTTCATAAACAAATAATTGTTCGTTGTCATTTGACTTAAGGGTACATGTATGTGTGCATGTGCATACATGTTGGTGAAAGACAGAACAAATTATTACTCTGAAGTGTCCACTGACTTTTTTGTGTGATACCAAAGAAACATCTTTATTTTATCATTAAAACAAACGAGTCCTTATTCCACAAGGCTTGGCGATCCTAGCAAACAAGTAATCTTATACACGTTCCTCTAACACAGTGAGAATAGGGTTGGAGCTACAGTCATGGCTAAGGGCATAAACATAATGCCAGCTCTTCTAATGTGTAATTACAGAACATGGCTGAATCCCCCATACTCTCTTAGGTTAAAAGGTTCACGCAGTCCCATCACAGTATGCTGGTTTAATGAGAGAGGGAGAGATACAAACTGAGACAGATAAGGAGATCATGCAGTGCAGGGCATGTCTTCAAATCAAATATCCAATCCATGGAACTGTGGGTCTGACAGAGTACTGATCAGAGGCCTGCATCATTATATGTTGGACTGGACACCTTCAGGATGCTCTGTGCATTCTCCTCCACCAGAGGACGCCATTTAACCTCTCCTGTTAGGAGAAGATCCTCCCCATCGAGAGCATCAATAAACTGCATCTGTCAGGAACAGGACAGAAATAGGACTAATTATGTATTTATTTGCACAGTATGGTGAAAATTGAAGAACACACTGAACCTTGAGGAAGATGTGATACAAGACTTTCACTCTTGACAGCCAAGAAAAAAAGATTTTTTTTTGTCCTGTCCATATTGTACTGCACAGATATTGTCCATATTACTACTATCAGCTGTAATAGGTCAACACCATTGAGGAGAATTGCAGACAGAACACAGATGAAAAGTGGTTGTGTTCAAATTTTTTAGTAGAGGTTCATACCATTTGCATGTGTCCTGGGTGATGTGTTTGTAAGTGGACAGTGCTACAAAAGGGTGAATGGGGTTCAAATGCTACAATTTAGAAGTAGTATTGTGGTCCGATCATTTTTTTGCACTCACAACATTCTGAAAAGAATGCATCTCCTTTTCGGAGCTTCTTTCATCATCTCATCTACTATTCTTTTGATTTTCATTTGCAGATCATGCGAGTAAAACATTTAAAACTGCTCATATATGTACATACTGTAAAATAAGATTCATGGAATATTTTAGCCTGAAAACAAATGCAGATGTAGGCTGCTGTAATAAATGTGCACAACAACCTCCGAAATGGTCATTGAAAAACAATTCATAATGGCAGGTGTGAACAGCTATGTATTTTGGTTGTCCACATTTCTTGAACAGGGCCCTAGAAAACTTAAGGTCAATGGGTTACATTTTTTAAAAATATTTTTCCTGGTACAAAAATTCTATTGTGGATAATATAGGCTGTGCTGCACTCTGCTCCACTGTGCAGATTAATCTCACAGTTGTAAATGAGAAAGCTTGCATTCATAAAGACTATTTGACTATAACATTGTTAACTGTATACTGTAACTGTTTAAAACTAGATATATAGTATCTAGTATATATATATATATATAAAACAGATATATGCACACACACCCCCCACTGACCTGCTTGCGCACATATTCGACCATAAGCTCGAGCTGTCTTGAATCCTCACACTGCCTGTTAAACAGATTCCTCCAAAGAGCTGCAGCAAGAACACAGTCATCTGACAGGATTCCCTAAAATGAATAAAAACATTTTAAACATTGACTTAATTACCAAATTATCATACTGGACACAAAACCAAAAACCTGCATATTCATTGTCATGAACATGTTCCCTGTGCCTGAAAATATTTTTACCTAATAGCTGAAGAGGTGCTTTCCATAAAAGTTAATAAATGTTCTTCAAATAAAAAATTAAAATCAATCATTATTTGAAGGTGATTGATTTAAGTCATTAATCATAAAAATAATGATTGATTTTAACTTTTTATTTGAAGAACATTTATTAACTTTTATTGAAATAACACTACATACTAAAAGTATAATGTCTTTAGTATAGAAGTCTTTAGTATAACACTAAAGACTAAAAGTAACACTAAAGACTTTTAGTCTTTAGTGTTATACTTGAAATTAATACACATTTTAAATCCTATCACTTTGAAATATTACTACATATTATTAAGTAATGAACAACATATATAAATTATGTATTATTTATAGAAAATAATCTACACCGGTTAAATGTCACCCAATTCCCCAAGAAGTGAAAGAGACACTGGCGCTATTGGAACCCAGATGTCTTGAAAGGGCACGCGCAAACCAGAAGCAGAGCTCCAAAAACCTTTTAGGTCCAGGTCCAGGTTATAAAAACTGATAAAAGTGTGCACAAAGGACCAGCCTGCACAAATATCCCGGAGGGGAACACCCCTGGCTAGAGCACTGGAAGAAGGATTACCCCTGGTAAAGTGAGCCCGAACACCCAGAGGTGATGTCAAACTGCAAGCCCCACAGGCCTGGTCAATAGCCACTGCTTCCCAGTGCACAAGGCACTGCTTGGAGTACCCTTGTTGCAGTCACCGTAGCAGACAAAAAGAGAAGAGGACTTAACACATAAGTGTTAAGAACCCAAAATGGGCACAGCAGTTGCAGTCTCTCCTGCTCTACTGACTCATGGGGCAAAGGGCAGAAGGTCTGCAGAATGACTGGACGATTGGCTATTACATGCACTTTGGGAACATATACCGCCCTGGAATGCAGAATAGCCTTGATCTTACCAGGAGCAAACTCTACAAAGGAGGGGGCAATTGACAGATTACTTATCCTTCTCAAGGAGGCCATGGCTAAAAGTAGAGCTGCTTTTAACGTCAGAAACCTCTCAAGAGTCTGATGCCATTGGCTTAAAAGGGGCTCTAGGACCCTTTAGGACCACTGAGAGGTAGCAGGAGAGGAAACATGGTCTGTAGGAAGGCCTCAGGTGCCTTCCTACAGAGACCAGAGGGTGTGATGTTCATGGTAATAACCGTCACATAAACCTACAGTGTAGAGAAGGTGTCCAGGCCCTAATAGAGGCATTACTGCAGAAATTTCAGCACTGTACTGATATGGCAGTGACCTGGATCCTACTAATGTCAAAAGAGCATCCATTTTAGCTTATGAAATCCTAGTTGAATGAGCCTTAGTATTCAGTATAGTCTTACAACCTTGGTTGCAAGACCAGAATCTAGGAGATGGCCCCCTCAGGGGCCAGACCCAGAAGTTCCAAATCTTGGGGCGGTGGAGGAAAATTGCCAGCTGAGCCTGAGATTAGGTCTGAGAACCATTAGGCCCTGATCAAGATCTTCCATGCCCACTTGTACAGCGAGCATCTGTACCTGTAACTGCCCTGATGGTTGCTACAGGAGACAATTGTCATATTGTCAGAGCAGACAAACACATGGTAGCCCCTCAGCTCTGGGAGAAAGTGTTTCAGTGCTAGGAACAAGGGCCCTTACCATTTAGGAAGCCGAGTACCCTCTGTGCCTGGGCAGGAGAGAGGCATTAGCCTAGTCAAATGTCCTTTACAGCAGAAATGATGGACTCCCCCCAAGCATGGGACAATTGTGCCCTCATTGTAGTTTAGTCAAACACAACCACCAAGAAGGTAGTTCTCTGAGAAGGAGATACCCGAGGCCCAGGGCTCCTATGTGGGCTAGCCCAGAATTTTGGTGCCTGGCTGCCATGTCCCTCGACTGCACCTAGGGTTACCCCTGGACATTGACACCTCGATATGGAGGTCTGGGAAAAACGTTGGTGCCTGTGTAGAGGTGGAGTGCGGCCTGAGGTAATATAGCAGTCGTCATGCTTGGAGTAACTGGGCAAGGCTAGCCCTTTTCCTAAGGCCAATATAAACTAAGCTTAGCTACAGCATGTGTAACCACCTCCAAAAGCTCTTTGAATGGCACAGACTGCTGTGGCAATTCGGCAAAAATTCGGCTGCTCATCCCCTACATGAAGCTCCTCAGAGCCTGATGCAGACATAATATCCACACAAAATAGCAGTGTAAGCTCCCGAAGCTAAAAAAGGGATAGCCGAGTAGGGGGAGAGGATAAGGCAAAGGGATCACCTGTCTCATGTTCTTAGAGGTTCCATTTAAAACATATACAGTGGTGTGAAAAATGTTTTCCCCTTGTCACTTCCTGATTTTTTTTTTTTTTGCACGTGTGTCACAATTTAATGTTTCAGATCATCAAACAAGTTTAAATATTAGTCAAAGGTAACAAGTAAACACAACATGCATTTTTTACACTTAAACACTTAAAGGTTTTTTTATTATTAAGGGAAAACAAAATCCAATCCTACATGGCCCTGTGTGAAAAAGTGTTTGCTTCACAGTGTTTGTGAACCTTCCCAGAAGTGGCTGGCTGACCAAGGTTTACATCTGGCATAAAAGTAACATTGAATTCCAGAAAAAGATCATCATACCAACAGTAAAATATGGTGGTGGTAGTGAGATGGTCTGGGGCTGTTTTGCTGCTTCAGGACCTGGAAGACTTGCTGTGATAAATGGAACCATGAATTCTGCTGTGTACCAAAAAATCCTGAAGGACAATGTGTGGCCATCTGTTTGTGACCTCAAGCTGAAGCGAACTTGGGTTCTGCAGCAGGACAACGATCCAAAACACACCAGCAAGTCCACCTCTGAATGGCTGAAGGAAAAACTGAAGCCTTTGGAGTGGACCAAAATTCCTCCATAGCACTGTAACAGACTCATTGCAAATTATCGCAAACGCTTGATTGCAGTTCTTGCTGCTAAGGGTGACCCAACCAGTTACAAGGTTTAGGGGCAAGCACTTTTTCACACAGGACCAAGTGGGTTTGGAATTTGTTTTCCCTTAATAATAAAATCCTTTATTTAAAAACTGCATGTTTTGTTTGACTAATATTTAAATTTGAGATATTTAAGTGTCTTTGACTAATATTTAAAGTTGTTTGATGATCTGAAACAAAAAAAAGTGTGACAAACATGCAAAAAAAAGAAAAAAATCGGGAAGGGGCAAACACTTTTTCCCACCACTGTACATAAGCATCGAAGGCAAAACTGGTTCAACCAATACAGATAGATAAATACTTTAATTCAATTAGAAATCTTCAATGATGAAAGTATTTATGTTAACAACAAACAAATCCAATTGTAATGTTTGCTCATGGAAAATGTGTGTTCAATATAAGCAACTTACCTCATCATATCCAAAAATAGCAGCATAAAATGTTTCAGTCATAACCCTCATACCCTCCTTCCTCTGAACAGCATCAATCTATTTAAAAAAGAAAAAAGAGGGGTGGCATGATGCATGAGATTGTTGTACACCAGACCTTAAAAAAAAAAAAGGAAAATTCTCACAAGAAGTGTTCATTTGGCTACCATTCAGTTTTTCACCATCCAAATCTATCCCAATTACTGTTGCAGTGTTTTCCATTTACATTTAATTTGTGTGTGGTTCCTTTTGAAACCACATAGTGGTGCAAAACACCTAGAAAAAAAAATGCTGGCTGGAAAAACATTCCTAGTGAGTCTCTGGCTTTTACAAGCTAGTTTAACTGGAAGAACCTTTGTTCAGTCAGTCACAAATAAATGATTTGTTGTTGCTATTAAATTTACACAAACGTTTCCTTTTATTTGTAGCATTTTATTCAGCCGATTTGATCAAACAGGCGAAACATAGCTTTTTATTAGAATAAGGAACAGATGCCTTGATTTAAATGTTTGATTAAATTTTTTGGTCTGAATTAACATTCATTATTAAAGTACCACAGATATTTTTGCAACCTCAACCTGTGCGCAAAGCACCTGTACATGATTACAGAGACCGACCTATAATTACTGTCATCTGGCTGTGGTTTACCTCCTTCAAATTTACACTATGTTTCTTCTTTCCTTAGTTATCTTCTATGCTCTCCTCTCTCATCACATTCTACCTTACTTTTTTCTTGATACTTTATCAATTTAGTCTGTCAACTTTTTCTTGATAAGTTCACTAAAGGTCAGAATGTTATACTTCCCAAAGAAACCAAGTCTGAAAGCCAAGAAAGTGCTGCATATGCACAATCCTGTCTGTAAAAGCATACTAGCGCTTAGAAAAACATACACCCTGAAAATGGTGTGCAAACACCAGCCAGATGCTGTATGTGTGTGTGCGCACAAAGTGTTGGACTTAATGGAAATTCAACAAGGGCTGGTGGCACATAACACAAATGACAAGTGTTTTCCTTAACTCAACACAATTAGCATGCGTAACCTAATGTTCACGAGGGTTTTGTTGAGAGACATGCTGTAACACTGCCCTACTCACACTGAGCTAACCTGTTGCAAACCTGTCAGACATGCAATTACTCATACTGCTTCTACATGACTTTTTTAACCCTGACCTGTTAAATTCTTATATATAAACATTTTTACTTAGTTTTAAACCTGGCTAACCTCTTTGAACTAACACCTAACATAAAGTGACAAAGCTAAAGTGGAAAATGATGTCAACATTCTGCTGCGACTTTAATGCTTTAATACAGCATCCAAAAAAACAAAGTAAATAAATTCGGAATAAAACCCTCGTGTCTTAAAATGGCTCAACAGGACTCATTACCCACTTTCATGTGTGTCATATAATGTACAACACCATCAAGAGAAGACGGAAAAAAGTGTACTTCCTCCAGACACATGTTGTGACAATTATGGAAAGATACAAATGCGAGGAGGTCAACAAAATATTTTCCCAAGTGCAGTAAAGCACAGAATTGTTGGCTGGATAAAATAATACCAAAGGACCAAAGTGCAGAACCAATGTTATTCTGCTAAGTGTGTGTTTAGCCACACTATATGGCCAAAAGTACAGTCCCTGTGAAAGTATCGAAATAGCATATACAATTTGCTTCTTTTTGTTATAACAGGAGTACATTTGGGTTTCAGATCAAAAGATGAATATGAGATAATAGATTAGAATTTCAGCTTTTATTGCCTGGACAACATGGAACATTATTTAACACTTTCAGCACCAATTTTGTCTGAACCCAACCATTTTACAAGTGATGAAAAATATCCATGTCCTCTTATATAAATTGTTTAAACTAGTAATAGCGCTCAATGTTTGATTTAAATCCTGGTTTTCCCTGTAGAAGGCTGCATATTTTGTCAAAAGGATTAAACCCATGTAAAGACCAGAAAGCTGTCTATGAGAGAAAAGCAACCCATTTTTAAGCTTAAAAACATGAAACATTCAATCAGAGCTGCTGCAGAAATATTGGGTATATCCATAATTTGCAATGTCCGATGGTAACAATGGTCCGACCAACAACCAGAAATTAAAATGGCCATGGAAAACAGTAGCGGTTGACTAAAACAGCTGTGAAGAAAAACCCAGAAACAATGGTCAGTGACAACAACCTTCACAGTGGTGAAGGTATCGCAATCCCCTGCTGGAAGATGCAACAAGCAGAAAATATAGTGAATCATAAGAAGATTTGCAAATCAACAGTGAGATGAGTCACAAAAGTTCTGGAATCAACGGTGGTGGTATTATCATCACTTGGAAGGAGGAGAATGAATTCAGAAGTATACAGAAACATTCTCTCTGGCAAGGTACAGAGAAATGTATTCAATCTGATTGAGAGTAACAGCAAGACAATGACCTAAGACACATTGCCAGCATAAAGTCCTTAATCGGTGAAAAAAGTGAAAGCTTTTAGACTGGCCAAAGTCAATCACCAGACCTTAACTCAATTGTTCATTCATTTCATCTGAGACTAAAGGGAGAAACGAAAACAAAACCAAAAAGAAACTGTGGAAAAGCTTTGGAAAAGCTTAAAAAATGTAGAAAGAAATATGCATGAATCAGTTTGAAACATGCAACCAAATATTAAGTGTTTTTAATTTCAAGACTGCCTGTACCTACACTTCTGTTTACCCAAGAAGAGGGCAGTATACTACCAAAAGATTGTCATATACTGTATATATACACAGGCTGTATACTCACTACTTTACATTGTAGCAAAGTGTCATTATTTATATTTGCATAAAATTAATCACTTCTATTGGCTTAATGGTCTTAAATGTGTCGCCAGTATCGTTAGCCTGCAAAGTAAAATACTCTTACACTTAGGGGCCTGTGAAAGGGGGATCTGACAGTAGAGCTGCTGATTTCATTAAATACACATACATGCATGTGCATATACACATTTTAAAGTGTCACTACAGTCCAGATTTAATTTCTCAGTTTTTTAATATGTAGAAAAAACACTTTTCATAGGAATTCTTGGGAATTATTTGTAAAAAAGTCAAGAAACATTATCCTTTTTTTCCATGGCAGGGCCAAATGGCTACAGCTGCTGCCTAGTGCCATGCCGTGCTGGCTCATTGAGAGTGTGGTTATGGTTTCTTTTTCCATGTTGTGCACTGCTCAATGAAAGCTAGAAAATACTGTAACAGCACAGAGTGACGCATGGATTAGTGACAGTATCCTGTGGTTATATGTGATAAATTATGCTGTTGCACCTGTATAAATATTGCATTAAATGAAATATTTAAACTCAGGTTGTGAGCAACACAACCTATTGCTGAAATAATAAAGAAGTGTGTATTCAGCCATGGTACAGCATTGTTAAACTTTTTTTTTAATACACCTCTGAATGGCATTACTAAAGTAAATAGTGAAGTAGTCAAGCATTAATTAGAGTTACGAAGAACAAATATAATCCTAATATAATAGACAAATGATGTCTGTACTGCTATCTGTTGTATATTTACAGTTACAAAATGTCAATTACATTACATAAAATCAGTTTGATTACCATATTTAACCCAATCTTGAAGAGAACTTCAAAGTATTGCCTCACTTAACTTGATATTCCTCTGTATGCTTAATAAGACAAGCAGCCTCCGTCATTCCACAGATTCATATAAAAATGTGAAATAGGACACAGACAAGTTTTGAGCACATTAACAACTCCTTGCAGTGGTAAATTTAAGTCCATTGAAGATCAGTGTGAGGGACTTCACCAAAATCTAAGAATGACACATGCACAAGTAAGTGACTATACACTTACTGTCCACTTTATTTGGCTTGAACATGAACTGAAACTCTTGACCTGTATCTATATTATTTTATGCATTTTGCTGCTGATGCATGATTGCTGATGGGACACCACAGTTACAGTGGCACCCATCATGGAGTGGGATATATTAGGCAGCATGTGAACAATCAGTTTTCAAAGTTGATGTTTAAAAAGAGTGAAAACTGTGCAATGGTCTGAGCACCTCCGGCCAAATTCTGGTGGCTGGATGACTGGGTCAGAGCATCTCCAAAACAGCATGTCTTGTGGGGTGGTAAAGCAGAAATCAGAATCTGGCCTCTCTCAAAGTTGTTCTATGTGCAGGGGTAGTATCTACCAAAAGTGGTCCAAAGAAGGTCAACCAGTAAAATGGCAACAGGGTCATGGGCACCAATGGAAGCTTATGGGGAGCAAAGGCTAGCCTGTATGGTTCAATTCCACAGAAGAGATACAGTATACAGTATTGATAGCTATGATAGAAAGGTGTCAGAACACAAAGGTGAATTGCAGCTTGCTGTGTATTGGGTTGCATTCTGACCCCTTCAAAGCACCTACAATGGCTATGTGCACATAAGAACTGGACCGTAGAGGATGTGGTCTATTCTGATAAGTCACATATTGTTTTATATGACTTAACTGGGGAAGAGAGGTCACCAGGACACACTATGTGAAAAGGGCAAGTTGGCAGATGCAATGTGATGCTCTGGGCAATATTTTCTCAGAAAATGGGGTCTTGACATAAATGCGAATATTTCTTTGACATGTGCCTAGACGTTAGATTGAATTATAAACCCAACCATCATGGAATTAGGATTCAACCCATGACTGGTGGTTTCAATTAGCCTTTTATGAATGGAGATGGCACACACATCTGAATTTTGATACAGTGGCTTATACTTGTAACTCACAAATATAAACATTGGTATTTATTTTTATGCTACATTACTACTACAATATTTGTTCTTACTGCAAATCATTAAACACTATTTCTGCAACCTTCTTTATTGAGCAAAATACAATTGTGCTGTTTAAGTAACAGGTATTGTGATAAAACTGATACCATGTTATACAGTTGCCAAAGATATCATGCTTTCAAAACATTAATCATGTATCGTGGATTAAGCACAACAGTCACAAAAAGGTTAAAACTCGACCTCTTGCTGAAACTTACCCCCATGATCTTGCTTCTCTGTTCTACATCCTCCCACATAGAATGTACGATGTAGCGACACATATACTTCCCTTCTCTGCCTTCCTGCCTCATCCTCACCAGGCACATCCTGCAGAAGAGATATGCAATAGAACTAGGGGAAAGTAGATATAGGGTGCCAATTGTGGATTGCTTCTAGGATTACAAATTCCATGAAGTGTGTGATTGTCATAGTAAAATGTCAATTATTAATAAATGACACCTGTCTAGGTGACAAAAAAATGAAAAAGATTCTATTGCTTGTCTGTTGAGTGCTGCTGAAAGAAATCCATGTCAGAACTCCAAAATAACTTTACAGACTTAATTTCTTGCATACCAAATGTAAAAAACAAAATATAAATCTCCCCACTGCCACATTTCTGACAGCAAACTGTGCTGGATTTCTTTAAAAGCTGCTGCTGCAAATACAAAATAAACTGCAAATACAGTTAAAACATACGTGATCACACAACATAGGATATTTATATTGATTCAATTTTTAACAGCATGAGCTTGTCCAGCATTTGGATAACTTAATAGTAACATAATTAGAGCCTAGAAATGCTAATAGCCATTCAAAAATGCTAATGTTTAATCCATTAAGAAGCACAGTTTACCTTAAATGGACAGTATTTCCTGATTTCTATTCTGTTTTCTTATTGATGAAGGCAAATGTGTTGCCAAACTTGCTGTCACTGAATTGGTATGTGTTGCTCTAAAACCCCTCGCTTGGTGGGATGTTAAAACAAAATCTTAGACATACAGTTGAAGAGTGTCAGTAAAACTCACATCAAACATCATACTGGGTCCTGGCATTCATGTTGATGATACTTTAAGTACCACCAAATTGTTTGATTCTGTGGTTGGGGTATGATAGATAATTTTAACTGGTCCTTTGGTCAGCCTGACCTCTGTGAATTTAGAAAAAAAATAACGACTAAAAAAACCCCCAAACCATAAAAAAGCTGTGCTCTTTCTTTTATAGTATACGCACCAATGGATCTACTCCGAACAGCTCTCTCCTAAATCCATCATGTGCTAAATCTTCCAGTAGCCTAATGCCAGGTCTTATCAGACCACTTTAATTAATGTCATTAATATGAAACTTTAATAAATCCCCATGTGCAATTAAAATACATAAGCTATTTAAACTTGACAATCCATATATAAAGTATATATAAAGTGCTGTAATCCATGCCAATTAGGCAATTTTACTGAGTCTCCTTATTCAACACAAACTCATAAGATAGCCTGATGTAAGAGATTTAACTGAAAAATGTTTACTAAAATAATAAAGACTGAGCAATAAGACAATTATTACCACAAGCCTGTTGGTAAATGGTTAAAGTGGGTGACTGACAGAGCAGTACCATTAAATTATGCTATGCTAATTATTGTTTGATTTTTTTTTAAAAACTAAAACAATAGCATATGTCATAAGTGATGAAAGCATACACAATTGTTCATAACATTCAAAAAGTGTTTATAGTTAGGCTATTGTAAAAAATAACATGAGTTATGTTACATAATAAGACAGATCCTATGCAAACTGTGTAGCTGGCAAATAATGAATTAAATCAGTGAATGCCAGTTGGTATACGGGTGGTTTGGTGTTTACAACATTGAGTGGAAAAGCTCAATGTGTATTTAATCACAAGGTCATTCAGAAAAGTCACATGCATGCACACTCCCCTATCCCCCACACACAAACACACATCATTAATCATTCATTTCATTCTGATGACATCACATTTTGTGAAAGTCTATTTTCATAAAAACAGCCAGAACCAGTCACGTGTGCACTAATACATTAGTGAATTAGTAGTTGAAAAGTGGGAATAAAATGTGATGACATCACTGACAAACAAAACATTTCCAAATAAAGAGAACAAGATGTTCAAAGATATAATTTTACATTTTTAAGAGTTTAAGAGTAATGTTTATCCACAAAAGATATATAAGAGAAGTTCTGTAGTGAGCCACAAAAACAAAACAAACCTGTTCATTTAACAAAAAATGTGAATAAATGTAAATTCTATTCTACTATATTATTTTATTTTGTATTATATTGTATCAGCATGCATTATAGATTGAGTGGGAGAAAAGAAAGTTAAACGACTTCAGGAACCTTCAATAATATTGCACTACACCTGGCATAACCTGGAATAGCTAACAACATAAAGAGGCATCAGAGTCCAAATACTCACCAAACATGGAGCTGTGCCACCAAAAACCAGGAGTTGAGTGTGTCAGGAAGGGAGCACTCTATATGAGAAAGATAGGGCGAGAGAGGGAGGGAAGGAATATGGGGGAAGGTGAAACAGAAACAAGAACACAACATTAAACCAAACAGTTAAAAAATTATGGTTCACGTTTGCACCTGTTTTTTTCCCCCCTTGGTAAAGAAAACAACGTCTGTAAAACGACACATAAATCTTTCATATGGTGATAAAGAGTTCCCCTTACGCTCATTTCATTTCTGCTAAAGTTGAGGGGTGCTTGGGTACTTCAGTTCATTTACAAGAAGTCTCCTCATAGGCATGAATCAAGCCTCATAAGGTCATGCTTCTAAATTTTCAAGAAAACCCTTCTCTGACCAAACAAATAAAACACATTAAATAAACAAACAAACAAAAAAATACTTACTTTCAAAAAACTCGTCGTAGTTGATTCTCTCAACACAGCAAGTATACATACGCAAAGCAGCTATTTTGATTTTCTGCAAGAGAAGAACAGCTGATCACGTTTAAAAAAAAAAAAGAAAAAAAAAATCACACAATTTGCAATAGTGTTTAGGAAAAACCATATACCACAAGTTTACAATGATAAAATATTAATAGTATAATCTTATACAGTTGATCTAAAGGACTGCTTCTGTGGTATAAAAGAGACATCTGCATTTTGACCCAGTGTGTTGACCTTTTTGTTTTCATGGAAGAAAGGAAAAAGTCACTCTCTCCTTTTCCACTGAAACAATGTGTACTGTACAAGTAACTGGTTGCAATAGTAAACAAACTTAAAGGCAAAGCTTTGTAACTGATCATGATTGACTTTCAAAGTCTGCTGTTCATAGAAAGTAGTCTACTCTAATCATTACTAAATATTGCATTGACAGTATATTAATTGATTAAACACAAAACACTACTTGAAGAAAATTGGTACTCTACAATAAAAAACATTATACATGAAAAAAGTGATGTGTTATAAAACTATTATAACATGATTTTTGTTTTTGTAATATAGATCTTTCATTTTATTATCAACAGGTATTGGCCTACTGGATAATGTTTCATTTTGTGGCCAAGATTCTTGTATTTAATTTTGTAGGATTTAAAATAAAGTCCTCAGCTATTACCTGTTCACTTGCATGCTCAGATTGCAAACTCATTCAAGTTATATAGGATACAAGTTTCTGCTAAAATAAATAAAAACAATTTTACCCATTTGTTGTATTTGAGCGGTCCAGTGAAGCCCATGGCCTCAATAAGTTTGGTGAAAGCTCCAACTTCTTCCTCTGAAGTCTGAGGTGTATGTTTTACAGCATGGACCTGAAGACAAGAGAGAGAAAAATGTGCTTGGCTTCAGGTATATGCAATAACCAAGTTAAAAATGAAAACTGTTTAATATGTAAATTTGGAATTTGTCAGGTTATGTTACAAGACTGCCAAATGACACGAACAAGCAGAAGCTGTCCCTAAGAAAGTCATTATGTCTTCATTAAAGCTAGACTTTTTTGTCATAGACACAGGACTTCAACAAGCTGACAACATTCACCAACACTGTTCAGAAAAAACATGTTTAGAACATTTCTAGGAATGTTCATGTATGCACCATTGATTATTTAAAAAGAAAAAAGGACAGCAAATGTGCTAAAATATTTAATCACAGGGATAAAAAGAAATCGTGGGTTACAAGTCAAGTCAAAAAGCTTTTCAATTCAACTTTTCAATTCAACCATGTATGGCTGACACAGTACACAGTGAAATAAGACAATGTTTCTAAGGACTTAAGTAATTAGTCAATAATACAATATACAGTTATGTATAGTTCAGTGAGCACTAAATACTGTGTGTATGCAAATGTATTCCAAGACCTTCACAAAAAGAAAAATCTGAAGAATGAACCTGAATCTGGACAAATAATGATGCCACAATCCTGAAACCGCTAGTGATGCAAAAGAAATGTCAATGGCAGCCATAAAGTCTAGACCAAACTGCTTATACCTGATGCAGTATAGAAAGGTCCAAAACACCCCAGAAAGCTCTATGTACAGATTATGTGTCCGTAAAGTCCTTCATGAAATGCACCAAATGAAAGAGCAGGTTCAGTGGTGGGCCACAAACATCTTCATGATGGCTATCACAGCCTATGTATGTAAAGCCAGCCAGTGGTGAATGCAAGCTGTTTGAGGCTGAACCAAATTCATGCATAGATCTTACTGAAGATGTTGTAGAACATTGCATATAGTATTTTCTGAGGGAACGCTGGCTCTTGGGCTGTAAGAAGGTTAGTTAAATTGGTGTGAATCTCCAATGACATCTGAACTGGAAAGGGCTACCAGTGTTGCGTTAGTGGTCTGGCCCTCAGGTTACAAGCATTGTGTCAATGTAAGCCTCAAGTGTCAAGGTACCGAAAAGTGAACACCACACTGTTCAGTGACCAGGGCAGTACTCATTCTTATAACTATCTAGTTAATTCCATGTTATTTTCCCCATACATGAAGATTTTTAGCCATTCCATAAGGTGCACACTTGGGTCTGTGCTTTCATACCCTTTCACACACACTACATTCCCATTCATATTAGCCATACCGATCTTCAATCTCCAGTAAACACACACAAACACACAGACACACAGTCTTTTCAGGTGCTAACATGAGTCAAAACCAGGATAGTTTGCAGCATCTACCAGACTTTGACAATAGTCAGATCCAGAGCAGCTGTAAACCAAAAATCCTGTCAGCAGTGCAAAGTAGAGGAATACTTTGCTACTCCAATCTCAGAAGATCCCACAAAAATTTTGGAAGTCAGGGATTAGAAGGCACCTAATAATATTGACTAATTACAGGCAGCTGACATAACACTAAAACCTTTGTTTGACAAAGCATGTGTGTTTATGAGTTATGACATAAGGCTAAAATGTATGTGTCGTGATAATGTTAGGTATCTTATGTTGCCTGAATGTTGCAAGCCACAAGGGGGAGCTTGTAGTACCTGCAGCACCCTACTTTCATCATGCTTGCTCTGTATGCTTTACGCTAAGCAAATACACGTGTTGAGTTCAAATTACACTGTTCTGCCAAGTTTTGTATCACTAAGCCATATTAGCACAATAATACTGCAAAGATTATTTTAATATCAAACCCGTAAACGACGGCAGCTGTCTGGGCAAATTTTGGTTTTATACCTGACGAAAAAGGACTTCCGAAAGACACTGACACAGCAGTATATGTGTGTTGAATATGTAAAAGAGAAATACCAGCAAAAGGCAACAACACCACAAATCTTAAAAAACATCTAGACAGATCATCCCACTGAATTTGACGAAGATTGCAAGGCATCCACAACCACACATATATCCCGTCAGCTACCAATAGCGGAGGCTTTCAAAAAGGTAACGAAATATAAACGTGACAGCATCAAACGGTGCATACTGGCAGACAGTACTATGAGGTACATTGCAAAGCAGATGCAGCCGTTTAATACAGTGGAAAAACCAGCATTACAGAAATGCTCCAGAACTTTGACAAGTAATATGAACTGCCAGGAAAAACATAATTTTTTTTAAAACACCAATACTGATGAAGAAACCAAGTACAAGCAAGTGAGGAAAGATATTTTTAAAAATTTGAAACAAATTCCTTTTTATTCCGCTACTACAGACATGTGGTCCAGCTCTATCTATCTATCTAATAAAAAATTGCCTTACAGTTTCAGATACAAATCTGAGATATTCGCTTTGAAATGAGGATTAATGTTTATATTATTTTACACTACATAAATTATTATTATATATAATTAATATATGTGTGTATGTATGTATAAAATAACTACTTAATGTATTATAAAGTAATATAATCATTAATCCTTAGTTCTACTTGAAATCAATCATAAATTTGTATCTGAAGATATTTTTGTAATGTAAATATAGTTATTAAAAACTTATAAAACTATACCAAATATGTTATATTTCCTCCAGGATGTCTCTAACCAATGGAGTACAAAGGTCTGGAACAACTACCTGCAATCAGACGTGTCCTGACTGACCACAAAAAACATGGGCACCTGAACCGGACCTGACAGGAGGTATCTGTCCTCTAGTTCATCAATGCAGCACTGAAACCTCTGGCTGATGTTAATCAGGGGAGATGTTTGCAACAGGGTCTTTCATGAAACCTGTGCTGGTCCTTTTAAAAGAGAAACTCTTATCCCCTGACTCCAATGACACAATTCTAACAGAAAATATCAAGACAAAAATGTGTGCTGTTCTTGATCAGAAGTATAGCCCAGCTAACATTAAAAGCTCCTGACAAAGGCCACGCTTACTGACCCAAGGTACAGGGATCACTTTGGAGAAACAGGAATCATAAGTGACACCAAAGACACTTAAAAACGATGATGGAGAGGAGGAAGGTGGGAAATGCACTTTGAAAATATTTGACAAATAGTCATGTGAATATATTTTGAGATATATATATATATATATATATATATATATATATATATATTTTTTTTTTTAAGATAACCGAACTGCTGGCCTTCACCCTTTACAGTGTCTAACAAAGCAGTGGCAGAAGATGATGTAGATAAAACACCTTCTGCACCAAAAAAAGAAGAGGCTGTGTGATCTACTGCAGCACATGAGCTCAGCCGTCTACCAATGTGTTGCCAAAAAGAGTGCAAGCTGATGCTGAGCTGACACGGTACCTACAGGAAGAGGCACTAGATACCTCAGAAGATCCTCTGCTGTGGAGGCAAGATAATAAATCCAGGTTTGGAAAAAACATTTTGTGCATTTGTGCAAAAAGTACTGCTTCAGAAAGAATGTTCAATACAGCTGGCAATATTGTGACCCCAGATACAGTAGATGTTGTCTTAAGCCATAGAACGTCAACATGCTAGTGTTTCTTTCCCGTAATCTACAGTACCAAGCCATTAAAGAGCAGGATCAGCCTTGTTTAGAAATGTGACATTTACAGTTCTGATATGGTCATAGTTTATTGGGATTGTTTTGTCATTTACAGAATTTTCAAAATTCAGAATGTGTGAATATGGTCTTTTCCTATGGTCACTGTATTGTGATCATTTCTGTTATTTTCAGAATTTTCATATTTCTGAAAGATACAGTATATATTATTCACTGAATAAATAACTATATTACATTTATTTAAATGAGTGAATTGTATACTGCAATCAGTTAATTGTCATTTAGAAGAACGTCAAAGCCCTAAAAGTCACCATTTTAAACGTACATTTACCTCTGCTATTGCAAAGAGATTTACCAATAGACTCTCAGAATCATCTATCATCTGGCCCCAAAGAACTCTCAGGCAACTGATTACTTGGAGTCAGTGTTTCGCTACACCCTAGATATTGTAGCGAAACTTAAAAGAAAAATAATTAAATAGAAAAAACTAGCACCCTGGTACAATGACCACACACAAACCTTAACCCAGCAGTGTCCAATCTTATCCGGAAAGGGCAGGTGTGGGTGCAGGTTTTCATTCCAACCAAGCAGAAGCCCTTTGTGGATAAGATTGTTCACCGTTCACCGCTTAAAACAATCAACTAGGAAATCAGAACATGGCTTCAAACTAAATCAGTATTTTTAATGTGAAAACCCCCCCAAATTTTTATTTAATACTCTAGCAAAATTATCTAGTATTAAAACAACTATAGAAAAGCAAACACCATTAATATGCAGTAGCAATGACTTCATAAATTATTTTAAGAGAAAAATTGATCAGGCAGAAAATTCAGAACACTAATTTAAATCCAAACTATTTGATAGATAATGCAGTAGTACTGTTTTAATTCTCTTCAAAATTAGTTGAGTAAATGGGAATGTGTCAGGAGATGTTCAGGGCAGTGAGACTCTCAAGAAAGTCCACAAAATCCAGAATCTATGGTATGACCAGCACTTGACACTACAAGTACCAGCATTCCACAAGATGCTGCTGCAGTTGTCATTTTCTTCAAGTAAGCTGTTGGAAACGCAGCAAGGGCCTTACACCATCATCATAAAATGGGGCTGGTCACCTACAAGGTACACTACCCAGACAAAGGGAAGTAGAGCCAAGTATACCATGTCAACCTCATCAAAGAGTGGCAAGGGAAGATGCCTCAGTGGAATAAGGCCTTGTCTGCATGCAAGGTGGTCCTTAAGAATAAGGAAATTGATGACAGGGTAAACTATTGGAAATCTGGATAATCTGAAGAGTGACCAGAGTAGCTCCTTTAAAGCTTTGCTGGCTACCCTGAGATTTTCAGACCTGAGCCTGGGAGAACCAATGTGTAGGAGCACTCCATCCAACTGACGGACCCTCCTACTATTCAACAGAGGCCACACTGTAGCCGCCTTGATAAAATAGATTACCTTAATGATGGACATGAGAGTAATCAAATCCTCAACTAGCACCTGGAATAACCTGATTGTTCTGATGTCCAAAACAGAATTGCTGAGGCTTTATGTGAACTTTGGGAAACTGTGGCCCAGTCTAATGCCTACCCAATGCCCAGAATGAGACGTTACCACACTTTACATCTGCAAGGGCTACTGGAATGTTCCACTAAACAGGAATTCCACGGATTACATCATTCAAAACACCCACAAGCCTGTTCCAGTTTATGAAAACACCATTTGGGTTGCCACCATGAGGCACCAGCAAGCTTCCAACTGCCTGGGAATATAAAAAAAGCCATCTAAATTTCACTTGCTAATTACCGTATTGAATAATGTGTTTCACCTGGAAACATGCTGTTTGACCCTAAATGATACGGTAACTAGCTTCTCATCTCTTAAACAACCATGTTGAAAGACACATCCTGTGTTCATGACAAAAAATATTATTCTGTTTCAAACGGGCAAATTATTGGCCTGCATCAAGCAAATTAAACAACTAGAAGATTGCTGAAACTACTAAAATTGTGTTAAGAACTGTCCAACCATCATTTTAAATGAAGAAACATGGTCAGAAAAAAAATCTTGAATTATCGTGATCTGAGATTACTTAAATGTTTGGTGATATCAAATTGTTAAAAAAAAAAAAACAACGGAAGAAATCACAGCTATCTTCAATAGTAAAATCAAGAGCATTTTCAAATGTAGCCTTAAGAAAACCACTTATCACCGAGGCTAGTTGAAAAAAAGGCTACAGTTCGCTAGGGAGTATACAGATGGGATTGTGGAGCAATAGAAAAAGGACAAGTGGTCTGATGAGTCCAGATTTATCCTTTTCCAGAGTGATTGGCACATCAGGGTAAGAAGTGAGGCAGATGAACTGTTGCACCTATCATGTCTAATGCCTACCTACCAAGCCTGTGGGGGGCAGTGTTATTATCTGGGTTTGCTTCAGTTGGTCAGGTTTAGGTTCAGCAATGTTATGTGCCCAAAAAATATCATCAGATAATTACCTGAATATATCATATGAATGACCATTTTTTTCTTCAATGTATTTTTTCTTCCTTGATAGCATAGACATCAGGTATTGAAAATACCAGGATTTATCAGACTCAAATTGTGAAAGAGTGGTTCAGGGCGATTCCACTGAGAATCTTTGGGATCTGCCAGACAAAACTTTACATGGCTGTATAACTCCCAACATCAGCCCAAAAATGAATGCAACTGTGGATGGAAATAAATGCTGTGACACTGCAGAAGTTAGTTAAAACAATGCCACAGCAAATGTTACTAAAGGAGAGTAAGTATATTGAATTGTAAATATTCTTGGCCTGCTAGGAAATCTTTAAGCTTCAAAAAACATCATTGATAGTGGTGTTGACAAAATAGTTTATATAATTAATATTAAGTCTATTGTTTATTAATAGCAAACCTAAGTAAATGCAGTGTATACTGAGTAATAGAACTAGGTACTGAGTATTAATTAGAGTAATAATTACATGCATTCTGCAGTATATTTCACCTCATTTGGCCTTCTGTACAGAATACTTTATCTGCCACTGATCAATACAAGCTGAAGGTTGTATAGGAATGAAGTTGTATAGGAATGTTGTGCCATGTAGAATTGCTTTCTTCCACAATTGCAAATTGTAAGGCTTCAGAATCTCCTACAATTTCTTTTTCTTTCTTTTTAACATTAGTGAATGAATCATATTCACTACACTTGCAAACGTAAACTATATGCTTTGCAGGAAAAGTTTGGAGAAGAACCTTTAGGTGTGATGGTCAGGTGTCCACATACTTTGGCCATATAGTGTACATAATTGTAGTATTTTAGACAGAACAAGAATGTTTCTTAAAGCTGAAGGAATAACAAATCAAAGTTTAACAAAGTTTAATTAATACATTTTCTGTAAAAACCTGTGGTCAATTCAACCCCACCAGTAATAATTAATGTTTAATAATGTCACCTCTTGTGTGCTGTGAAGAGCTCGACATTGCATCCGAGTATGCAATACAGCTCCTGTATTGCAATGACAAGACACCAAAGTTTTGGCAAGATCCTGCTCAGTGGCCTGAAGAGAAAGAAAAGTATCTACATTAAAACAGTTTAAAAATAAAATGCAAACACACACATTCTTGGTCAGATATTTATATTTTTATATGAAAATATTTAATTAGATTTTGCATGATGATATTAGTCTGAGCATACTGGTCTGATTACATATAGTTATGAGGGAAAGTAAAATGGTTACAGTGATAATATTATTGCATAGAGTTATAGAAAATGTACAAGATTTTGAACAAAGACAGAAAACTAGGACAACACTGCAGTTCCACATTGATTTAATAAACGTTTTACAGCTAATCCAAATCACCAATTCACATTACTAATGTTATAATAATATGCATTATTTTAATAATATATTTAACAAAATTGTAAGCAGACGTCAGCATGAATACTTTGGGACTTCAAAATGACAAAGAAATCCCCACACACTGTCTAAGAAAATTGTATATAGGATCATTTCATTAAAATCAAAATGGAAAATCATTTCCATTTTTTAAAACATACATTGCATTTTTATTCATATTTTAAAATATTTTAAATATTTATCAAAATGTCTTGCATTCATATTGTTTGTTTGTAAATGTTTGCAGCCCTTTCTTCCTCATTTCTACTGTATCCATATTATTTATATATATATATATGATTTGAAACATTTAAACAGGTTAAAAATTCATGTAATATTGCTGTAACCTTGTGAAAAACATTAGTGTGTGACTATTGCACTTGACTGGACCTGTAAAAGGGCACTGCATGTGTGTATGTATGACATGACACTTGCCCAAAGTTTAATAACAAAAGAATCCGTGCTAACATTTATAAACAAACTTCTACATCACCTAAGGACGGCTTTTATCACCTAATAAGAAGGATATTGTGTTTACACCGATAGCCGAGACACTATACGAGCTAAAACAACTCCAATGACAGTGTAATGTAGCTTAGAAACGCAACCAAACGTCTAATTTATTACCTTCCCGAAGACGGTCCTGCTACAAAGACCCGAGCTTAATAATTGTCTGAAACATTGCTGCAGAGGGCGTCGATACATGATTCAACCCGAAGTCACAATAATAAATTATTACAACTTTACAGCAGGATTTATTTCCCTGCTAAAAGAACACACGTTGTATAACACTGCTGTGCCCTGCCCTCTTTTCCAGCAACGTCAGGATCTGTTCTACCGTCAAACAGGCTCGGCTAAAAAAAAGAGACGAAATGAAACGTTCTGCTACGGCGCCCGGCTACCTACTTTCTTTCTTTCTTTCTTTCGTGAATGTGCAGATGTAATTATTATACAGCAATAAATACAGTAAATATTTGATGTGGAAATGACTACATGACTTCATCCTAAAGACTTACTAAGTCATTTCGAAGGCGTGTAAGAACACATGGGACTCCAAGTTCCACTCCAATATATAGTGTAAATCCTATTCCTAGAGTTTCACTTAAAATTAAGATTTCTTAAAATAACTTCCCAGTTTCTTTTACCTTGCACGTACACAAAAAAATACAGTTATTTCCTGATATTTACATTTCGACGTTTTAAATAACTTGGTGCTTGGTTGCAGATCACCACAGGTTGAGCAAAAGTGTAGGAATTGATAGACTTAAAATGAAATAAATGAAATAAAACTTCAAATTTGTTTGCATGTCCCTTGCTTGCAATTACTGCTACAAGCCAGTGATTCATTGACATCAAAAAACTGTTGCATTTGACTTGTGTGATGTTTTTCCAGCCTTGTACAGCAACTTCCTTGTTTTGAGGGTTTCTACTTTCAGTTTCTTCTTCAGGAGATGAAATCTATGCACAGTTGGGTTGGGGTCAACTAATTTCCACTTTTTTCCCCCTTGTTGAAGTACTGTTTTATGTTGTTGGCAGTGTGTTTTGGGCCATCACTGTATTTCCATGTTATTGGCAATGATTGCAACTCATAAATACTTGTACATGTTTTGTATTTTATTATGAAAGTTTGAATTATAGGGTTGTCTGAAAAAGTAAATATTACAGTACTCATGATGCTGAAGGATTTATTGTTGTGGCAAGCAGCTGACAGAGGATTAATTGTGAAACTCACTCACTCATTTTCTACCGCTTATCCGAACTACCTCGGGTCACGGGGAGACTGTGCCTATCTCAGGCATCATCGGGCATCAAGGCAGGATACACCCTGGACGGAGTGCCAACCAATCGCAGGGCACACACACACACTCATTCACTCACGCAATCACACACTACGGACAATTTTCCAGTGATGCCAGTCAACCTACCATGCATGTCTTTGGACCGGGGGAGGAAACCGGAGTACCCGGAGGAAACCCCTGAGGCACGGGGAGAACACGCAAACTCCACACACACAAGGCAGAGGCGGGAATCGAACCCCCAACCCTGGAGGTGTGAGGCGAACGTGCTAACCACTAAGCCACCGTGCCCCCCTAATTGTGAAACTAATAAATGAAAAAAAGATATATATTTATATTAGGATGTGACTATAGCACTTGACAAGTTAGACACAAGTGGTTTAGGATTGGGATTGGAGAACATTATTATAAACAGAAAAGAGAATTGTATATGTATGTCCTCATCTAAAGACATAAGCTTTTATTATCATATAAGCATGGATATGGATGGCATTTACACTGAAGAGTAAAGGTAGTTAGAGAGAAACTTTATGCTCTAAAGGAACAGCAGTGACACAAAATGGCATGATTTTCCTACATAAAACAATCTCTGGTCTCTATGGTGGTGTATTCTTTTTTTAACAAAAATTGCAGTCCTCAGAGGAAAATCTCAGGGTTCTACACAAAAGTAGACTTTCAGGGCTATTCATTTTTTGAACAATCTATCTAACAGGGCACAAATGGGCAACAAGAAACACCTGCCAGTTGCATGTTACAATATGTGCTTGAAAAAATTGTGGGTTCCAACAAAAGGTGGCATGTTCTAATACACAAAGATGTAACACGCCTGGATGAAAATATTAGGAGATACAAGCTGTTTAATTGTAATTAAATCTAGTTTGAGTTTTACAAGGTCTGTACTAGAAATTAAAATATGCAAACTTTAAATATTAAAAGGGTCTACACACTCAAAGTCACACTCAAGTCACACAGTGATTTCATAGCTCCCAAGCATTTGAGAATATAAAAGCACGCATCATTGCATCAACAAATTGTTCAAAGGTATCCAGGCATTGGGCCCAACTACATCCAAAAATCACAAAATATGTAATACCCATTATGCATGAAATATTGAGAAAATAATACGTGCCACCCCCTCACTAGAGCACATGCACTGAAGCTGCAAAAAACAGTCAGGAACTTTGAAGTTGGGATGTTTTCACAGCAGGGAGTAGGTGAGGTAATGTTTTTGGTTTTCTGTGCACAAAAGACTGTTTATGGTAGGTGAGAGTCTCTTCCTCAGTGCTCTGCAAATTTAACTGCCACAAGTTTTCATGTTTCAAACCCAGGAAGGAGAATGTCACTCTTATTGCCAATGAAATATTTGTCTAGCTTTCACTGCTGCTTCATTATGTGTAGAGGAAACATTGAGGAAATGGGAGGGGAGCAGGAAAGCATGTGGCTAGAATTATGGCTCGTTTTGTGGGGCACGGTCCAAGGTCTTAGAGAATTGGTCATTCAGAGAATCCACAGAGTATGATTTCTAGAGAAAAGAATGTGGTTAGGGGAAAATAATTTGGAATGTTTTCAGTGTTATTGCACCACAACAGGTACTGTTACACAAATAAAAAAGTTCAGCCATCCAAAGAAACAAATTGCAGACCAAAATCTAGTTGGTTGGTGAAAACAGATCATCTCAGGGCCTGCAGTATATGTACCTAAAAATACAGTCGATCCATGGTAAATGTTGCATACCTTTTTTTGAGTTATAAAAATTATATTTTTATATTATAAAAAATTATATTAGTTATAAAAATTTACATTTACCTTACAGCCATATCTAAATCAACATGCAATTTTAAATAGTGTATGTGTGTGGAGAAATACCTAGGAGGCAAGAGGAATGTAACACTAGGCTCACTTTAAATTTCTTTTAAAATTCACATTAAAAAAAACCCCAAACTAATGGAAATCCAACCCAGAAGGGGCCATCTCTAATTTGTGGCTTTCACCTAATTTTATTCAACATCACACTCCAATGTTTGTGTTTTGCCAGCTCCACTTTCCACTTGCTATGTTACTCTCTCTCTGGCTCACAACAATCACTGAAAACAACAACAAAAACACAAACAAAAAAAAACCAGACATTTAGGCTAATAAGACACAGGTGAGAATCATCAAGTGTTACCTGCTTATTCAACCTGCCTCCTCTTTGTTCACAGCTAATACTCGACACATCCCCCACTGCACGGGCCAGGGAGCAGACTTACCTTCTATACCTCTGGTCTGTGAACCACCTTGAACTTGAATTGTTGGAGAATGAAGAATGGGAGAAGAGTAATTTGCATGTCACCTTCCTTCAGGCGGTAGAGCCAGTGGAGCAGGGCATGATTGGAACAGAATAAAAAAGCACCCCAGTAGGTAGTTTTGGATTGTGAGGACTGCCCTCCTGATGGCCAGACACTCCTTCTCTATCTTGCTTACTCTCTCTTACTGGTGGCCTGAAATGTCACTGTGATGCCAGACAAACCAAATGGAAGGGTGACAAATTGGTGCAACCAACACAGAATGGAAAAAACACGACTAGGAATGGGAATGTAGCTTGGAACAGCTTTGTCAGTGATTGAGGCTTCTTGTGCAATCAGAGAGCTGAGACTCAAACTACAGCATAGTGGGCTACAGAATGTGTCTAACATCACTGAAGCTTATCTTCAAGGAGCATGTGGCAGTGTATTCTGAGGAGCAAGGCTTATTTTTCATATACCTATTTAATCAAATAAATCCATATGAATTTTCATCCATGTGCTGTTAATATTATAAATACTAATAAAGTGATAACTCAGTTTAAGATCACTAAGGATTTGAAAGAGTGGGAAAGAGATAAGAATGCTCTATCTATCTATCTATCTATCTATATATATATATATATATATATACCACTCCTGAGCTCCCAGTGTTCTGAGTTCCTAGTCTGATCGCCTGTTCTTCCAGATGTACTTCATCAATCCTGACGTTCTTAGCCTGCTTGGGATCTCATAGCCCCATTTCATTTGTATGGTCAGACAGTGACTCATGGTATTGCTGCTGATGTGGCCGCCCAGGGTACCTCTTTTGAACCACTGTTGCGCCCATCAGCTTTATGGTGAGGTCTTCATTAGCGATCATTTAAAGACTTGGGCAGGAACGACCCATTAGTTTCTCAGGAGCTCTTGGTTGCACAATTATAAACTGTTGTAGAAAGGATATTATTTACTGTCCAGTGTCACCCAAATGAGGATGGGTTCCCTTCTGAGCCTGGTTCCTCTCAAGGTTTCTTCCTCAAATGATCTCAGGGAGTTTTTCCTTGCCACTGTGGCCTCCGGCTTGCTTATTAGAGATAGATGTTAGAAATATATATTTTAAACTTAATTTTTATTTTTATATTTCCAGTGTCACCCAAATGAGGATGGGTTCCCTTCTGAGCCTGGTTCCTCTCAAGGTTTCTTCCTCAAATGATCTCAGGTAGTTTTTCCTTGCCACTGTGGCCTCCGGCTTGCTTATTAGAGATAGATATATATATAGAGTTAGAAATATATATATTTTAAACTTAATTTTTATTTATTCTGTTTCTATACTTCTGTAAAGCCGCTTTGAGACAATGTGAATTGTTAAAAGCTCTATACAAATTAATTGAATTGAATAGAGGTCAGCAAACTGCAAGAACTGCTACAGTCTGTACTACCTTGTTAGATTGACAATCACCATTGACCGTTCCAGGTACACACTTACAATCCACAAAATACTGAGAAATTAAAAAAAAAAGTGTATGGCACCTTTTTTGTTTTGTTTTGATCTGTGCATGTCTTCTGTTCATATGCTATAATTTTCCAAAACTCTGATCATGGCTAGTGTGAAAGCCAATCCTTCTATTGTTACTAATCAAAATTTCAGTTTGTTTCATGGTAAGGGGTTAATAGAGCAAGGAAACATTATGGCCCATCTCAAAGGTATAGGAGCAGATGTGAGAGATCAGTATCAGTTTTGACTGAGAATTATTTTCTCATTCCAGAGGTTGATATAGTTACACAAAAACTTTATATTATACCAGTAGTCTTAGCCAGTATTTAAGTTCAGTATGCAAAGTTCATGTCATGAGTTTTACACATCATGCCTAATAACAGACCCATAGAGCTTTTCATAACCAAATAATCTTAACTAATCTTTTATCATGCCCTGCGATGGGTTGGCACTCCGTCCAGGGTGAATCCTGCCTTGATGCCCGATGACGCCTGAGATAGGCACAGGCTCCCCGTGACCCGAGGTAGTTCGGATAAGCGGTAGAAGAATGAATGAATGAATCTTTTATCATTGTTTATCATTCTTTTTCTAGAATGATATTTTCTAGGATAGAGGTCTTTTCTGATAGATTATGAACTTCTATCAATGGTAAAACATAAAAATCCATTATTTCAGAGATATTTAAAGCATATCATTGTGGACATCTCTCACAATGACTTGAAAACAGAGTAGAGAGCAAAAAAAAGACAGAAACTTTCGAAAATTTCTACAAAGAAATTTCTCCTTCACCAGACTTGTATAAGAAAAGGTTTGCTTCAATCAGAAACCATATGTTATGAACATGGAGAAAGAACTTGCAAAGATTCAAATCTGCTTCAATATTAATCACATAAATTAGGACCAATTCTAGATTCTAGACCAATTCTAAAAGAGATGAATAAAGAGAGAGTATATTTAATATATTTGAGTTAAACTTTTCTGAATCTGTGAATAACTTTTAGCTTATATGAAAAACATAGTATTCCAACAATTACCTTAAAGAATAAAGACCTCCTGAACTCATTAAAAGCACCTGCCTAATACTGTGTTGGTTTCCCTGTGCTGCCAAAAGTGCTGTGAAATGTTGAGGCATAGACTCCACAAGACCTCTGAGGGTTAACTGTGTTATCTGGCAGCAAATCATTTAAGTCCTGTGATATGCAGGGTAGGCACTACATGGATTGGACTTGTTTCTTCAGCACATCCCATAGATGCTCGATCAGAATTAGATATGGGGAATTTGGAGACAATTCCTGAACAATTTTTGCCGTGTTACACGGTGCATTAACCTGCTGAACGAGGCTAAAGCCATTTAGGAATATTGTTAGCATTAATGGGTGTACTTGGTCTGCAACAATGTTTAGGTAGGTGGTACATGCCAAAGTAACATCCGCATTATGACAGGACCTAAAGTTTCCCAGTCGATCACTGCACAGAGCATCACACTGCCTCCACCACTTCTTTCCTGCATCCTGGTACCATCTTGGTCCCAAGATAAGCAACAAACATGTTCCTGGCCATCCACATGGTGTAAGATATAACATATTGCTCACAATTCTGATAGTTCTGATACTCATTTGCCCATTGTGGGTGCTTTCAGAGATGGACAGGGTTAGCATGAGCACTCTGACAATGTTATGTGTGTTCTGTCACCTTTCTATCATGGATTTCTTTTTCAAGAATTTGTATGTAGCACTTCGGTGGGATCAGAGCAGACAGGTTTGTCCTCACTTCCAACATGTATAATTTTGCCTTGGGCACCCATAATAGGTACTTCTTTTTCTTCTTCTTCTTTTGGCTTTTCCCTTCAGGGGTCGCCACAGCGAATCATCTCTCTCCACCTATCCCTATCTTCTGCATCCTCAACACTTGCACCCACTAGCTTCATATCCTCATTAATTACATCCATATACCTCCTCTTTGGCCTTCCTTTTTGCCTCCTGCCTGCAGCTCAATGTCCAACATTCTCCTACCAATATACTCACTCTCCCTCCTCTGAACATGTCAAAACCATCTTAATCTGGCCTCCCTAACTTTGTCCCCCAAATGTCCAACATGAGCTGTCCCTCTGATGTACTCGTTCCTAATCCTACCCATAATAGGTACTAACCACTGCATAACACCATACAAAACCTGCCATATTCAAGTCATCCAGCCATCACAAACGTTTTTTCTATGCTTTCAAGACATCAACTTTGAGAACTGAGTCTTCACTTGCTGACTTTGCACTTGTTTTAATGTTATGGCTGATCATTTTATGTCAGGCCATATGCAGTATGCAATGCTCCAAAGCACCACAGGATTTATTAAGTACTGACTCCTCTTTTTTAGTAATACAAAATTTAATAATTTTATTTTCACCCCAACTCTAGTCTTTACTTAGAAGTACTCATTTCCTTAAATGCAAAGAAATCCTTGGACAGGGTCAAGTCAAGTCAAGATAAAAATACTGGAATTAACACAATATAATAGCAGCAGTTATATGAGGTATTGTATTAAGTTGTGCAAAACAGCATTTGACAGAATGTGTAAGACTGCATGTGCAAAGATAAAACACAAACAGAGTGCAAAACAGCATGTAAACAGTTTGATATGGGTGGTGCTGTACACATGGATGCATATTGAAGAACAGATCAGTGCTCTCTTTCTGTGTGTATGTGTGTGTGTGTGTGTCTGTGTGTGTCTGTGTGTGTTGTGCTCAGGACAGTTCAGTTCAGTTGTTGAGTAGTCTGATGGCTTGTGTCAAGAAACTGTTACACAGTTTGGTTGTAAGGATCCGAATGCTTTGCTACCTTTTTTCCAGATGGCAGGAGGGAGAAGAGTGTGTGAGGGTTAACTGTGAATATTTACTTATAACCCTGTCAAAGTTTCTATTCAATTTAAATTTCATTTCTATGATTACATTACTACATGCCCATACACAAGCTTTGGTATTAACAAACAAATACTCTTCTAGTTATTTTCTACCAGGTAGGCAGCCCTCTTTCCCCCTTGTTCCTCATACTTTAGACCTATAGCAGGATAGATAGAGAAAAAACAAAGTATCCTTAAATGCTGATGCCTTATTGTTATATACCTCAAAATAATAATTGAAAGTCAATCTTAGCGGAATTTGGGAAAATTTCTGGATATAAGATGAATTCATCCAAGACTATGTTCTTCCAAATTAGTGACCACCAAACTGACCACCAACCACTCATCTCCTATCATTTAAAAGTATTAGACACTTTTAAATACCTAGGGGTTTATATCACAAACCATTATTCTTCACTATTTAAGAAAAAAAGGGAATTTTTTTTTTTATCATACTTTGTCATAAAATAGTCTAATTTACCCATTTATCTAGCAGGCCACATTAATGTGAAAAATGAACATAATACAATTTTTTAATGCATTAAATGATTTATTGTCACTGTATTTAAAAATGGATGAGTATAACCTAATTTATTTGGAATGTCAAGCCCACAGGATTAGGAAGATTTATTTACAAAGACCCAATTAACATAACATAACATCATGTAGTATAAGAGCCCTCTCAGACATGGTTTTTGTAGTTTAAAATATTGCAGATTTCACCTTTAAAATTAGAGCTTTCTAGTAGTGTTAATTTCGCCACCTATTTTTAATTTAGTCTTAGTCTTAGTCTTGTGCCAAATGTCCTTGTTAGTTTTAGTCATATTTAGTCATTCACATATCTTTTTTTGTTAGTCAAGTTTTAGTCGACTAAAAGTCTCGTCATTTTAGTCTAGTTTTAGTCAAAAGAAAACTCAAGGTATCTCAGTCAAGTTTTAGTCGACTAAAAGTCTTTTAATTTTAGTCTAGTTTTAGTCAAAAAATTGTAGTCTTTTTTTAAAATAACACATTATTGCTGAGATTATTACTGATAAACATTTCAGTAAAAAAAATATTTCACATATCTCAAACATTGGTTAAATGTCATAATTACCTGACAAAATACACTTATTGAATGATTTTTGTTGAATGCAAATGTAAATCGTGTCTGGTTTTCAATTTCTGATTTAGGAGACACATTCACAAATGATTAACCTGTTCTGAAGAGTATTTTATTTTAACCAACACAATTCAAAACCTGGGGCCCAACAGACTCCGACTGACAAGTTACAAAGGTTTTTAAAACTGTTTTGGTTGCCTTGTGTCTCACGTTTCTGTTTAAATCAGAAATAAAAATAAATATACTCAGAAAAACTGAAAAGAATAGGCCTACTTTACTGTGAGCCTAAAATACAACCTATTTACAGTCCGCGAATCGCAAAAGTATCAGTGAGAAGTTGAGAACACTCGTTTAAACAGTGCATACACTCGAACTTGACTTCACATCACATTTTTTACTTTATTAATACTGCTTTTAATCGTAATGCAAAGACCGGTCATCGGGACATAAGCTGTCATGTACAATAAAAGTGCCTGCGCAGCGACAGGAAATATAATTTAACACAAGAAGCTGCCTAGACCTAGGGTGGACTTGCGTTTATACAAAACATTTTCGTCTCGTCTTTTTTCGTCAACAATAATGCATGTTAATTTATAAAATAAAACCATGCTAGATGCATTGGAAGCATACTTCAATCCTGCCAGAAATGTCATTTATGAGAGGTACGTGTTCGGCTGTTGTAAACAGGAGGAAGGGGAATCCATAGACAATTTTGTGACCAGATTGAGAGAAAAAGCAACGTCTTGTGATTATGGTGGATTAAAGGATGAAATGATTTGTGACAAAATTGTACTGGGCATTATAAATGAAGGAACCAGACGCAGGTTGTTAAGTGAAAAATATTTAACGCTGCTCACAGCCATTGAGATGTGTCGCACAGCTGAACAGACCGCTATGCATATGAGAGCGATGGACGCAGCATGCATGCCTACTGTAGCTGAAACGGTTCACACTGTTGCTAGGAAACCATTCAGGCCTAACCAGCGGATGCAGAGTAATTCACCAAGACTCTCAGACACAAGCAAGACATGCCGATACTGTGGTAATGTGCATTCAAGAGGCCGGGATTACTGTCCAGCATATGGCAAAACATGTAGACTTTCTGGAACTGACAATCACTTTGCTAAAGTATGCCTTAAAAGTAAAAGCAGATCTACAGAGGGGAAGCTTCACTGCATTGAACATTCTAAGGAGCCGGTTGGGGACAGTGATGATGATATTTACGTAGTTGAGTCCATTAGCACGGTGCACATGAAAGGAAAGAAATGGTTTGTTTCTCTGCAATTACATGGCAAGTCACTGCGTTGTCAGTTAGATTCAGGAGCAACATGCAATGTGATGAGCTACAAGGACAAAGTAAAGGTGGCTCCACACACACCACTCCGCCCTAGTAGCGCCAAACTATGGCTGTACTCAGGCGAGTCGTTGGACTCCATGGGCGTTTTTGATACAGAATGTGTGGTCAAAGGAGAGAAATATCAGCTGTCTTTTGAGATAGTAGACTCAAGTCAAAATCCACTTCTCTCAGGCTCAACTTGTGAACAGCTAGGCCTGATGCAGATCACAATACCAGATGATGTGCTCAAAATTGGTTATGAATGGTCTGAGCCTCTGACTAAGGAACAGTTAATTGATAAATACAGTGATGTGTTCAACTTGCCTGTGGAATCACTGCCTGGTGAGGTCCATTTTGAGCAGGATCCCAGTGTTACACCGATACAGTGTGCCCCACGTAATGTTCCAATTGCTATGAAAGCAACAGTCAAAGCCCAACTGGACGCATATCAGGCTGAGGGTCATATTACAGATGTTACAGAGCCAACAGATTGGATCAGCAACATGGTGATAGTAAAACAACCAGACAAGCTGAGAATTTGCTTAGACCCAAAGTTTCTGAACAAAGCTCTGAAACGCTCTCATTACTGTATATCATCCCAACAGTGGAGGATGTTTTATACAAATTGCCTAAAGCAAGGATCTTCACGTTGGTTGATGCCAAACATGCATTCTTACAGTGCAAGCTCGACCAAGAGAGCAGCTTCATGACCACATTCTGGACCCCATGGGGCAGAAAAAGGTGGCTAAAGCTACCATTTGGTGTCTCAGTGGCACCTGAGGTCTATTAATGGAAACAGCATGAACTGTTAGCAGGTCTAAAGGGCATTGAGCCCATCGCAGATGATATTCTTGTCGTTGGTTGCGGTGACACGGACCAGCAAGCTGAAAATGATCATGATCACAAGCTTCAGGCCCTGTTGGAGCGTTGCAGAGAGGTCAAGCTACGACTTAGCTTAAAAAGGTTGCAATTTAAAGTAAACAAAGTGAAGTTCCATGGTCATATCCTTTCATCCACGGGCTTGAAGCCTGACCCAGAAAAGGTGAGGGCTATCATGGACATGCCCAACCTTACAGATGCTAAAGGTGTACAGCGTCTCATCGGCTTTGCTAATTATTTAGCCAAATTCACGCCCCACTTGTCTACTGTTTGCGAGCCACTGCGGCGCTTGCTCGACAAAGACACCCCATGGCACTGGCTACCCAAACATGAAGATTCAGTCTGCAAGCTAAAAGCCATGGCCACATTAATGCCTGTGCTACGCTATTATGATGTTGCCAAGCCTGTCACAGTACAAAGTGATTCCAGCCAAAGCGGTCTTGGGTGCTGCCTTATGCAAGAAGGACAGCCTGTCGCCTTTGCTTCAAGAGCACTGACTCCCACCGAAAAAAATTACGCACAAATCGAAAAAGAGTGTCTCAGTATTGTCTTCGCTTGTCAAAGATTTCACCATTACCTGTACGGACGAGAGTTGGTCACAGCAGAGACAGACCACAAACCCTTGATCACTATATTCAGCAAACCACTTCTCAGTGCACCCAAGCGGCTTCAAAGCATGCTCATGACACTTCAAAACTACAGTCTCAAAGTTGTCTACAAACCAGGGCCTAAAATGTTCATCAGTGACATGTTGAGCAGAGCAGCTGCTGACTGTACAGGCAAGGGAGCCATTTATTGTACCAGAGGCATGCCATATGTCATTTGCAAAAAGAGCAGGAAAAGGTACAACTCATCAACCAAGCAGAATACCTGAATGTGATGGACCAGCGGTTGAGGACAATCAGGGAGCATATTGAAAGGGATGAAGCATTACAGGCCCTAAAAACCATTGTCCGCCCGTGACACACTGTATTGGCCTAGTATGCAAGCAGAAATCAAAGACTTTGTGAGCAACTGTTCAACTTGCAATGAATTTGCACACAACCAACAGAAGGAAACCATGCTATCTCACGACATCCCCAGCAGGCCATGGCAGATTGTCAGCATGGACTTATTCAGTCACATACAAAAGGACTACTTATAATTGTGGACCATTTCTCAGACTTTTGGGAGATTGAACTGCTTCCTGACTTATCTGCAGAGACAGTCATCAAATGCTGCAAGGCTCAGTTTGCTCGACATGGTCAGCCAGATAGAGTTATCACAGATAATGGCCCTCAGTTCGGTGCTCTGTTTAAGAGCTTCGCCTCCAACTGGGAATTTGAGCATGTCACTTCTTCACCAAGACATCCTAAATCAAATGGAAAGGCTGAGTCAGCCGTCAAGATTGCAAAAAACCTTCTGCGCAAAGCCATGCACAACAGAACTGACCCTTGGAAAGCAATACTTCATTGGAGAAACACCCCAACTGAATATATGGACAGTAGCCCTGCACAAAGGTTGATGTCGCGGAGACTGAAAACGTCTCTTCCAGTAACAAACAGGCTTCTGGAGCCATCTGTGGTTACTGGGGTTGTTGAGAGGCTTCAACACCGAAAGCAGCAGGCAAAATCCTATTATGACAGGTCAGCTTGTGATCTGCCAGAACTGAACATTGGTGAGAAGATCCGTATGAAGCCCCTTCCACAGAAAAACCCTGCACTCTGGAAGGTCGGCACCTGTCTTCAGAAAGTAGCACCACGATCTTATCTTGTTAATGTGGATGGATCCATATATAGACGAAACAGAGTGCACTTGAGAGTGGCAGAGTCAACCGCCACACAAGCATTGGACACAAGTGAACCCGAGATGCCTCTTATGCCCGAGAGTAGTGTTGCAGGAGCCCTTGCTGATTCACCTCTTGTGAAGCTCTTGCCACCGTCTTCACCTGACCTTGTCAAACTCTCACCGTCAGATGGACACACGTATACTAGGGCTGGCCGATTGTCCAAGCCACCTAAAAGGCTGGATTTGTAATATGTTATGAATGTTATTGTGGCAGTATGGCAGTCAGTAAAAAAATATCTGCCTAAAGTTCATATAGTATTTTGTTCTTATTTAGTGTAAAAAAGGGGATTCCTTTTGTTCATATTTGAAAAGGGGGATGTTACAGGATGTAATGGATCATGCGATCGACAGTCGATTGCTCATGCCTTGTTGTTGGTTTTGCGGCTAGCTTGCTGCTCTGTTGTGAATACAATTGCTGAGTTACACTCTCGTGTCTGCCTTTTATTTTATGCTTATACTGCTGCATTAACACAGTCTTGTCATCGTCTCGTCTTAGTCATGAAAAAAAAGGTTGTTGACGAACATATTTCGTCTCGTCTCGTCTGACGAAATTAACACTACTTTCTAAGATGTTTCCATTTGTGGATCCATCCTGTGATTGGTGTGGACAAACTGCGGCTTCACTGGCACACATGGGTGGAAGCACCCTATCATTTTTACTGTTACTGTTAGACATCATATGAAAGCCACTGGACCCAGCGAGATTCTAAGGTTTAAGGCTATTTTAGGCTTCTAAGGCTATTTTTAGGTTTAAAAATGATTTATGCTGTCAAATTTTCATTAATATATGATTGCATTTGTCTCAATTGAACTAATTTGTAAAAAAGACAAAAAGCAAACAAACAAAAAAAAACACCCACTTATTCTTCTCTTATGATGGATGTTATATATTCATCCTTCAATTGGAAAATTCTACTGAAAGAGAAGCAAATTCTTTGCTATTTGGGAACCTTTAATTAATTATTTTAACCACTTTAGATTTAATTTTATGTATACAAACACATTGTTAGTGTATCTGTATTAAGACAATCCTTTTTTCATAATGTATTTTATTTGGCCCAGTTTTTATTTTTATTTGAAGACATTAAAATATAAATTTGTTCAATATATAAACTGTAGATGATATGTTACGAATATATGTTATGTTTTTAATTTAGAATTATTCTTTGTACCAAATGTTAAAAAAACAATACAGAGAATGTTAAAAAAAATCTTTCTTTGACTTGTAAAAAATAAATATATAAGGAGTATGAGTAAAGACATTAGGTTGATGTGTTGAACAACGGCCCTACATGTAGCCTATATGGGTATATGTGTGCAAATGGACCCCACATGGGCCCTAGTTTGAAGATTGTTTTGGGACCCATGTGGGTGCTATATGCTGGTTGGTTCTCCATCCATCCATCCATCCATCCATCCATCCATCTTCTACCACTTATCCGAGGCCAGGTTGCAGGGGCAGCAGTCTAAGCATGGATGCCCAGACTTCCCTCTCCCCAGACACTTCCTCCAGCTCTTCCGGGGGAATACCGAGGTGTTCCCAGGCCAACCGAGAGACATAGTCCCTCCAGCGTGTCCTAGGTCTTCCCCGGGGCCTCCTCCCGGTTGGACATGCCCGGAACAGGAGGCATCCGGAACAGATGCCCGAGCCACCTCAGCTGACTCCTCTCGATGTGGAGGAGCAGCGGCTCTACTCTGAGCTCCTCCCGAGTGATCGAGCTCCTCACCCTATCTCTAAGGGAGCGCCCAGCCACCCTGCAGAGGAAACTCATTTCGACCGCCTGTATCCGGGATCTTGTCCTTTCGGTCATGACCCAAAGCTATTGACCATAGGTGAGTGTAGGAACGTAGATCAACTGGTAAATAGAGAGCTTCGCCTTGCGGCTCAGCTCTTTCTTCACCACAACAGACCGGTATATCGACCACATCACTGCAGAAGATACACCGATCTGCCTGTCGATCTCCCGCTCCATCCTTCCCTCACTCGTGAACAAGACCCCAAGATACTTAAATTCCTCCACTTGAGGCAGGAGCTCTCCACCAACCTGAAGGGGGCAAGCCACCCTTTTCCGGCTGGATGGTTCTATAGTCACCTATTTACTTTAATATACCAGAACATTTTCCCTTTCCAGTTTTCCCTTTACAAATAGACCACTGGATTATCTATAATCTTTCTTTGTGAAGAAAATCTTCTACAATTACTTACTGTATAATCATCCACTGTTCCACTGTTTAACTGTTCAGACACATAATAGAATAATAGAATTAGAATGGGAATATTTAAATATGAGAAGAAAAGCATCTCAAAACACACATCAAACCTTGCATGTTCTAACAGAACTCACAGAAACAAGAGTGTTGAACTGGCAGGACTGGAATCCAATGTGATCTTCTGCGGTTATAGCCTAACCATGTCAAGGATGAGGTTTTGTGCATGCTGAGATGCTTTCACTGTTGTAAAGAGTGATTGCTTACTGGTTACTAAATCAATCATGGTAATATGTCATTATAATATTGTTTGTTGTTATAATTTGTTGTGTAATTTGTAAATAAAACATGATTTCTTTTCTTGAATTCCTTTCTGGAAATCCTTTCGTTTTCCAGGCTTTCTTGGGGAATAGGGATAGGGTTCACATAACGAAAGCACTTGTGGCACTTGTCATGCAGTATGCATGACGCAAGATGCATGAAATCAGACACTATTGCTGTTGCCTACTCTTTAGGATAACACGTCCACTGTCATTGTTGTAAACTTCTCTCTCTTTATTGGCAGTATCCTCTTGTTGTATTTCCTTCACTTCTCTGTGATTAATACATGGCAAAAGACACTACAATTTGCACCTACAGATGTGTCAAATGCAGCAATCGAATGTAAATCTTTTCTTTCTGCACTAACATCTGACACTTATAACTTCAGGTTAGTTCTTCTGAACATTCGTTGAAATAGATGTTTCAGGGAACATCCTATCCATCGTATCCAGGGAACAAAAATATTTACAGAACTTATATAAGTTCTCCAACTCATCTGTTGCCAATGGCACTGAGTTTCGCTATGCGTATATCAAAGGAAGTAGAATTATAGCACATATATACAATGTATATGCACATAATTATACGTAATCAACCTTCAGGAATAATGGTTCCTTTCAGCATGTGTTAATGACAACTTTCAGCATTCCATCTTGGTGATGATAAAGAAAAGCCTCAAATCCTTGCTCAAACAGCTTGTTGGTTGAGTGTTGCTTGATCTACTTCTGGTACCAATCGAATGCTTTTAGCAATTCTGCAGAATTTGTCTGAATCATTGAGGAGTAAAATACATTATATCAAATTCTACATAACGTATTCTACATTTTTATCTTAATTTGTAGGTGTAATATTAATGCAAACATGGTCACGTAAAAACACTTAAAAATCATCCACCATCATCCAGTCAGATATTAGCAGGCATTTGATGGGGCTGAAAATGAACAATCATTATGAAACTTGAATAATAGGTCCCCCTAGTGATTAACTATAAAAAATGTTGCATTGTCACTTGATCGTTCCATGTCTAGGTTTAATTTATTCAAATTAGTTATATCATATGGGTCGATTTGCACAAAACCTTAAAGGGATATTCAAGGCTAGATTCTTACACTGTGTTCTAAAGTGCAGTTTTCTCATTTACTACATGACTAATCAAACAGTCACATGAAATTCACAAAAAATTGGCAAGCTACTGAGAGACGGTGTATTTTATCCTTCACATCTAATCAGAAACTGCTGTATATTTGCACCTTGATTTCTCACATTCTAAATGTTAACTCTCTTTTATTTTATGGCCAGATATAAAAATGGCAGCCATTATTTTAGCCATTACACATATCTGAAAGAGAGTGCCTGCTGTACAGATTTCTAATCAGGATTCTGACCTTTCCAAGGGTTAGACTGCAAGAGTTGTTAATGGCCTTATAAAGATTGAAGATTTAGGGGCCTTTGGTGTTTCATGCTTCTTGATTTACAGTCATGGCCAAAAGTGTGCAATTACACAAGTTTTGCTATACACATGTTTATTTGTGTGTATTGAAACAACACAAAAAAAAAAAAAAAAAAAAACAAAGAGGAAAAAAAGCAAATTTGACATAATTTCACACAAAACTCCAAAAATAGGCCAGACAAAATTATTGGCACCCTTTCAATTTTGTGGATAAAAAAGTTTGTTTCAAGCTTGTGATGCTCTTTTAAACTTACCCTTACTTACTTAATTGCCCCATAACAGGTGTGGGCAATATAAAAATCACACCTGAAAGCAGTTAAAAAGGAGAGAATTTGACTCAGTCTTTGCATTGTGTATCTGTGTGTGCCACTGTCTGAGGACTTGAGAACCAAAATTGTGGAAAAATATCAACAATCTCAAGGTTACAAGTCCATCTCCAGAGATCTAGATGTTCTTTTGTGTACAGTGCACAACGTGATCAAGAAGTTTGCAACCCATGACACTGTAGCTAATCTCCCTGGACGTGGACAGAAGAGAAAAATTGATGAAGGGTTGCAACGCAGGATAGTCTGGAATGTGGATAAGCAGCCCCAAACAAGTTCCAAAGAAAAAAGCCTGCAGGCTCAGGGTGCATCAGTGTCAGTGCGAACTATCCGTCGACATTTGAATGAAATTAAACGCTATGGCAGGAGACCCAGGAGGACCCCATTCCTGACACAGAGACATAAAAAAGCAAGACTTCAGTTTGCCAAAATGTACGTGAGTAAGCCAAAATCCTTCTGGGAAAACGTCTTGTGGAGAGATGAGACCAAGATAGAGCTTTTTGATAAAGCACATCATTCTACTGTTTACCGAAAACGGAGTGAGGAGAAAAGAACACAGTACCTACAGTCAAATATGGTGGAGGTTCACAGATGTTTTGGGGTTGTTTTGGTGCCTCTGGCACTGGGTGCTTTGACTGTGTGCAATGCATCATAAAATCTGAGGATTACCAAAGGATTTTGGGTCCAATGTAGAGCCCAGTGTCAAAAAGCTGGGTTTGCTTCCTAGATCATGGGTCTTCCAGCAGGACAATGATCCCAAACATACTTCAAAATGGATGGCAACAAAGCGCTGGAGAGTTCTGAAGAGTCCAGATCTAAATCCCATTGAACACCTGTGGAGAAATTGCTGTTGGGAAAAGGCGCCCTTCCAATATGAGAGACCTGGAGCAGTTTGCAAAGGAAGAATGGTCCAAAATTCCGGGTGGAAGGTGTAAGAAGCTTATTGATAGTTATAGGAAGTGATTGATTTCAGTTATTTTTTTCCAAAGGGTGTGCAACCAAATATTAAGTTAAGGGTGCCAATAATTTTGTCCGGCCCAGTTTTGGGTGAAATTGTCAAATTTGCTTTTTCCTTTTTTTGTGTGTTGTTCTAATACACACGGAGGAAATAAACATGTGGTTAGCAAAACTTGTAGAATTGCAATACTTTTCTGTAAGAAATACTTCAGAGGTGCCAACACTTTTGGCCATGATTGTAAGTGCTGATTTTTTATTTTGTATCACATGACATACTGTATCTAGGTTAAGTGCTGGCAGAGACAAAGTGAGGATCCATGTACAATTAAAAAAAAACAACAACAAAGCAAAACAAAGTCCGTATATCAATACCAAAAAAGTGAAAAAGGTACAAAACGTAATAAACCATAAGGGCAGGATCATACACAAATTATCAATCCAATCCAGAAAGTGATCATGCCACACTTACAAAAGTGACTAGCAAGCTGAAAGTCATGTTGGACTAAATGTCCATGTAGATTATTATTATTAATTATTACTAATTATTATTTATTATTATTGCTGCAAACAGGAAGTGTGTGGGGAATCCAAGGATGTGTCTTGGAATTTAGAGAGGTCACCTCTAATGTTCTGGAGGTGAAATGTCTACTTATTGCATGACTTTCAACCATCTGTAGTTTCACTAACAGAAAACATTTAATTGCAATCAACAAAAAAAAATTCACATTTGCTTGTGGTACTTGCTTTATTAATCTATGCCTTTCGTTGGCTATATTATTTGCCATTTACAATTTTCACAATTCTATTAAAAACACTTCAAAATCAGTCCTATCAAAGAACAGCTTTCTTAAGCCCATGGGGAGGATTGTCAGGTTTCAGCAAATTCCCACCAATACTACAACCCTATTTAACCCTAGGATTTAACCCTAAACCAAAGTATTATAGCAGAGGAAAAGAGAGATATGTTATTCTTTTAAGAAAAAGGTTGTTTTTTTAACTGTTGAATGTCAGGGACTGTAGAGGAAAATAATGCAAGCACAGACAGGTCACCAAAAACAGTGAAAATAAGATAAAATCCTGAACAGAGGCTACAGTACATGGCATATAGAATGATACAGAGCTCTTGAAACTTGACAAAGAAACACAGAAGCCAGAACTTAAATAGGGGTGCTAATAGGAGTAACTTGAAACAGTTATAAGTGATCAGTGGGACATGTGATATGGTTCATGTGACCCAGGGGAATACTGTCAACAAATCAGGGAGGCAAAGTGATGTCCTTAGTATAGCAGACAGGCAGAGTGATATCCTCACCGGAGTATGAAGGTAGAGTGATGCTCATGGCAAGGTCAAAATCTGTAACAGTGTCCTCTGCAGGGAAGGGAAGGGAGGCAGAGTGACATCTTTATTAGAGCATGGTGTAAAGCGACATACTCTACAAAGCAAGGAGGCAGAGTGACATCCTCAACAGAGCAGGAAGGCAGATCGGCATCCTGAGTGGAGCAAGGAGGCAGAGCAACCGCAGTAGCAGAGAAGAGGCAGGGTGGGTGGTAGATCATTTTTGCTAAGTCAGGAAAAAATATCCTGAGGGGCAAATGGCATTAAACCATTCTTAAGAGTCCCTGACCCAACTTCCCTTCCTTCCCACATTCTTCAGTTGGTCTTCCTGCCCAGTGATAAAATCTATTGCATCTATGGTCAGGAAAGGTGCATATGCAAGAGCATATATAAAGTGAAGTGCAGACAGGTAACCATAACCAGAGAAAAACAGGACAAAAACTTGAACAGAGGACATTACACAAAACATCCACACGAAATGAGACTGTGGCACCTACAATTACAATGACAACAATACAACACCTTAAATGGGTGTCATAACATAGTTCAGAAGTAATTTTGTCATAAATATTGTCAGACCATCAAAAACTGAAATTTTGAAATTCTTATAGCAAGAAATATCTCTTTTGCCATTTTGGTACGGTGGCCGAGAAGTGCAAAACACATTAACAAATCCGAAAACACATTAACAAATCCGAAAACACATGAACAAATCCGAAAACAAATGACAAATCCGAAAACACATGAACAAATCCGAAAACAAATGACAAATCCGAAAACACATTAACAAATCCGAAAACAAATTAACAAATCCGAAAACAAATTAACAAATCCGAAAACACATTAACAAATCCGAAAACAAATTAACAAATCCGAAAACAAATTAACAAATCCGAAAACACAACGACAAGTCAGACAACCCGGAAGAGATTGGTATAGTTTGTGATTGGAACACGTACCAATCATTGGACAAGACACCTGTCATTCAAGGTATACATGAAGTTCAACAGTCTGCTGCAGGGAAAAGTTGGAATGGATGGATGGAATGGATTACTGTGGATTAATTCTGTTATTTTTTTATATTTAAACGGAGAACTTTACACGTTACACATAAGATTCCATACCTGTATATCTTGAGTGACAGGTGTCTTGTCCAATGATAGGTAAGTTTCCATTCAAAAACGATACCTACCGTTTCCGATTTGTTAATGTGTTTTCGGATTTGTTCATTTGTTTTCGGATTTGTTAATTTGTTTTCGGATTTGTTAATGTGTTTTCAGATTTGTTAATGTGTTTTCGGATTTGTTAATTTGTTTTCGGATTTGTTAATTTGTTTTCGGATTTGTTAATGTGTTTTCGGATTTGTTAATGTGTTTGCGGATTTGTTAATTTGTTTTCGGATTTGTTAATTTGTTTTTGGATTTGTTAGTGTTTTCGGATTTGTTAATTTGTTTTGCACTTCTCTGCCACCGTAATTTTGCTCCAAATTTTAATATATATGCAGACACTAGTCTTGCTGCAATGCTTGTTTTGCGAGCCAGACCTGAGTTCTGACCCTAGATAGGCTTTTTATATTTGAAATAAAACCCTTTTCTAAACTACAAATGGATGTGCATTTGCAGTCTTCAGATTTAGACTTTTATGACTGGCAGATCTTTCATTATTCAATAATTCACTTACATATTAAGTTCTAACTTACAACTGGGTTAAGGTCTGATGATTGACGTACGTTCTGATAATTGGAGAGCCTAACACCTATTTTGCCCTGATGTAGTCCTTTGTTGTATTCACAGTGTGTTTTGAGTCATTGTCTTGTTGCACAAAAAACTTTGGGTTTAGATTTGATGCAATTCCTTGTAATTTGGAAAAAAAAAAACTTCTGAATCCATTCTGCTGCTACTGTCATTATTTAGATAATCAGTAAAGATTAGTGAGCTTCTTCCAAAAGCAGCCATGCAAGTGCAAGCCATGAAATTTCCTCCACTGTGCCTGATTTATGAACTTGTATGTTTTGGATCATAAGCAAATCTTCTCTTCCACTGCATTCTAGTAGAGGTTTATCTTGGTTACAGAACTTTTATGGCTCATCACTGTATTTCTTTCAGAATTCCAAACTGGCCTTGCAATACTTAATGCTGATGCATAGTTTGTGGTATGGCCTCTATATTGTTGGCACTTAAAGTCTTCTTCGAATGCTGGATTGTGATACATTCACCCGTGCCTTATGGATGTTGTTGGTGATGTGACTGATTGTTGTTTTGGGGTCTTTATTCACAGCTCTTACACTGGTCTTCGTGTTAATTTTCATGCAATTGCAACAAATGCATCAGTGTATAGCAAAACCAAAAGAATTGATCTTTCTAATATTTTGGAATGGACTGCACAAATTTAGTTTGAAGTGAATAAATCATAGCCTGCATAAAATGTGTCTTACAATACAATCTATAATACTATTTTTTTCTGTGTATTAATAGATAACTTTCAATTGGCTAAACCTCAGCTTTTGTTTTATGTTGTATTTAGTCAATTATGAGACAACAGACTTCAGGTTCAGTTGCCCACAGCAGAACCACATAAACACAATATCTTTTTACTCTACAAGCATTAGGAGGCCTGCACCATTCAGTGACTTCTTGTTTAGCTGTGATTTTTATTGCCACTGCCTGGTTTTAATTGAGTGTCCCATTTGACTCTTTAAAGTGGCTCTCAAACGTAACACTAACACAACCCAAATGCAATGTAATGGTACAGCTGAATAGAGCTATCAAGCGGGTCTTTCATAAAATGTTGGAGCCTGGAAACTTATACAGAGCATCTTACTATAATCTCATTTGCAGCAACAGTATAGCCAGAGATATACACGTAGGTACAGAGAACAACATGTACCAGAATCAAAGCATATACAGTAATAAGAAGGAGAAGAGCCTTACATTTATAGAAGCCCAACCCTTACGTTCTAAACTATATTCACATTACTACATCATAAGAAAATAATATAAATGTAGAGAGCTTGCAAAATCAACTGTACAGTTTCATTTGCAAGATATACTCATGATTGCTCATAGAAGAAGACAAATATGTAGTAAGGTATGTTACAGTAAGGTATTTTTTAAAATTACTGGTATTACCAGGAAGGTGTCACTACACACAAAAAGGTAGTACAGAAAAGCATAGCAAGCTGCTGGCGCTTTGGATGCAACCAAAAAAATAATAAACTGCTTGTCAATTTATACAAAAGGCAGGGATGTTTTTATTAATTTGAAATAATTTCTTTCCTCATATTTAAAACTTTAAATGAGCTCTTTTTCAAACAAAAACAGTGATAGTTTAGTCACTACGTGAGAATAGTTGCCCTGTTGCATATTTTGAATAACTCTATTAACCATCTATATTCTTGTGAATAATGTTGATTTGTAAAATACACTACAAGGTCAAAGGTTTGTGGATACCTGTCAGTGTGGTGAGATCAAGTCTCTTTCCAACCTTAGAAAAAACCCTGTCTTCATGGACATTACTTTATGCACAAGAGCATTGCCATGCTGCAACATGTTTGGGAAAGGCTAGACTTCCAGACTTTTGGCTATATAGTATACGTTTGCTGATCAAACATAATGTTCAGTCAGGTACGGAGTGCTTTACAAGTCATTGCTAATATTTTATTACTAATGTGAAATATTACTGGGAGCTAGTATACTGTGGATAAGCAGAGATGATTTGATGAAAATATATCTATGGTATCAAAATATGTTTGAGCAAGGGGACACAACTGTGATCACATGCAAGAAGAAGGTAATTTCGCACTTTTTAAAAGTGCGGTCAGTATTATGATGAAGCCTAAATCCTGTCATCTTTTTAGGATCATGGAGATAACGAGCATTTAATATCGGCCTCTAATTAGAAAGATGACAGGCATCAAGGTCTAACAAGGTGCTTTGTTCCTTTTAGTATTTGTTTTATGCATTATTTATGTGTTGTTAATTAAATGTGTAGGTAAGGGATCAAGTACCCATTTATTTTTGAGCAAATCATTAAAAATAGTTGAGCCTGTAGGATTGAAATTTTTAAAAATCCTAATCTTGATGTCGTTCTCTAAGTAGTTAATCAAATGTTAATCAGTTAATAATCTGAAATTTCATAATGTTTTTAATTTTGGCAGTAAAAAACTCTCATCTCTCATTTTCTACCGCTTATCCGAACTACCTCGGGCATCAAGGCAGGATACACCCTGGACGGAGTGCAGTAAAAAACATTCATAATATTTAGAATACATAGTTGCTATACAATTCTCAGATAAATTGTTCATCTGTCAAAAGGAAAAGTCTCCTGGGCCAAAACAGATACTGGGCCACTGGGTCAATGAATATCATCCCCATATCCAAAGGGCTCCTGTGAGTTCAATTCCTACTTTGACATACTATTCTAAGAAAACATGATATTTTTTATTTGATGGCATACCTCTCCAAGAAGTTTGCAGTTCTCCTAAAACCCTGCATCATTTCTGAAATTTTTTCTGTCAAGATTTTGGTAATAAAACATAATTTATAAGTAAACTATGGATAATTTAAATTTTCTACATTATTCAACTTTTCTGATAGATTTATTGTGCGAATCAAGTCTAATGAATCTAATAAACCAACATAAGCAGCTTATTGTGTTTAAAAATGTATTTCTAATTGCACTTTCTTTCACACATTCTCCATTGCCAACTATTCAATAACAAATTATGGATAGTAAAGGATTTTTTTTCTAGTTTTTCTTTATTAACTGAGTGCCTTGAGAATTGACTGTAGGTGCCTGCAGTGGTTTGTGTTACCCTGCAGAGAAAAATGAGAGCACAGGGAAAATGTGTTATAAAGAATTATGAATGCAACTGTAAGGATTTATTGGCCTTGGCTAGCACACTCAGTAACTAATATGTCATTAAATAACTAAGTTGATAGGTTAAAAAGTGCTCGGGGACAGTGACATCACAAAACAGTTAAAAGGTGTTGGGTAACATATGTTCTTTATTGGTTGGGTATGGGTTGATTGCTGATAGGGAGTGAACACACTCATGTTCACGTGTAGATGTGTGTGTATGAGTGTGTGTGTGTGTGTGTGTGTTTGTACTTTTATCATAGCTCAGAGACTGTGTTAGTTAAAGTGGTAAAAGACCTTCTAATGACATCGGATCAGCTTTGTGTTTTCTTGCTGGTGTTGCTAGAACTTAGTGCAGCTTTTGGCACCATTAATTATACTAGTCTACTTCATAGACTAGAGAATTTTGGAGATAAGGAAACAGCCCTCTTCTGGCTGCGGTCTTATTTGACTTATTGTTATCAGTTTGTATATGTAAATGATGACTTTTCTCTGCATTTTAAAGTAAAGTTTGGTGTTCCATAAGGTTCTGTTTCAGGCCCACTGTGGTTTATTTTCCTTTTATTTGCTGATTTATGGGTTAAATGTATATTTTTGCTTCCACTGATGACACACCATTATATGTTTCAGCAAAACTAGATGAGAAGCACCAACTTACTAAAGCTGAAAAATGTGAAACGGACATTGCTTAGTGGAACTTCCTCTTACTTAATTCTGACAAGACAGACGTGTTTGAACTAGGACCACATGTAGACACAAAAAAGCTTTTTGATTGCATTGTATCTCTGAATGGCCTTTCTGTTTCATGATGTGCAGCAGTAAAAGACCTTGGTGTGATTATTGACTCCAGTATTTAACCTTTCATCGCAGACATATTGCTAAGCTATGTGTCACAATATAATGTCACTAAATGATGCAGAAAAACAAGTTCATGCTTTTGTCACCTCTTTAGGTTGGATTAATGTAATGCCTTACTGGGAAGATGTACCAGTATGTGCATGAACAAGCTCAGTTTATGTGAAGAAGGCAGCAACTAGCATTCAGTCTACAACCAGATGATATGTACACATTCTTATCCACAATGCATATGCTCCCAAATTATAAAATTACTAAACTATAAAGCGTGATTGGTCTCACGCAAAAGTATATTTCTCTTAAAAGCCCCACAGATATGGAACTGCCTCAGTGTCTCAGTGTATAATTCTAGGCTGAAAAGACATTTGTTCACTCAGCTTTTTGCCAATAATTTTTTTCTTAGGTAAAGGATGTTTGGATGTTCTCATAATCATATTTCTGATAATGCTCATACTCAGAAGTTGAACCAAAGCTCCTGGTTACGCAATTGCACTTGTGTAATTAAAAAAAAGAAAAGAAATTATTTACAATGACAATTTAATCTCACCCATAAGAGTATAGGTTACCTTTTGAGTCTGCCTCCTCTCAAGTTTTCTTTCTCATTTTGCCTCAGGGGGCCACCACTGCCAATGGTTTGCAATTTAGGGATTATACAAATAAAACTAAATTGAATGCCAAGTGTACCCAATGATGTAAATGACAAATAATGACTCTTGATGCTTGACATTTTGTAAAAGAAAACATGATTCATCAGACCAGACCATCTTTTTCCATGGTACCGTTCAGATGCTCTCTCAGATGCATGGGCACTCTGACTACACAACCTCATATACAGCAAGAACTGTTCACATGCAAGCTAATATATCTCATGCATTTAAAGGTGCATTGCAACAAAATAATCAGTGTTATTCATGTCACCTCTTAGTGGTGTTTTTTAATTGTGTGTTATGACAACTTTTGATCACAACTTAAACTTTTTTCAGCAATTTGTGCTATAGTAGCTATTGTGTGAGACTGGACCAGATGTACTAGTCTTTGCTCCTTATTTGCATCAGTGAGCCTTGCGCATCCATTACACTGTTGTTGGTTCACCACTTGTCTTACATGGACCAGATTTTATAGTTACTAACCACAAGATTAAAATAACCCAGTCATTGAGCAATCAAAGTCACTCATTTTTCCTGCTTCCAACATATAACTTTGAGAACTAACTGTTCACATGTAACCTAATATATCCGACAAGGCGCATTGCAAGAAAATAATCAGCGTTATGCATGTCACCTTTTAGTGATTTTGCATACATGTAGAAAGTTAGAAAGAGGATAATGACCTGTAAATTAGAGGTACAGTGATGGTATCAAAACTATAGGGAAAAAAGGTGAGAGTGTGGATGGGGATCATGATGGATGAGGATGAAAATGATGGCATGATAATGGCAGGATGATTAAATAATGTAAATAATTTCCCTTTTTATATATTGGATCATGTTCCACGTGCTTGTTTAAGTTGTTGTATATACAGTTAGATAGATCTATTTTGAACAAATTAACTCAGACAAATATGTTTATCCATTCAGAAACTTTTGAAGTTTCCCTAAAATAATTTCTGTTGCATGCATTAAAATAATTTTGTACTGTCACAAAGTTTTTTTGTGTGACAACCCTATTTTTTGTAGTCTCAGGTAAAGTTGTACAGTTTTATTGGGATATTGTCTGGGAACGTTTAACAACCATCCTGAAGAATCTGCAATAGCTCCTCTGTAGCCTTTCACTATCACTCTTGCAAACAAAACCCATAAAACATACATAATACTGTATGTTGTTTTCTTTGCTCTAACATTTAATTTAATGATTGGAAATATATAATGTGTTTATACTAATATAAGGTAGAAGTCATAAAATAAATAAAATAGGGTGACCTTTGACATCATACTGAAATGATGGTTCTCCAACCTTTAAAAGAAAAGAAACATTAAACGAAATAAAACATACAGGTGTTATAAAGTAAAAAAAAAATCCCATTTTGACTCACAGCAGCACTATAAGTGCATATGTATGTGTGTGTATATATATATATATATATATAATATATCATGTGACATCATTTCCCACCTTGAATGAAATAATATAGCAGCCAATAAAATGTAAGGGGAAAAAAAGAAAGTTGGAATAGGCTGCTTGTATACAGTGGGGTCCAAAAGTAAAAGACCACTAATGAAAATGCTTCTGTTGAGCTGTTTTTTTTTTTTGTTTGTTTTTTTTAATTAACACAAATGATTCTGAGTGAAATGTCTAACTGGTGTTTAACTCTCAGTTAAAAAAAAAAAACTCAGGGCATTAAAAAGTTGAAGCCTTTCATAAGTATTTTATATAAGATTTCCAAAAAATCCCTCAAATGTTTAGTTTTTGTACACATAAATGTTAATATCTTCAAATAAAATAGTGTTATCAAAAACAGTTCTGCTCTCTTAGATTAATTCTAATCTCTTAGATATTAGTTTGTTTCATAAATGGTCAGAAACTGGCCAGACCTTATAAGATCCTTCCCACTGGGAGATAGCTGTCCCTGTATAAGAGTGTATGAATGTATCCTGTGTTTCACAGTGTAGATAATGTGAAGGTGATGGCAAATGGTCAAGGAGGTTCAATCAATCAATCAATGGAAAAAAATATGAATTTGTTTTGGAGTAAGGAAGTTCAGGTTTAGCTATTATAGCATACTGATGGCAGATGAATAAATAGTGCATCTCTGATTCATATGAAATAAAAGTATCTTATGAACAAACAAGAAAGCACAAAACTACTACAGCTACAAGGCCACAACAACAGAAGACCACACTGGATTCCACTCCTCTCAGCCAAGAAAACATACCTGAGACCCATCCAAACTAGACAGAATTGGAAAAAAGTAAGCCTCATATTCTTGTTCTTCTCTGTGAGGAGTGGAAGCTGATGTGGGCTTATACTGTTATATTGTTATACAATAGCCCATGCACCTCAAGGTTTGAGGTGTTGCGTGTGCTTGGGTGTTTGTCTGCTCACCACATTTGTTAAGAGTTATTATTTGAGTTACTACAGTCTTAGTGTTATCTCAAACCTGTCTGGTCAATGTTGCTCACTAATTTTTTGTTGTTTTTTTGCACTATTGTATGTAGACTCAGACTCAGAGGATCAACAATTCCTGGCTATGCTCAAACAAGCCTTTCTGGCACCGAGAACCATCCCATATTTTCAATATTCTAATGTTTGATATTTAACAATAACTGCAGCTCTTGAAATTTGGGTTTGAGACCAAAAGACGAATATACAGTAAGACAATATTTCAGCTTTCATTTCCTGATATTAAAGTGTTTAACCCTAACTCTAAACATAACCCTGATTTTTACCAAGGAGAAACCTTAAGTCCGGCACCACTATCAGACAATAATTTGGAACAACAAGCAATTTGCAGATATTGCATAATCTAGGATGCTTTCCACATCCTGCTTGTGACAATCAGCCATAATATATTCTTGGTACAGATACATACATTACTATTAAATGCTTAATTGATGCTTTACACACTTCTCAAATATATATATTTTAAATTAGATTAAACTGTATTTTGTATTCTGTTTATTCTGCTCTAGATCATATTGTAACTGACACGGTTCAGGTCTGTCAGGAACGTTCTTGTCTTTTAAGGCACTGGTATAGACCCAATTGAAACCCTCCTATCCTAAGAGCTCTATACAAGAAAAATTTTAGCATCTCCGTGAACTGCAAGTTTTAATAATCTGAATTATCTGTCTGGAAATGAAAGTCCAGCACCTACATAAATCTGCATACAAAAGACCAATGTATATTATAAACCAGGAAAATGTTATTTACAGTTGAAAACAATTGCCATCTATAATATTTTATCAGACTCTAGTTGGTTTAGTGGGTATAGTAGGTATATTGGGTTTGATACATTCCAGAAAGATTAGAAAAATTAATACTGATGTCATGCCCAGTTCACAATGCATGGTCTTTGTGGGCTATATGGAGCAACAGCTCTATCAAAAAATCTATTGTTTTCTTTACAGAAATCAAAATTTATTTTGGAGTATGGCAGTGTTTGGGTCAGGGTACTAAACATTTTATGTCATACTGTGTCTTAATAAAAACTGATTTAACAGATATGTTTAAAGTTAAACACCTGCGTAAATATGACTAACTTTCCCAGGATATGGTAAACTTTACCAGGATATGGTTAAACCTTCCCAGTGTATCATTTAAACTTAAGCTTCCAATTTACATTGCTTAATATAAAGATGCCCTAAATTACTGAGTATTTAACATAAACTTGAATTCAGAAACTGGGATTTTTTTATTTTCTTAGATTAACTGACTGCAAGTTTAGATTATTTGTGTAAGCACTAAAATTTCTGAATATTAATTTAGATTTATGTAATCAATTAATGGTGATATATAAAGTATACTGAAAACACCTTTATAGACTCCACATGTGATTTGAACCATTCATTGTAAGGGTTGTGTACCTTAATAGTTTAACAAATACGAGAATGCACTTTATGTATATATCTAGTGCAAACTATTCCAATGACCTTATTCATATAGTTAAACTCATTAAGTCTAGTGGTAGAAGATTTGCATTAATAGAAGACACTGATTCCACACAGTAAACCATATAATGCAAGAACAATATGTCTAGTTTTAAAATATAAGAATACTTTTTCCTTAGTATTCCCCTCTCTTCTAGTACTTTTGGCTATCTACAGCCACAACTCTCTACCACCATGTCCTCATATTGCTTGTACACAACATTATTAGCTGAGTCAATGTAGAGGATACTGATAGGACTAAGTCTTGTAGGTACACAGCATGTGGGGGGTGTCAAGTGAGAATCCATGGAGTTCATGAGTGTCTGGATGATGGCATGATTGGTGGGCTCTAGATGTGAACGGATGGGAAAATCACAGATTCCGTCACAGTGGAAGGCCTCATACTCCAGTGGTGCAATGATCCAGTCATCCCAGCCCATCTCCTTAAAGTTAACATGCAACTGCTTGCGGTTGCATCGTGTCTTTGGACTTCTGCTCGGCTTCTTTACACGTGGCAGTGGTGCCCGACGCATCCTGCGCTGTGTAAACAGGTACTCATAGACAGTTTTGTTGTCATGACCTGAGCGTGCCTTGATCTCATTGTAAAAGAGACCATGCTTCTTTGTGTGGCTGAACACCACAAAGAATGCCTTTTCCTTGTTTTGCCGGCCTGAACGATCCAGGCCAAGTGACCTGAGGTCCAATGGGCGGCCTCGATCCATTGCCTCCAACTCAAAACAAAGCTGAACAGTGTTTCTGAAACTCTTGAATAGTTTCCAAATGTCAAACACCTCCCATTTTGGGATGCTTCGATCCTCTATGGGTTGTGAGTGGAGCAGCATAGCCCTCTGCTTGCTTGTGGCACATGTGTAAAGTCGAAGAGAGGTTCTGCTCTCAGTTGCATGGATTCTACGAGGATCAACGAAGGGTTTTCGGAGAATGCGTAATTCAGCTCCAAGCAGTCCCTCCTTCTCCAGGGAGCTGATGTTAAAGTAATACCTCTGGCGCCTTAACAGGGGCACATGCTCATCTACAAGAGAAAAAAAAATTGAGATGAACAGTTCAATGTTTTAATTTAAATTTGATACATTAAAAGTATAAAATAAAAACCAAAGACTTGATTGCAGTATATTAGTCAAATCATTAGCTTTAGCAAAAAACACCAAAGCTTTGGCACTTGCTTGTCTTTTAAGAGTTGGATTGAAACAGGTCTAGTTTACAAAAGAGAAAAATTTTCATTTCAGCTGCGTAATCAAAAGAATGAATTCATTTGGCTTAAATACTGAGTACAAACCCCCTTTTGAGGTTGCATAGAATGCTAAAGTGTCATTGTATATAACGTTCAATTCGTTCAATACAAATACAAATGCGTTCTGAAACCTGCTTGTATGAGAGCAGTCATGCTTTTCAAATAAACAGGTAATAACAATATGCAGGTAAAAGCAATGTTATAGCAATTTACATATGTACACTTACCTATGAACATACTGTATGTACAATATGTACAGTTTTATTTTTTCATGAAATCTCTATATGTTTAACTTTACATTTACGGCATTTAGCAGACACCCTTATCCAGAGTGACTTACAACTGACCAATTTAAGGTGAAGGGCCTTGGACAGGGGACCAGCAGTGGCAGCTTGGTCCTGGGGTACAAACCCATGACCTTCCGATCAGTAGTCCAACACCTTAACCACTGAGCTACCACATCCCTTAAATATGCAGTTAATTGTAAAATTAATCAATGAAAGGGTGCATTTAATCAAAATGATTAATTAATCAATGATGCTGTGCTTCTATGGTTTAGATTCATATTGCAGATTTTTGTATGGTATTTCTATGAACATTTTATTGGATTTACACAATATTACAGATTAACTATAGGTTTAATTAGTTAACTATTACATAATTAATTAACTACTTAATTATTACTATTGCTATTGTTTTAGTGTAATGTGAACAAAATAGAAGAATAGGTTTTGACCATTTTTATAAAATTATTTTCAAAAATGTTTCAATTGTACCAAGTAACTACATACCAAATATCTATGTATTTATAGTTATCATCTATCTTATATCAGAAAGTTCTTCAAATAGTTATATGTATGGTTGCCATTTCTTTGAAATACACATAGTATTATTAATTTTTGAACACTTAATTTATCTGCATCTGTGTCACTGCACTGCACTGGCTTTGTGGACATGATCCCTATGAATATTTCTTGACATCCCTATGAATATTCCTTTCCTGACAAAATGCTTCATCAAACAATTTTAGAATGAAAAATACTTTCAAATATATGGGGGTCCAGGGATGGCAGGGGATGTCCCAGGGTACTATAAATCCTGTGTTAGCTTTTGATCTCCCCATTAATTCTTCTTCTTCATAGCTAGAACTGACAGTTTACACTTTTACTCTGATTGCAATTTATACACTTTTAAACCGCTGTAGCCTTTACCCTTGTAAACCACTGCCTGGTTTATTCTGTTCTTCTGCTTCTTCTTTGTCATTTTTACACTTCTGACTCTTTTTTTTTTGTTGCTGTGGATGGTCCCACATGCATGCGCTTTGATTTGCACGTCTCAAAAATAACTCATACCTAAGATTTAGTGGCCATTCTCAGCTGGAGACTACAAATTTGTACCTTCTAAGAACTTCTTCCGTCCTGTGCTTATAACAGAACCCCTGGACATACATGTGTATATGTTCCTTTTTGAGTCTGGTTCCTCTGCTGGTTCTTATGTGGTTTCGTTGTCATATGCCAATGCCACCTGGCTTGTTCATTAGGGATCTAAATATAAATCTACACTTGCCATTTATTTTAAACTGCTTTATAAGTAGTACTACTATTAGTAGCCAGTACCTTGGCCTTTGTCCACGAAGCTGGTGATGGTGTTAGCCATGCCCGCCTCGTGCATTGCGCTCCGGTTCATCTGTCCAGTAGACAGAGACCAGTAAAGAGACAACATGTAATCATGCGGTGTGACAGCTGATTGTCTTGGTGTCTCTTTCTCCTCCGATTTGTTTTTCACCTTCACAGTGCGTTTTACCGGCGCTCTCTGATGCGCCGAGTGGACGGTTCTTACTCCGGTGCGCGCGGTGAGTCCTGATGTCGCGTGCGCTGTGCTGTGCGTGTGAGTCCGCGGCGCCGAAGCGCGTATGCGCGATATCTTGGCGGCGTTGTTCGCTGCCGAGGACGTTAACCTCAGTTTGGTTTCCACACCAAGGGCTTGCGATACCAAATGCATGCACAAAAGCGCACAGCAGCCGAAGAACAGAGCAAGCACGTTCATCCTCGGTGCTTCGTTCGGGTTCCGACGCAGGAGAAACGCGCGAAGGTGAGCGTTCCGCGACCATGAAAGGAACCTGGGAAGTGAAGATACATGCTCATATGGCTTGATTTGAGGCAGGCTAAAAGTAGAAGGTTTTGATTATCGCCCTGCAGAACCACAGTATGGCGAATTGCTTGCACGTGCAGTTGCGCTCCATCACGCAGGTCCGAGTGTCCGATGGACATCAAAAACGTCGTGCGGAGTTCAGAGCACTTACCGTGCGAGCGCTTCATACAGTCCCTTCCAACTGGGAAGAATGTTGTAATTTAGTCTCTTTTTCTGTCTCATTCACCGCCTCTCCTTCCGCTCGCCATCTCCCCCCCAATCCTCTCTCTCTCTCTCTCTCTCTCTCGCTCTCTCTCCTCTCCTCTCCCCCCTCTTCTCCTCTTCCTCCTCTCTCTGTCACTTTCTCCCGTTTCTTTCGTCTTTCCTCTCGCCTTTTATTTTCCAGCCCATTCTTTCTTTTACTCCCCTCTCTTCTTTCCTTTCTCTGGAACCCTTTTTGTCTTAAAGTTTAAAGTTCCCTTTTTCTATTCATCCCGTTCTAGCTTTTCCAGAAAAAATAGTTAGAGAGAGAGAGAGAGAGAGAGAGAGAGAGAGAGAGAGATCTGCAGGTGCTCAAATAACGCACGGTTTGGAGCCAGAATTGTGCCGCTTTAATTACTCGCTGATGTCATGCTGTCCAGACTCATTTAAGTGCAATATTGCTCCTTAAAGCTTTTCCACTTTTTTCCACTGTTGTTCTCAGGACCTAACTAGCTCCCTGAGAGCACTAAGAGGTAAAACTTAATTTAAGCCATTTCTGTTAGAGTGCATTTAGGCTATATAGAAGTTTTTAAAGTGCCATTCTGGGTATGCTCTCCTTTGTGCAACATAGTCACACACACACACACACACACACACACACACACACACACACACACACACAGAGAGAGAGAGAGAGAGAGAGAGAGAGAGAGAGAGAGAGAGAGACCTCATGTACTTACTTATAGCTCAGTTGCATATTTGCATATGATTAAACTCTTTTTTTGTTATATTGTAGTGCCATAATAGTTCCATAATAGGGACACTCATAAAGCCTACATATAAATATTTCTTTACCTAATCGCCTTGACACAATATTTGATGAATGCCGTCAGCATATTCACTCTATAACTATTTCACAGCAATTCCAGGCACATTAGTTTATGACACCATTAATCTGATTGCTGTATTAGAGTAATAAACATCAAACTCTGCTGCAGAAATAATTAGATGCCAAAAGCCACATTAAGGTTTTGAGTTTTGGCAGGCATTGCTTTCTCTGGTGTTTTGTAATGGAAACTATGCACTATGTTTTATTGGTGGAAAACTTCCCATGCTGGATGCACTATGCTACATAACAAATACTGAACAAAAAATAGCTATGTCAGTACCCTTCTTCCCTTTCAGGTGGTAAAGTGATGTTGTGTGCAAAATGTAACCTTTGATTTGTTGTATCCATTTTCAGATTCAGGAAATGCTTAATTTTTTTATGGTAAAAGCTTACTTTTGGTTTTATGTCATAGTGTCATTATCATCATGAGGAACACAATAAAAATGCATAAATAATATAGTAAAATAAAGGATGAATTAAAACAATGCAACCTTTAACGTAAAAGGGGTTCTGCAAGATAAAAAAGTTTTCTCAGTCTCATAAAGTTGTTCTTAAAGTTTTTTTTTTAAATAATGAACTCAGTTCTGCAATTATCTATAAAATAAGATTGCACCTCTAAAGTTGAAAAGCTTTTATCAAGCCTTTTGGTGTCCCGTTTTTTTTTGTTACAAAAAATTTTTTGAGATTTCACATCCGTAAAAAAAATAATAAATGAAATCTTCCTGTTCATTCATACTTGGCCCACACATTTATATGGCTCCATCTCCGGTGTTATATGAAAGTTATGGACCGTTTGCAATGGTATTCTGCAAACACCCACTCGGTCTTCATTCATGACATCCAACAGCCATCCTACATTTTGAAAAGAACAACACTCAGGATCTGGAGAGTTTTTCTGAGAAACAGCCTGGTTTCCAAACTCTTTCAGCACTGTGAACACCCTTTTTGGATCACCAAGGTGAAACTCATGATGTATACATAAACATACTCAGCCAGGGGTGAAAACCTCAGCACTGGCATTCAGAACAGTGAACACAGCACATTTTATGTCTGACCATTCTACATGTACTCTTCTCTCAGGATGTTTTCAGAAGGGGGAGCTGGAAGGGAAAAAGAGGAAATGTTCGCTGGCCTGTGGTTTACCCGCTCTATGCTAGCACATGAGGGTAAGAACATTTCTTTTGTGTCCATGTTCCTCGACCCACACCTCCTCCATTGGCATAATGCCACAGTAAAAACTATAGAAAAGAGTACACTAAATAGTATCAAGGTACAGTGTCAGCGATAAAAGCCACATACTTTGCTAAAATATAAGCATGGATTAGACAAATAAAAATTTTATTTGTGAATAAGCCAGAGTTCATGTCATGCCTGTTGGTCATGTTGGTGCCACTGGTCACTGGATTATGGGAAGCAAGGCAGGAAGAAGAGGAAAATAAAGGAGAAGAAGAAGAAAAAGAAGAAGAAGATGATGATGATGATGATGACGATGATGATGATGATGATGATGATGATGATGATGATGACAGACAAAAAAGACTATGAATGCAAAAATTCAATTGCAAATAATTCCATTTTCATATTTTTTCCAATTCCATTTTTTCAAACAGGTATGTGGCCAGAGGTTTAAATAAACAAGATGTCATAAAATAGATAAAGATATTTCTGTTGACATATTGTCTTACTTGCTATAGTAGGTTTATCAGATTAACACAGTCTGAATTGTACTAGTCAGTTTACTAATTATGAACAGTTATTGGTAGGGCAGGAGAAAAGTTAAGGAGTCATCGTTTTAATTATTTGTATCATCAAATCATTTTTGCATTAAAATTCTTTTAAATATGTGCCCAAATTGAAATATGCTGATCAGCTAAACCAGCCAAAGTTTCTAATGAATTCTACACATCACGACCTTACCAAGACCTTAGGAAAATTACAAACTGAGAACAAAGAAGCAGGGTGAAGCAAGGGATTTTCATTCTCCTCTGCCATTTACTGTGAATCTTTAAGTTGTTTAATTACAATCTTTGACTTTTTTTTTGTAATTTATAGTAATGGTTAGTAATAAGGATACTACCATTAGTTATTACTAGAATCAGTATATTGATGATAAAGAAAGCTGGTTGGTCATAGAAAATCAGAAAAAGGAGGCAGTTACATGTAGTCCAAATGGTGTCTGAAGTAGAAGCTGCATATACCTCCATCTTGTGGTGAATGTAATCCATGTACCAACATATAATTAAATTGTGTAATAAATAATATAGTGGAGAATTCAACCTTGTTAACACAAACCCAACTGATTTAATGTCTTCTAATTACTGTAGATTATACTTAATTTGCTTTGTAAACAATGATCACTGACAAAATTCTAAAATGATTGAAAGGTTATTACCTATATCAGCATTTGTTAAAGTGGGTTTTTGTGTATTTTGTGACCCTAATACACCTGTACTGTGTGAAACACAAGCATAAAATGAACTGTGTCAGCTGTTGGATAACATTTAGAGTCCCCACAACTGAGATGATCAAACACTGAATATAAGGAATTATGAAACTACACTCACACTTCATAAGTGTCATCCGATGATGATGTGACTGTTTGATCTGAATTGATCTGAATTGAAACTGTGTGTGTGTGTGTGTGTGTGTGTGTGTGTGTGCGTGTGTGTATGCATATGTGTATCTGTATACTTACCTAACATGATCTTTGCAGGCAGACAGCCAAACAAGGTTAGAAAGCCTCAGTGAAAAAAGAAAGATTGTTCTAGTAAGATATATTATACTTTCATAAAGTAGCAGAAAAACAAAATGTTACATATGAACATATGAATTTTGTATTTATTTGGCTGTTTTCCACAGAATTTACTCACAGGGACATCTCTCTCTCTCTCTCTCTCTCTCTCTCTCTCTCTCTCTCTCTCTCTCTCTCTCTCTCTCTCTCTCTGTCTCTCTCTCTCTCTTTGTTTCTGTGTGCACATGTGTGTATGTCCATATGTCCATATTTTAGTGGAAGGAAGAAGGAGTTTATAGGTCTGAATTTCTTCCTTATGTGCAGGTGCTCATGTTTAAGTTATGTATTTTTGCTTAAACATGTTATTTATACAAAGATATTCCTTATTAAGTCAAGTCACTTTTATTCAAGTCAAGTCACTTTTATTGTCACATCACCACAACACATGTGCCATGGTGAGTGAAATTCTTGGGAGTGTGCTCCAGAAATTGCAGAACAATTTACATACAGTAATTAAGAAGCAAAAATTAAGAACAGTTTACATATGGGTGAAAATGTGCAAAATGCTCATTACCAGGTGAAATGTGCAGATGTGAAAAAGATGCAATGTGCTTATACATCGTCAGTACACATAGTGTACTATTAGACATATTTGCAATGCACTACACATTGTATGCAATATATATATATATATATATATATATATATATATATATATATATATTAACATATTACATATATATATATATATATATGTAATATGTTAAGGTGCAACAGACTGTACAGATACAGAAATGTCCAGTGGTACAGATAGATTATTGTCAGATAGATTATTATATTAAATTAAATGCAGTGTGTATGTATAGTCCAGTGTGTATAAATGCAGTATAAATGTAGTGTGTGTATAGTCCAGTGTTGAACTGTTGGAGTTAAAGTGCAGTGTGTGGCATACCATATTGTGGAAGTATGCTTTAGGCTGTGTTAGTTATGACTGTTAATTAGTCTGATAGCCTGAGGGAAAAAGCTATCCCTTAGTCGGCTAGTGCGGGATTGGATGCTGCGGAGACGTCTTCCTGCTGGAAGCAGAGAGAGCAGTCTGTGGGACGGTTGGCTGGAGTCACTGATGATCCTCCGAGCTTTTCTTATACACCGCCTGGTGTAGATGTCCTGGGGGGAGGGAAGCTCACCTCCAACAATGTGGCTGGCAGTTCGCACAACCCTTTTCAGTTCTTTATGATTGCCAGTGGTGCTGTTTCCAAACCAGGCAGTGATGCAGCCCGTCAGGATGCTCTCTATAGTGCAGGTGTAGAATGTTCTGAGGATGCTGGGGCTCATTCCAAACTTCCTCAATTCCGCATTGATGTGCCTTCCTCAGCACTGCGTCGGTGTGTATGGACCAGGTGAGATCCTCACTGATGTTAACACCCAGAACTTGAAGCTGCTCACCCGCTCCACAGGTGTCTTGTCATGAAGCGTAATTATTCATGTATAAGTATAAAGTATAAGTATAACAGGATATCTTTAGTTAGAATATAATTAAATAAAACAATAGCCATAAAAGGTGAACGGTTGGTTGCCATAAAGGGAACATTTATTCGCTGTTATTGCTTGTAAAGGGTGCTCTGGGAGTATGGGGTCCCGGGCCCTCTGCTAAGGGCTGTCCGGTCCCTATATGACCGGAGCAGGAGTTTGGTTCGCCTTGCCGGCAGTAAGTCAGACTTGTTCCTGGTGCATGTTGGACTCCGGCAGGGCTGCCCTTTGTCACCGGTCCTGTTCATTATTTATATGGACAGGATTTCTAGGCGCAGTCGGGGGCCGGAGGGAGTCCGGTTTGGGGACCACGGGATTTCGTCTCTGCTTTTTGCAGATGATGTTGTCCTGTTGGCTTCTTCAAAATAGGGTTCATGAGTGAGGGAAGGATAGAGCGGGAGATCGACAGGCGGATCGGTGTATCTTCTGCAGTGATGCGGTCGATATACCGGTCTGTTGTGGTGAAGAAAGAGCTGAGCCGCAAGGCGAAGCTCTCTATTTACCAGTTGATCTACGTTCCTACCCTCACCTATGGTCATGAGCTTTGGGTCATGACCAAAAGGACAAGATCCTGGATACAGGCGGCCGAAATGAGTTTCCTCCGCAGGGTGGCTGGGCGAGAGGAGTCAGCTGAGGTGGAGTCAGCTGAGGTGGCTCGGGCATCTGGTCACATCGAGAGGAGTCAGCTGAGGTGGCTCGGGCATCTGTTCCGGATGCCTCCTGGACGCCTCCCTGGGGAGGTGTTCCGGGCATGTCCAACCGGGAGGAGGCTCCGGGGAAAATGGCGAAGCTCTCTATTTACCAGTTGATCTACGTTCCTACACTCACCTATGGTCATGAGCTTTGGGTCATGACCGAAAGGACAAGATCCCGGATACAGGCGGTCGAAATGAGTTTCCTCTGCAGGGTGGCTGGGCGCTCCCTTAGAGATAGGGTGAGGAGCTCGATCACTCGGGAGGAGCTCAGAGTAGAGCCGCTGCTCCTCCACATCGAGAGGAGTCAGCTGAGGTGGCTCGGGCATCTGTTCCGGATGCCTCCTGTTCCGGGCATGTCCAACCGGGAGGAGGCCCCGGGGAAGACCTAGGACATGCTGGAGGGACTATGTCTCTCGGCTGGCCTGGGAACGCCTCGGTATTCCCCCGGAGGAGCTCGAGGACGTGTCTGGGGAGAGGGAAGTCTGGGTGTCCCTGCTCAGACTGCTGCCCCCGCGACCCGGCCCCGGATAAGCGGTAGAAGATGGATGGATGGATGGATGGATGGATGCTTGTAAAGATCCCCAAGAAGAGAGAATATAAGATATTGAATATCAAAAATATTGAAAATAAAAGAATATAAGAGAGTGAAAATAGAAAATAGGCTTAGAAAATAGTGGTGATCAGTCAATAGTCTTTGGAAAAAAGTGGTAACGTGATCGGTCATTGGGAACAATGGTAATTGCAAACTGTAATAATTTACCAAACTAACTTTAAATTAATCATGTAAATGATTTGAACTTTACACTATATTTTGTAAGACCTACAGTACATCTAATGTATATATACATTATAAAAATGCGTGTAATATTTTGATAATGACAATTTTATAATTTTTAAACAAACAAAAAAAAATCCTGTCTTATCTTATTTCAGATTTTGGGGTTAAAATTTCTTGTTTGATTCTGACCACCTTCTGTTAAATAATGTCACACGAATTAATTCATGTTATTTCTGTCAATCAATCAATTCCACAAGAGAAAAGACAAAGTAAAGTCTGAACTTCCACTTACCAGTCCAATAAAATCAGAAAATAAATGCTTCTAAGTTAAAACAAATAAGTCCAAATATTATGTCAACACAAAGATATTCTACAGATATTTCTATTTACAGATATAATATTGTGCTATACTTTATTAATGTTATAATAATTGTTTTGATATTTATTTAACTTTTGTTACGATGTGTTAGATTTATTACAGATATATATTTCATAGTAACTCAATTAAGGAAAATAAAACTTGCAGTAATCTTGTTTCACCAGGAGGAGGCATTAATTCTTTACCACTTTACTATCCTCCAGCAAAGGGAATAATTGCTTCTAATCCTACATCTCTCTCTCTCTCTCTCTCTCTCTCTCTCTCTCTCTCTCTCTCTCTCTCTCTCTATCTCACACACACTCTATATATCTATATATATATATATATATATATATATATATATATATATATATATATATATATATAGATAGATAGATAGATAGATAGATAGATAGATAGATAGATACTAAATAAAACAAAACAAACACAAAAAAAGCAAGCTAACAAATGAACTCAACCTGTCTCAAAGTTGCCTAAATTGTAACTCAAGAAGATCAATTTCCCAAACACAGCATACGGACGTATGTTGGATATTTTACACCCATCAGATATTTGTCAACTTAATACTAATAACATTTCAACTACATGCCTAAAATAAGTACTAAATCCCACTGTACAGTCTGAATAAAAATGTTTGAACTGTATTTGTGTTGCTGTTGAACACTGTATATTTGTCCGAAACTCTTCCTGTTTGCTTTTTTCTGTTTAAGATCCACATGCTTCTATCATGTCAGCTATGTTACTTTACTTATATTGGAAGTTGGGAGCTATTAAGATGTCAGCAATAAATACAAGTTGTTTTGTTTTAGAATCTTGCCCAGACCACACCAGAGTTCAAAGGCCACATATTGTGAGCCATTCCATCCTGTCTCAGGGGGTTATCCACCAGGGTAACCACCATACACCATCTCGCCAAACCTCTTCTAGTTGCAAATGCCACACAAAACAGTGACTGTTTTTACACTTTGAGCAATCAACTCACTCATACCCTCATCTGCCAAATCAGTATAATCATAAAGATGTGTTTTATGAAGTATAAAGTGGCATAATTGTCAACATCATATATTTACAGTACATAAAAAGGGCACAAATGAATGTCAAGAGGAATGAAAAAGTAATGAAAGTGGTTTTGAAAAGTTATTTCAGTTCTATCATGCAGGAGATAGATAGATAGATAGATAGATAGATAGATAGATAGATAGATAGATAGATAGATAGATAGATAGATAGTAGTGTTAATTTCGTCAGACGAGACGAGACGAAATATGTTCGTCAACAACCTTTTTTTTTCATGACTAAGACGAGACGATGACAAGACTGCACCACTGTCCAAAAACTCTAAGACTAAATTAACATGCATTATTGTTGACGAAAAAAGACGAGAAGAAAACGTTTTGTATAAAATAAAAGCTAAGATAAAATCTCTCTTCATTTTCGTCTACAATTGTCTCTGCTTTTTCATCAGCTGTTACGCCTTTCGCGGCTTCGCGCTGTTGCTGAAGTTACAAGTCCGTGAAACGGATCTCGCTTATTACATTGCTACCTACCAAATCAATCAATAATTTGACTCAAAATGATGATTTAAAAGGGAGTTTATTGATTTAAAAACAATTATATTGATTCCGCTAAAGAAAATAGTGCGCTTCATCTCTACGGTTAGAATCCTGTATGTCCATGGCAACGCTCTGTTTTTCATGGCAACGGTGTGTTATAGTTCGCAGCGGTCTGTTATCAAGAAATAAAATAGTGTGTGTGTAGAAAGAATTCGTCCACACGCCGCTCAAAAAAAAAATTCCGCTCAAAAAAAAAAATTCGATTCCCGCCTCCACCTTGCGTGTGTGGAGTTTGCATGTTCTCCCCGTGCCTCGGGGGTTTCCTCCGGGTACTCCGGTTTCCTCCCCCGGTCCAAAGACATGCATGGTAGGTTGATTGGCATCTCTGGAAAATTGTCCGTAGTGTGTGATTGCGTGAGTGAATGAGAGTGTGTGTGTGCCCTGCGATAGGTTGGCACTCCGTCCAGGGTGTATCCTGCCTTGATGCCCAATGACGCCTGAGACGCCTGAGACGCCTGCACAGGCTCCCCGTGACCCGAGGTAGTTCGGATAAGCGGTAGAAGATGAATGAATGAAAAAGTTCTGAGCGCAAGTCCACCCTAGTTCTAGGCAGCTTTTTGTGTTAAATTATATTTCACGTCGCTGCGCAGGCACTTTTATTGTACATGACAGCTTATGTCCCGATGACCAGTCTTTGCATTACGATTAAAAGCAGTATCAATAAAGTAGAAAATGTGATGTGCAGTCAAGTTCAAGTGTATGCACTGTTTAAACGAGTGTTCTAAACTTCTCACTGATACTTTTGTGATTCGCGGAGTTTTGACAAGTTTTATAGCCTTGATATTGTTTCTTATTCAAAAGTGGTGACAGAAAAAACTCAGCACTCCCAACCTGAAACCTCTTCCCACACCTCTGTCACAATCACATCATAATCAAAATGAATAATTAGGCTTAAAAGCAAATGTATACGTAAGGGAATCAAGTTTAACAATTACATGTAATATTGCTCCAAATATCATCAATAATGGTGTGTGCAATACCATGTATAACTTGCATTAAGTCGGTAATATATATATATATATATATATATATATATATATATATATATATATATATATATATATATATATATATATATATACACACCTACAGTTTTGATCTTAGGCTTTTCATTAAGTTATTTATTTCCACTATAACACTTGTGTTCCTGATTTTATTGCATTTAATGAGGCCTCGTATTTATTCTTACAATAGATTCCAGATGTGGTCAAGCTACAATTTTTTTGACTAAAACTAGACTAAAATTAAAAGACTTTTAGTCGACTAAAACTTGACTAAGATACCTTGAGTTTTCTTTTGACTAAAACTAGACTAAAATGACGAGACTTTTAGTCGACTAAAACTAAGACTAACAAAAAAGATATGTGAATGACTAAATATGACTAAAACTAACAAGGACATTTGGCATAAGACTAAGACTAAGACTAGTCTTAGTCTTAGTCTTGCACTAAGACTAAATTAAAAATAGGTGACGAAATTAACACTAATAGATAGATAGATAGATAGATAGATAGATAGATAGATAGATAGATAGATAGATAGATAGATAGATAAATTGATTAATTAATTCATTCATTAATTAATAAGCCAGAATTACTAAGTTTTAGTGAGTGCATATTATAGAGAAACCAAAGAGAAACCAAATTACTAAATGTAGAGATGACAGGAGTAGTTAAGAATACAAAGATCCAATGCAGTATGTAACTTTTTTCTGTCCTAGTACACATGCACAGCCAAATGGTTCATATCCATATGGATCTTTGCAACACCTGAGAACACAGATGCATTTAGATCTTTGCCTTACAAGGACAGGCATTCCAATTCATAGTTTCTTCTTTCTGGCAACATTAGGTGTTCTCAGGATGCATGCACGCTTTGTGAGGCATTAGGATGCTAACGAATTATTATGATTGGCCTGTGTGCAACTGACTTTTTCCCTATCAGAACATTTTTAATAAAAATAAAAATCATAAACATTTGAGGTTCATGATGGGTAACTAGATTTAAATCAGTTTTATTAATCAGTTAAGGATATGGAATGTGTTGATGATTCATTTAACCAATCCTTCCTCTTTCGCTGGAAATACTGAAGATCAGGCAGGCTTAATCATCACATGTTTAGAAATGCTTGCGCACAGCTGTGCAATAAAAACCCCACCCAACTAGACCTGCTGTTTTGGAGATGCTCTGGAGATGCTCATGTAGCCATCACAACCTGGCGCTTGTCAAAACTGCTCAGATCCTAACATTTGCCCATTTTCCTGCTTCCAACAGAATTACCAGAACTGACACTTCACATGGATTTAATATATCCCACCCTTAAAAATAAGGCTGTTGTAACAAAATAACCCATCATATTCACTCTTACTGTTAATGGTAATGTCAACTCTAACCTTTAATGTTATGGCTCATTGAGGTTGTACAGTAGCATGAGGCTTATTTATTAATAGCAATCAGGTATTAATGAATAAATTGTAATACTTAGCATTCATATTGTGTGTAGAAAGGTACATTTGGTATTGAGTAAAACATCTAACAGTGAAAAATCTTTAGTATACTATATCATGCTACATAGTGCGGTAATGCATAGACCCAACCACGGAAATTCCCTAGATGGGGACTTTTTCAGAAAATTTCCAAAAACATTTTTTAAAGTGCAAAGACATATCTTAAAGGTCAAATAAAGTATGGCAACAGCTCAGAAAAAGAAAATCAAAATAAACTCTAGCAAATATTTTCTTCAATAATTCAATACAAATTCTCAAGCACCTACAGTAGTATTTGAAAATTGGTATTGATAACATGAGATAATGTGAACTGAGTGAATGAGAATTAAGCTACAAGGAGAACTAATGTAATGAAAAATGTGTTGTAGGACATACGGAAACCTATTACTGATCAAATGTACAAAATAAAACTGACACTTTAGAAATGTGCACAAAAATAGCTTTATTTCTGATCAGAGAGGAACCTGCATTTAGAAACCAACAATCCACTGATTCATTTATTAAATTGGAGATTTCACATCATGTGTTTAAAGAAAAAAAAAGCAGCATATTTTCTTACATTTACCCCATGCAAATAACATGGCTCATTCATTCAACTCCGAACTAGTATGAGTATCTTTCTACAAAAACATAAATATTTATCAATTAAAAAGGTCTAAAAGAAATAAAAACCTTTACAATATAAAAAATGCATTAAAACTCTTCGAAAAGAATCTTCCACTAGTGTATAGATTTCCGTTTTTAAAAAAAAAAAAAATCACATTTACAGCTTCGATGGGGAGAAACCCCAAGACCTGAAGAAAGGCAATAAAATAGTCTATTCAAAAGTTAAATTAACACAATATAATATAAAAGTATTATTCTATAAAACACTGGAAGAGACAGAAAAAGTTGAGTATAAAAACACTGAGATACAGAACAAAAGTTAGTATAAGGACTGGTCATCAATTTGAGATTCCCAATTTGCACTGGTAAAAAGCAACATAACAACGAAGAGTCAATCACTTCATGTTTAATTTGTATGCTCAATACCGAGACAAAACAAGAAGAGAATTATTTTGGCATATAAATATTTGGTAAATAGAAGTTAGCCAAAAATGGCCAAGTACCGAGGTGTACAATTTTAACTTATATAAAAAACGACTATTTACAGACCCCTGGACATAACTGTTTACAGAGATCTTTCTTCTGGTATTCTACAAATATCTGTGAGCCTGTCAATTGAAAGTCAGAGGAGCAGCTAAAACTCAATGACCAGGCATCATTTTAGTCTGAAACTTGCTCCTTATTATTAACACAACATAGACACATGGAATGTAAGAAAACCTTATTTGCTCTGTTAAAAATAAATTGAACATTAACGTTAATGCCCAAGGGTCACTTTCAGAACATACACAGCATGCTCTCGATTCATGAGTGTCAATTTTCTACCGCTTTGCACTAAGAATGGACAATTAATCTGCACAATTTCTTTAAAAGCAAAAGGCTACAGTAACATTTCCCACAGAAGCATGTAGCTCTGCTAAATGACACAGGCATGTGCAAACAAAGTCAGTTTTTACGATTTCAGAGTTTTGCACAGACTTTGAATCCATATTATTCACCCACAGAGCCCCATTTGCGCCTCTTAGTGTTATAGAACAGGGAAGTAAAGAAAGGAAACACAATGGCTATTGACTTTGAGCATATCAATGGGAAACCAGACACAAAAAAGAAAAGGTCAGGACTTGTACAGCACAGGCTGCAACAGAGCACCTTCTCTTGTGACAAAGTTAAATTCAAATCAACAGTCAGAGTAATCATGTTTCGTTTGAGATGCTGGTTTGCGGTTTCTCAAGCCGGACAGAGACGGAACCTAGCTGTGCGTCAGAGGCACTGTGTTAGTTTAGAGTTCAGAGTTCATATTTGAGAGTTCAGAGTTCATATTTGTTCATGCGTAGATCTCGGTAGTTGGAGCTTTCTTGTAAATAGGTTTCTTGCCCAAATCGTAGCTGCCTTCGTCCTTTTTCTTCATGCGATAGACAAGGAGAAGGATGAGAAGCACGGCAAAAAGCAGCCCAACAGCACCACCAGCAATAACAGCTAGGGAAAAAAGAAACAGAAATATATTTAATAACAATAAATTTACACACACAATTATATTTGCAATCTCTTTTTCCAAGCAAAATTTTAATTATTTCCTACTGGCCATTGTTTTATCTTTAACCTCCATTTTTTAATACTTTTATCATTATTGCCTTGGCAACTGAGCAATACCCAAATGTAGGTATGAGGTATGCCTGTTATGGGAGACATAAGTCCACATTTTGTGTTTCATAATGATGATTAATATATCTTACCGGCAAGCACTTCAGTTTTGTTAAAGATGTTCTGTTCTCCTGCATGAGACAGCTGGACACTGGGATGGTGACCAACTTCGTTCTCTCTCACCAGTTTAATTTCATTAACTGTTGGGTGAGGCTGACCCGATGGCTCTATGTCTGGGATGCTGTTATCAATTTCTTCAGGCTAAGAGGCAGACGAAATAAATAAATAGAAATTGAGCAAGCTAGTTTTCCCAATATCATACATACAATGCAGACTTAATTCAATGAAACCTGCTCAGCTATTTAATACTTTTACAAATATGGATATTCACCTACCTCATAGGTTTTCGTTATCGTCTCGATATCACCAGAACCTGACATATCATCATAGACTTCAATGTCCTCATAATCGTCCTCTTCATCGATTGCTCTTTCCTCATTATTAAAAACGAAATCACCAGATGAAACCAGGTCATCATGTGATTCCCCAGCCTTTGGAGGCATCCATGTTTCTGTCTCTTGTACCTGCAGGTACATACAAAAAATATATATAAATATATAATATTTTTCTTAAAGGTGCGACCTCAACATTCATAGTTCATATTGCGAGGGGACTTGGTTGTAAAATATGGCATAAAGAGAAATATGCTTTTACATTTGTATGGCATATGGCTAAAATGCATCAGAGTTATCTGATCCAAATCTGTTTCATGACAGATTTTTAACCCTGTTATTTGTAGATGATATCTGAAGATGCATGAAACAGTCTGTTTATGGGGTCTGTTGAATATGCATATGGGGTCTGTTGAATTTGCCCTTTAGGTTGAACATACAGTTTGTTCTGCAGAAGCAAAGCAACAGTCCTGCTGTCACCTTTGTAATCATAATGATTACTGTAAAAAAAATGACAAACAACAATTGAACAAAATATATGTTAGTGGAGCTAAGCCATGCAGAAAACGTAAGGAGACAATAGGAGGATGAATGTCATGAAGGAAAACTAAATAAAATACAAATAAACCATCTTTAGCTGGCAGAAAAATCTAAACTTAAAATTGTTGGGTTTGATGCTGACTTAACACCGGACAGTTTTCTTTATAACTGATATAGTAAAGTATAAAGCTGAGTAAGATCTGGTTTCTGTGTATACAAGATTGGGTATAACTGGGTGTTACTCATACACTCAGCTGACCTTTGTCAGACTATACTCACTGATCAACTCCACATCAAAATTAACTTCAACTAGATGGTATATTTTAATTGAGCAACAATTCAGCCTAATAATAAAAGACAAGTCATCTAAACACTGTTTCCAACAATAAATCAACAAATAAGACACAAAGTGGTATGTGTGGGATTGGGTGTCACATTCACCGAAACCTAAAAGGCTTACTCATAGTCAAGCAAGATGCGTCATTTTTCTACTGAATCATAGGTCACTGACTCAGTTTTTTTTGTCTGAACACTGTTACGGATTTGCTAGTATGTCGGCCCTTTTACCTGGTATAAATACAAACCTTGTGTAAACCAGTACCACCACACCTATGTTAAACAATAGCACAGCCCTGTGATAATATCCACTGATGCACTTGTTTTACTACTCAACATTTCTGCTTTCTTACACATTGTTTAACGCTCCCTAAAGGGCAGATTTGTGGGTAGATAGGACAAAACATGTACTGGTTTACCTACAGTTCTAACCAGAAGTGAGAGCCATATATCTCTCCTCAAACTTCTGTACTGAAAACCTGAAAATAAACATAATGGTACAAAATAGTGAACTAAGTACCACTGAAACTATATAAACAGGCAACTCTAAGTCATCAAAACCAAGGAACATTTCCAGTCTTTTTACATCCAGTTTCTCAAATTTCAGTGTAACAAAGTAATTATGCAACTTTAATTAATGAAAATAATAACATATTCAAGGTACTAAATGATTTCATAGGCTAGAGAGGTTTTTTTTTTTTACAAGGGAATTTACAACAACGGCTGATACAAAAGGCCAAGCCTATTCCAGGAAACCAGGATCATGCAAATACCACATGAAACTGATGTCAGCTCTGCACTCTCATTTGTAAAGAAACAAAGCCAATAAGAGGAAGGCATAAAGTGAACAGACAGAAAGCACTTATGAAAGCTAACCTAAAAACCTCCCCGATTATACACATAAACCACAAACTCTCTTAAGCAGAAAGAGAAAATGCTAAAAAAAAACTTTAGGTGAAAGTTCTGAGGACCAGCATAGGCAACAACCCACAAAAACTACTGTCTAAGAAGACACCTACAACTTTTGTCAAAGGTTAAAAAAAAAAACCAACCATATTACACTGAATATGCTGCTGAGAAAAGTACAAAACATGACATCACTACCGTAAAACAAAGCAAAATCTCCGACATCTGAAGGAATTCTCTGAACTGCCTACTAGACTGCACTGCCTACTAGACCATCAAGGCTTTTTATTCTGTATTTTTTGTACACATTCCTTATTGAATTCATAACAATCAAACCTTGTATATTCTATCCCACAATAACTAAAAAAAAAGCTACATACCACTACAATTCTGCACACTCAATGACCCTGGGGACAAAACATGATCTGCTTGGAAAAGACTGATATTAGATTAATATTAGCCTATATACACCTGCGACCATGTCTCACATGCTAAAAGTATTACACCTTTAAAGCAGCTATTTATAGTCGTCTTCTATGTGTGTTAGACACTGTAGAATGCAAAGATGAAAATTCCCATTATGCAGAGTACAATAAAGAGCTTTTCACATAACTGCCTCAACCTCCATTTATTCTCAGTGAGAGATGAAGGTGGGCAAAGTGGAATGATAGAATGATTCCAGCTTTGCTAGCTAACTTAGTTTGCATGTATTGCAAACCAGGAAGTGAGAGCAGCTCAACCTGCAACTTAGTTAACATAAATATTTTTAATCAAGATAAAATAAAATAAAAAGTTTGCAAAAGGTTGCAATTTTAAAATTTGTCACATATTTTCTATCTTTGACATGTAGCCTTTGGATGAGCATTAAATGTACTTTGCTTTGCAGTTAGCATGTTGACTATTACAGCAATTTTTTGCCTGCCAAGTGTAAACATTATGCAAGCCAAAAATTCCTATGGAAGGTAATGTGGGTATAAAATAATGGAAAATTAGACCAAAAGAGCTTCTAAAAATATTTAGTGTATTTTATATTCCAGAGCACTTGCATGGTAAAAAAGTAATATTTTAAGTGTTATACTTTAAACTTTCTAAATAAACAATCTATAAATATATAATTAAGATGAGAACATATCAATTCTTTATGCCATTCAAAGACAACCCTGCAGCTCCCTTATTCCAACAAGTTTAATTTTTATGATGTTGCACCACAGTTGAATATAAAATAAGTGTAATTAATAAGTGTACGTCATAAATTCTTTCATACTTTTGTAATACATAATCAAGTATATAATGTGAAAAAAACTTCATATATAACAAGTTTACTGAAGGACAATACATTCATATTTATCCTATTATAAACATTTATACCATTTATGTAAAAGGTGGCTAAGCACTGCAGAGTTATTTAAGTAGTGGAAATCTGATAAGGTGACAATAAGGGTACTAACTATGGTACTAACCATCTTGGAAGACAACCAGCAAAGTGATTGTTAAAAAAATCCAGTAAACATTAACACTAGTACACATTAATAAACTAACATTTGTCCTTGATAAAAAGTCAATGTGTGATAATTACTAAAATATTTACTTAATACTAAATATTAAACTATTGTATATTTAAGCTTCTTCCTGACTAGCAGCACACAAACCCCAATCTCAGCATTCCAACATTCCATTGGGATTTTATAGGCCAGTGGACAGCAATGCAGAAAGCATTACTACATTTGGTGAAAGTATTTATTAAGTTCATTTTTCTGATATTTGCTGGAGACTACATTCTAGTGAAACGTTACTAATGATTTCAAAAGAAATTATTCAAATGTGATTCAAATAGTGGTAAGCAGACTGTTATGACAAAACTCAAGCAGATTTGATGAATCAAATGGTATGTGCATAATTATCGTCATGTCTTTTCCCAAGAGTGGAGTGAAGCTGCCAAGGCTTTGAGTGTAAATCTCTTCTAAGTAGAATTTCTGTCACAGGATTTTAATATTTACATTTATCTCTGTGCATTTTAACACTCAGTACATTAATGTTACTCAGAGGGTGCATTACTACTGTAAGTGCATTAGTCACTTAACCTGAAACCAGATTGTTGTTGAAATCAACTTAAAAATAAAGAAAGAAAGAAAATGTTATTTGGTTCCACAGTGCTAACGTGCAACAGACAAACAAATATTATACTCACATTTATTTAATTACAATGAGAATTAATTTGTATGCATCCAAAAGTGAGACAAATATGATCTTTACTCAAATGAAGACCATGCCTGAGTTTAAGCCCTTCTCTTATCCAGTGGCTGGAGAATGAGTGAACAACAAAAGAACTGGACCATTGAAGTCCAACCAAGTGTGAGAATTCCCAAAAGAAGGCTGGCTTAGGCCACAACGGGTCAAATTCCACAGAATATGCTAGATGTGGGGGGTGGGGGGTGACGGGAATATGTGATGCTTATGCATGGCACTGAGGTTGTTGTGGTTTCCTAAGGTGGACATTTAAACATTTACAGCATTTGGCAGACGCATTTACCCAGAGCGACGTACAGAAGTGCTTAAGTCTCCATCACTGAATACATTAACTCCTGTTCACTAGGTTGCATACTTAAGATACCATGAGTCTAAAACACTTGTTTTTTGGGGGTTTTCATAAACATATATGCAACAAACAGGGAAGGAAGTGCTAGTTGAAGTATTTCATAAATAAGTGGGTCTTCAACCGTCATAACATCTGCTATAACATTAACCATAAACAACCAAAGGAGCTAACAGAAAGCGCTTACTCTATTTTATAATGTCAATAAATTACATTATTCATTATACATTATACATATCATGGAATGATAATCACCTATCCTGGATTTGAAAAGAACCAAGATATTTCAAGACATCACATCACACAATATAACAAATGATCAACAATTAGACACTTTGGTCAAGCTGCCTGTTAAGATTGCTGGGAGAATGAAAGAATGTTACAGCTATAAGCTCTGAAGGAACTCAACAGGAAATTCAATTGAACTTGGTCTGTTTGTCTTCCCAGGGTACATTTAAAAAGTACACAATATTCCAAGAGCGCAAATGGAAAGTTCGTCTCCCAGGACATTTGAATTTTGCCTGCTCGTGTTAGTGTTAGTGCGGCTGATTGACCACACACGCTGTGCACGACCTGTCTTAAAGTTATAAAGCAGTTCCTTTCTATTTCAGCCACTGACTGGCAAATACCTGAACATGGCCATTCTTTTCTATTGTCATCATAACGTCATGGCGCCCACAGGTGTTGTAGCAAAAACATCTGAATTAAAGATTAAATTAATTTAAAAGCTGTTATGTATCCGAGTGGCACAGTAGAAAGGAAAATGAGTGCCCCTTTTTATATTAAGTTTAACAGATTTACAAAGAATAACAGATTCCCCCGGTAAGAAACTTCAGCATTTTACACATTTGTAAAATCTTAAAACTCAGATATCAGATTATGCTTTTAATTACAAGCAATTCCTTATGTTAGTTAAATAACAGTGCTTAGAAAACTAAGCACTGTTATAAAACTGTTATAAACGTTCCCTACTAAAGTTCAAGAGCCATAGGCACTTTATAACGTCTATGAACCCAACTGGAAAACGGCTAAGTTAGCCAGCAACAGGACAATTTACCTCCGTGTAAACTATGCCATTGTTAGCGCACAAAGCTTAAAACACACAAGTCAATTGTTTAAAAAAAATACCCTGATAATCAATTCTCACTTACTCTGAATAAGGCTAATGTTAAAGTACCAAATTAAATGAACCCCACGCGAAACAGCATGTTAGACAGACGAATAGTTAGTTGACTATAGTAACTTTGCTGGTTAGTTAGCTAGGAGTGCTAACTATCAGGCTTAACGTCAGCTTGAAGTCACTTACCGACTCGGCGAAGGCAGTAGCAGCCAATAAAACCAACACGACGGACACTTTCAGCATCTTGGAATCCAACAGTTTTAAAAACACTCACAATAAAACGTATATTCCTATCGCGCTCTTTGAAAGTACCGACACTCAGCTTTAGATGTAGAACCTATTTACGATCGACGTCGCTTTCTTTTGATGCCTCACAGACGCACGAGCTCAGGTTCTATACTGGGCGGCTGAATAGTAACTCCGCCCCAACCAGGAAACATGAGAACAAAATTTCCCTCCGCTCTGTTTACGGGAATAAAAGAAAAAAGTAAAAAGGGGGAAAACGAACGCTTACATACAGAAGGCCAATAACCTTAAAACACGAAACTGTTCTTACAATATTTAATAATAACATTGTATGTATTTTTAATAATTATGTGTACATATTGTATTAATTACTTAGCTTGTAGATTATATTTATATATATTAGTTAAGTAACTCTCTCTCTCTCTCTCTCTCTCTCTCTCTCTCTCTCTCTCTCTCTCTCTATATATATATATATATATATATATATATATATATATATATATATATATATATATATATATATATATTAGCTAAGTAACTGAAAGGGAAAAGGAGTCCTGAAAGGGAAACTTTAGGCACGTACGTCATTTCGCACATGCGTCATCAAAATGCCGTCCAAGCAAGTTAGTGGAAACGCGTTACATCATCTTTCGTTCCCCCTCTTTGAGTTGTATGCTCTGTGTTGTGTTGTACTTCCCTTTTTCGGGATTTCCGTCAACTCTACATCAGTATGGCTGCACTTCCTTGTGGTATAATTTTTTTTCTGATTGATTCTTCTGGCTGATTGATTTTTGCGCCAAGCCCCAGTAATAACAGTACAGTTGTTATTATGGCAAACTCATCCATGGCAAAGTAGGGGGCAATGACAGTAACTAGATAACACTAATATATTCTGTAATGCTTTATGCTATGTTCACACATACACATGTTTTAACTCTGCAGATTGCCAGTCGTATTCTGAAGTACAGATCTTCTGGTCTCTGTACTATGATGTACAACTAGTTGCCATAGTAATGATGGTTATCAGTGTGTTGCACAACAAGCATTCCACTTGACAACAAAACCTTTCCTCCAGCTAAAATTTAAGATTCTGAAGGGAGATATGTTTGTATATATAATTCACCAGTGTATATGTATATATGCAAGAAGAAAATATATATTCTCTATACAAGTATTCTCTATACAAGAAGAAAGAAAAGTTTGTATATTTTGCCATGGATCATGTTTGCTCTAATGTCTTTATCCCACTGAAAATTGGTGCACCGTTTTGCTTCATATTTGCATAAAGTATATATGCAGCTCAGATCAGATTAGCATAATCCAGTCCAAACTCTCTCTCTCTCTCTCTCTCTCTCTCTCTCTCTCTCTCTCTCTCTCTCTCTCTCTCTCTCTCTCACACACACACACACACACACACACACACACACCCACACACACACAAACACACACACCTTCAATAGAGACCTATATTGCCCTTCTCCACATCCCACATCTCTGCCTTCACTTTCTCTCAACCAAAATATTTTCTTTGCATGCACAAAAAAGCCAATTCCACCCATGTTCTGACAGTCTAACAGATATTCAACTTCCTTTACAACAGTGAACACCTTTGTGTGCATCTTAGCATGTGTTTTCATTTCATTTTGTTATACTATTGAACTAATTTTCTACAATATAATTATTTTATGTCCTCTTCTTTTGCTTCTTTTTCCTTTTTAACAATTAATGTGTTTAATTATTTCAGCCACAGTATATGCAATGTTGTTACATTATTCTCTGTCAATATTTGCATATTAATTTTTTTACAAGTGAAAAGGAATATGTTACAAAGTTGAAATGAAATGTAGAAAAGAAATAAGATTCCATTAGATCAGCCTGCTATGTGGACTGATGCAATTAGCAAACTAAATCTTATTTAGGACAAATGTTTAGGATTCCACCTGAGTAACAAAACGACAGCTGGTATTAGTAAACTACGTTTAAGGTACTTAAGGTCATGTGTTCCTATAATCCAAGGCATCACACATTAGCCAATATTAACTTACAACAATGGACACAGGTCTATCTTCTATATAGACATGGCTTAGCAAAAACAGACAATTTAAATTTTTTTGCTGTATGGAGCCTAGCTGTAACGCCACATTTAGAATTCTTAAATGTAGAAGCATCAAATGTACCCTTTTTAACATATAAATATACAATTACATAGTTAATGCCTGCCAGAATAGACTATTGTAATGCATTATTAGGTGGTTGTCCTGTATCTTTAATAAATAAACTACAGTTTGTGCATGAGGGATTATATCATATTATAAGACCGGGTTGCTCCCATGTACCTAACCGGTCTTATAATACGATATAATCCCTCATGCACAAAACTCTGGACTTCTGGGGGCTCCCAGAATATCAAAGTCTACTAAATGCAGTAGATTGTTTTAGTATTTAGCTCCTAAACTTTGGAATAGCCTTCCTGACAGTGTTCAGGGCTCAGACACACTTTTAAAGTTTAAATGTAGATTAAAGTCATATGTCTTTAGCCTGGCATTCACATAAAACATCCTATAACCGTGTGCTCCACTACATCAGCTTAAATGTACAGTATCAATAAGTGCTTGCTAATATTATGAACAACAGCTATGCCAATCCCTCTCCACTTGCTTTTCTTTTTCTGCCCATCCCCAGTCATAGAAATTTTGCCAGCTCCAGTTGTGTTACGCTTCATGAAGATTTTGGATCTCAAAGAGAAGAGGCCAACCCTGTGAAGATCCAGAGGCATCTAGAGATGTACCAGAATTTGCCGACCCAATGAGGACTTTGAGGAGAGCAACCTCTTAATCAATACACAAAATAGCACTCTACATATGCTGTATATTATTATAATTTGAATGCTGCTTCACAGAGGAGTTGGTGTTGAATTTATAATGAACTCAGAGGATGAACTAATTTATGAGTTGATCAGGAGCTCCTGGTTACACAATTATAAATTGACTGTATGTGACTGTTGAAAGGACATTATTTATAATCACACTCTCCAGTGTTTATAATAATTTATATTTACACTCTCTGGTGTTACCCAAATGAGAATGGGTTTCCACCCGAGTCTGGTTCCTCTTAAGGATTCTTCCTCATAACATTTAAGGGAGTTTTCCCTTGCCATAGTCACCTCAGGATTGCTCATTAGGGATAAACAGGGATAAATGGAAATAAATTTACAAAAACATTTTATGTTCATTTTATGAACATTTTATGTAAAGCTGCTATGAGACAATGTCTATTGTTAAAAGTACCATACAAATAAAATTGAATTAAATATATAAATGTGTGCTTGCTGTATATATATATATATATATATATATATATATATATATATATATATATATATATATATATATATATATATAAATTGTACAGCCACAGCCATACTTGCCATACTTGCTTTGATAATTAGGTCAGGACTAAGTAAATTGACTTACAGCATTGAGCCTCCTCACAGAGTGACCCAGACAGTTTATGAAGCCCATCATTAATGCAGAGAGTTCACCAGTGTTGATTTTTGGCCCTACGTAGGTCTTTTCAGCAACCTCTTGGTGAGTAGCCATAAAGGTCCGATATATGCTATTTCTTTTGTTAGTGAGGTTGGCCAACTGTGTCAACTTGTATATATATATATATATATATATATATATATATATATATATATATATATATATATATATATATATATATATATATATATATATACATATATATATATATATATATATATATATACGTAGAAGTTCTAACAAAAGAAATAGCATATATCGGACCTTTATGGCTGCTCACCAAGTGGTTGCCCTCTCGTTTGTTGTCATAGTTACTCATTGCCTCTGCTTTGTGATTCGTTCCTGTCTGATATATATACACTGTTTGTTCACTTCCCTGTTGCTAGTCATTGTTTATGTTCCTGTTTCCTGTTAGCTCTGTGTGTTGCCTAGTTTTGCCTGTCTGTTATCTGTTTCTTGGCTTCGATTATTAAACGTTTAATCTGCATTTGTATCCTCACTCGCCTTTGCCTCACCGCAACACCTATATATAACAAATAGTGAATAAAGTTAAAACCATTCTGAACTGTAAACGAGGTCATGTTTAAATGTCATCTGATAACAAATGATTCCTTGCACTATGCTGGCCCCATCATGTTGTCTGGCCAACATATCTCCATGGGATGAAAACTATGAAATCATAGCTGCCATAACACAGCCGATACTCAGCCTTGATAAGACCAGGTTCCTTATAGCAGGCCCACAACATTTAAATGCCACCTGAGCACTACCTACATTTGAATAATTTTGGCTCTGAATCCAAATGTAATTAAAAAAAAAACTATTCATGTTTCTTCTTATGATTGGTCTAGGTTTCTCTAGGTTACTTTACATTAAATTTAGAAATAGTGAAAAAGAACTAATAACGCTAATAATAAAATTAGTAACTAGCAATTGTGTTTTGTGTACCTCATTCTGCATTGCTTGACATTTGACATACTCCAAAACAAACATTTTGTCTCACCAAACAAAGCTTGTGCGAGAATTTGTCCTCAAATATGTAACTTGATTTTGTGACTTGTAACAGAGGGGAAATTCATATGGTACAAAAGGTTGACTGCTAAATAAAAAAAAATACATGAAAGTTAAATATAAACTGGAAAAAAGTATGCATAATGTGTGATTCTAATCACTCCATGAAAAAGTATGTGACTTTTGTCTTGGTTCAACAACTACACTGTTTTCTGAAAGAATGCTTGCCTCCCCCCCAACACACAGCACTTTTACTTTTCCTAAGAAGGTACGTTTGACATTTGAAAGATCTTCTCCTTTATTTCCCCCAGAATATTAGGATTTAGTCTTTACCCACTCTGCTCTAACATTTTGAAATCTCAATGATAGCACAAGAAACACAAAAGAAAACCCATACTGAATTATTTATTAATTTGGATTTCACTTATCCTGAGTGACTTTAATCATGCTACACAAGTTGTTTACTTGCTATAGCAGTGAGCATGAAAGCCCCATGTCACCACTGTGCTGCTATTAGTGCTTGAAACTCAAAAATGGGCTCATCCTGATTTATGGAAATTGTAAAGAATGCCTATGCTTTGTTATTAGTTCTAGTGAGATTGAGATTTCAGCCGAGTCTTTGTTGTCAACATTGTTAACAGCTACACAGACGTTATCCAAAATATCATACATTTCTGAAAGATTACTTTACCTGGATGTCTACCTTGGCTCTGACCTATTCAATATAAGATTATTCCTGCAGTTTACAACTTTATATAGACTGTATTTACAGACCTCTCTAGGAGAAACACTGCTAATACTGTGTCTTGCCTCATCCCCTTAACTAGTAATAATTAAGTAATAAAAGTCAGAAAAGCACTGGCAGTTATCGTGGTGTTATTGCATTAGTTCTTATAAAGTTGTTTTTCCCTTTCAAAGAGCAGCATGTTTTTTTGCTAACACAAAATTATTTGGCTTCTCTGGGAGCTTACAGGCTTCTGGCTTGTTTTATTTCCTTCTCCAAAACAAGGTGGTGGCAGAGTGAAGGGGCATTTGGGAGTGTCTACAAAATGGCTGACAGGAGGCTCACCCAAAACCACTTCCAGTCTGGAAGGCCAGTTTTCCAAACGCTTTTGCAGCCACATAACACACATGTGCTGAGGCCATGGTTACCCTTTTTTATTATTTTCTGGTATTTCTCAGGTTATTTGCACATGTAACATAACCTGTATAGTATGCTACAAATGTATTAGATATAGTCTATTATTATATACAGATTATATACATACACATTAAAAACTATCAAGAAACTGTGTGAAAATAAATTTTGGTATTGTTAATTTAAATGGTTGATGTTTGGTGTTTGCTACACGGTCTATATGTCACAAACTTCTCTATGTGCTGAATTGATTTCACTGGAACTTCACAGGGGGAAACAGAACATATTCATTTGTGTGTGAGTCAGTGCGGGGGTGGAGTGGCAGGAAACTCCAAGCAGCAGCTAGAGATTTTCCACACCACGACTGGGACATTAGTGTGGAACGACTGGAATTTCCTGCTTGTGAAAAGTATGTGTTATTTTGGATGAGTCATTCTCATCTCAGTATATGTAACCAACAGCGATAAATACAAATTCCTCTGTATATCCTGAGTTTCTGAATGTTGATAGCTTTCAGGAATAACCTCTATTTACTGTTTCCTCTGTTTCCATTTAATGGTTAACTGCATTCACTTTTCTTACTGACAGTACTGACATATATCAGTACTGATCATCAGTACTGATATATGAGTGGAGTGTTTACATGTACTACCAAATGCTCAAATTCTCATTTTTTTTTTAAATCAAGGGGGTATAACTAACAAACTTTATCTATTGCAATATAAGATCAATTAAAAACTAAAACTATAAAAATTAAAGGGTAAAAAAATAATATTTTTTATAAAAAGAATTGTTAAATTAAATGGTCTTGAATTAAATGGAATAATCTCTGATTTCCTAATCTAGTATATTCATATCAGACTACTTTGTTGGGGATCTGAGCTTTTCCAAGTTAGCAAGGTCATATGGAAGCATTTATGACCACTCTAACGTGCCCTTTCCTGTTTTTCCTCAACCAAGCACCACCCTTTGAGGGCCTTGATCCTAGCAACCAGGGGTCAAAGTTCAGCAAAGCTGAATGAGTATCGATAGACCACAGCCATCTGTAACAGTGCTTCAGATGAGGCAGCCCTTGAGTCGAGCACTTGGAATTAAACAAACGCCCCAAACACTGTAACATATAAAATCAAAGAGTCCTTAGGTACCAAATGTTTTATAATACAATGAAAAGGCCTTGGAGCAATGAGCCATGCAAAGTTCTAGAGTTCCTTCACACAAAAGAAGGGAGGAATTTGCTGCAGGTGAGATAGCGAGCATGTACACATTACAATAACCAGTTAGTCTGCTTTTCATGAACAACAACATGCCCCTATCCCTTTAGCACACTATAGAGTTTCCTGCTATGCAACATTTGGATGCATTAGGTATGCATTTGCATTTTTATATATTTTTAATCTCTTTACACACCGTTATTTTATTCACTCATATATATTTAGAATTGAAGAAAGTTTGCCCTAAAATCACTTTTATATTTTAAAGAACTTGATCCTATCACCGTTGTAAAAAGGATTAAATATTATATATATATATATATATATATATATATATATATATATATATATATATATATATATATATATATATATATATATATATATATCCACCAACCTTCTCACAACAAAAGATGTGATTTTCAGGCAAATTGCTCAGTCAAGCAGCTCTTGTTGACTGGCAACATCTAACCCTATTCTTTAGTGTGTTTCCATAGATTTTTTTTGGTATGCTTTGATGCTGGGTTCCCATTTTCAAGGGCCTATACAACCTTAAGAGTCACACCCACAACAGTGGAGAGGCTGAACTAGGCTGCTGAACTATGTGAAAAGCCTCAATGCAGCTGTTTAAATTACACTGCTCCCTTCTAAGCAGCCAGCGTGTCAGCTTGTATACTCCTTTGGTGAATGGATTCTGTCAAGGGTGACACTGGAACCCAGCAAAGTGGGTTTTAAAATGTTTTCCATTATTGTTTCTGTGAAGCTTATAATCATCCAATTCAACTGTCAATTATTTCAGATTTCATTGTCAAAATATACCATTAATTTTGTTTTGTATATATCTTTAGCCCCTAATGGGAATATAATCATGTGGTAACTCATTATGCCTCTTTAGTTCCTCAACGTTATGTTTCTCTGATCATTTTCTTAAGTGTAAGCAGTACATTTTTAAAAAGGTCAGCCAATCAAGGTCAGTATGTAGAGCAGATTCACAAATGAAGGTAAATGTGGCTGGTAGTCCTAAAAAAGCAGCTGACAAGCAGATTAGGGAGCCTGGTTGTCTTACACCAAGCTCTCTGATGCAAATCATTGTAAGATTAATCAAGCAATTTAAAGAGAATTGTAAAGCACTGTGAATATACTATTCACACAATGGTCAAAAATATTGTAGAAAATAACACTGGGAGCATTTAAACTATTGGAAAAGGTCAAATTACTTCAAGAAATATAACTATGGTACAGTCTGGAACTCAGAGTGCTGTGACGACTATTGTTTGTTGATCAAATTTCTTCATACTCCTAATGTTATATTCAGTACGCAATATAACTTCTGAGCAATTTCATCATAAGCTCCGGTAACAGCTATTCTCTTTGATCTTAATCTTCTTTACTTGTAAGTTGCCTTAGTCAATTTATAAATAAAAAAAGTAAAGAAATGTTTTAAAGAAATAAGATTAATCAAGCATTGTTTAATACAATATTAATTTAAACTTTAAAAAGTATTGTATGAATATGTATGTGCTTGATATGTGGCATATGTTGATATGACTAAGTACTGCAACCTTGTGGTAAGTTCAGGAACAGAATAATAGATTTCAGAAGATGCTGCATTATATTCTCCCAACATGTCCATACCTTCAAGGTTTAAATTTTTTTTAAATACAAACATACAACACAGTCATCCCAATGTGTCTCTTCTCCACCCACTTTACAGCTCTTCACTTCCTGCTGGCTAAAGAAAGTTCCCCTATATTTGAGGTCTTAGCTTATACATAATTTAAATAATATAAAATGGGTGAACATATTTGGATAAAATAAGAGCTACACACAATGATTTAAAATGTTTACAACAACACAAAAAAGTGAAAGTAGTTATATTTGTTATAACAAGAACCTCTCATTGAACGTTTTAATGATATTTAGTTTTAATAATATTTTCCATTTTCACAAAATGATAAACTTACGGAATATCTTAAAATGGTGTTTCAGCTGTTCCCGTTAGGGGTCACCACAATAGATCATATGATCTTCATAATTAATTTGACACAGGTTTTATGCTGGATACCCTTCCTTATGCAACCTTCCATTTTTTTAATCCAGGATTGGGACAATCACTGAGACTGCACAGGCTTTTGTAACCCCCAGTGGATATGAAGGGAGAGTGAGAGAGAGATGGTGAGCATGGTGCAATTTTGCAATCTGATTTTCTTAAAAACAAATTGCTTTATAAATTACTCTAGTACTGCTAATTCTTTCAAACATTCAGACCCTATTTTTACCCAATAATCTACATTTAGTGGTGAAGTAAAATGCCATATAAGGGGTATAAATACTTTCTGAATCCCTTGTATTTACAAAAACATAAATTGATGTCACAGAACACATATGAGGAACCTCTCCAGATGATCCTGGGCAGTGATAAAGGGTTCATCTTCTCTTCAGAAGATAATAAATTTTTGCGAAATTTAATCTTATGTACATTAGTTAATCTTTCATTTTTTTTTTTTTTAGAAAAGCCTGAACATATTCTACTAGTTTGGCTATTTTCCAACTACACTGCCAGACCGAAATCAGTCTTGGTTGTAGGCATCTTTTCATTTGAACATCTAAATGTTCCAACATGTAAATTGGCCATGTTGGAACACCTGTGTGATTTGAGGGTTCTTGGGTACCAAAGTATAAAACTTAATTTAATTGATTTATATATTAATAAATGGTGTTTTTTCATATTTGGATATAATCCCCACCCTTTCAAAGAAAACCATACAAAGGAGATGATGTTTGACTTATTTTAAATAATTTTAAACATTTTGAGAAAGAAAAAAAAAATAATAATAATAATACAAATTTATAAAAAATAAAGTGAGGTGCATATTTAGAAATAAAAACAAATATTATTTACTTCATTTGTTACACTAGTGTGAATCATGCCACAGCTGGAAGCAGTTCCTACTAGAAATGAGGCACAGAGAAACCAGGCATGTTCTGCAGTAAATAGGTGTCTTCACCCTTAGGTTGCCATCCTCCCGGCACTTCTTACAGTATCTTCTTGACTGAGTGGCATTCCCCCCATAGTATACAGGCATGCAGGTGAGTGGTGATTGGGGATAATGGTCATGATGGTGGTCCTAAACCATCAGCAAACTTCAGCATTTCTGCTGCAAGTTGCTCCCTAAATACCTTCAATTTCCAGTATACACAAAAAAGTCCCAGGTGTACCCAGTCATTGAGTCAGCAAGAACAAATAGTTTATATCCCTACTTTGTGTTGCACTTCATACTAAACCTGGTCTTTGATGACACCAAACTTTCATCAATGGAAATGTTTTGGTATGGTTGAAAATTGGCTTTACAGGCAGTCACAATTTCCGTATAGAGTGGCTTTATTTTGAAAAGCCTGTCATATTCCTCTGCACCCCTTCTTTTTTATTTTTCTCATCATCCTCTGGATTACTCAGATGAAGTGACCATAAGAGCTTCAAAACGGTCCCTGGTCATTTTGTCACCAGGGAAAGATAAATTATATGGCCACTTTTTCGACTATTGGAGGATTTTTCCAGCCTGTAATATTTTTGCTGCATTGGCATTGGTATTGTCAATGATAGTTTGGAATGAAGAACTACTAAAAAAAGCTGGAACAAAGACAGGGGTGTCCAGTCTACATTTGTGTCTAGTGTAGGTCCAGGAGCCCGGGCTGATGTAAATGTGAATGGTTTGGGTCTGACATTATTTTCCTCTTTGTTGTGCCATCTCATTTCTTCCTCTGGGGTTGAAATGGAAGACAATCCTCGACCACACTTAGACGTTGCAGAATTCTTGTGTCTGCTTTTCTTGTGTCTCCTTTTACTTTTTCTGTTGGAGTTTGAAGCAGGTAAATCTTCTGATGAAGACAGAGATGACTAAGGAAGGGAAGCAGAGCCACGTGGACTGGAGCATCCTCTCTGTCGCTTAGAGCTGGACGTCGACGTGGACGTCCCTGACAGTGGCTGAGGGGTTATTGTAGGACTGGAGGAGGACTGTGGACTGGAGGAGCCTCCGTTTGGTTGAGAAGTTGGTTGGTGTAGGTGGTGTAGCCCTACGAGGTAGCTTACAATCTTTGTCTTTATCATCATCATTGTCATCATCATCATCATCATCATCATCATCATCATCATCACCACCACTGTGAAATTAAATATGAAAAAATATGAAAATAAATAAAAGAAAATAGAAATCTAGAAATCCACCAGATACAAAACTGGACCCCAAACTGACAATAAAAAAGTTTGGGTAAACCTGGGGAATTCAACAAAAAACAACTTTTAATTCGTCAACAAACGAGTGTTTACATACCTGTCTGGTGGTAAGATGTATTCACAAAGATGAATGTAAGATGCTCACTGTCTGTGTGGAAGTCGGGCTGGAGGACGCCCTCCTCATCAGATGAGAACTCAACAAGAACAACACTGAGCCCGGTGTCATTTGGCGATATATCCACCTCTTACCATTCTTTCTTTATTTCTGCCATTTTCAGTGTAAAGAAAAAGAAGTGCTGGAATCTAATTCCTTCGACAGTTTTGTCACTTCTTGCACTCAAGCACAAAGCTGAGGTGCGACTTTTATTTGGGGTCCTATCTCGGGAACCTATTTGTCCCATATATGGAACTGTGGAACCATCGCAGCCAATAGAATCGATAGACAGTCCCTAAAATACACACCACTCGAAGCATTATCCAATAGAATGGAAGCCAAATTTGCTTGGACCTGCGGATGTGACCTCACAGTGATTGGCGGGATCTGTGACTGGTGTGTAATACATGTAAGTAGCGGTTTCTTAAAATTGCTTAAACTTTCGAGTGGCCTATTTTTATACTTTCTTTATAATAATAATAATAATAATAATAATGATGATGATGATGATGATGATGATGATGATGATGATGATGATGATGATAACAAAAATGATAATAATATTAATACTAATACTAATACTACTACTTCTACTACTACTAATAATAATAACAATAACAATAATGATGATGATAATTGATAATCATTATCATCATCATCATCATCATCATCATCATCATCATCATCATCATCATAATCATAATAATAATAATAATAATAATAATAATTATAATAATTATTATTATTATTATTATTGTGAGCATTTTGCCAAGGCTAAACAAGTTCAACCTATGAGAGGTCATATTCAGAAACCATTAAAAAAAGTAGAAAGAGGATAAGTGGTGTGAAATAAATTGTGAACAAAGTAATGATTCAGAGTCACTCCACTGTGCAAAATATGCCAGCAGTTTACCTGGCATTTATCATTTCTAGCTTTCACTGTAGGTGTATCAGTTAGAGCAAAAACAATAACTAGGAGGTTAGACATTATAAAGATAGCGTTTAGAGCTGCTGAAGGATTTCTTGGCACAAATCATTTGTTACCAGAGGATTTACAGAAATGACAGAAAAGTATATGACAGAAAAAACAACTTATATGCATTTCACAGTTGACATCTGATAGTATAGATGAGTTGGTGATGATGCTGTTGGTGATTAACATATTCATGCTTTATATTCTTCAGTGTAATGCCAGAAGTCTAACTGGAAATGACCAAGAACTAAAGAGATTTTTGATGCAGATTTTGGTGCAGAATTTAAATCAAGCCAGAACTGATATGTATTCAAGAAGGATTAATAATTACATTTTATACTTTAGGAATTATTTTAATGGATTAAAGATTACAGACTTAAAGACTTAAAGACTTTCAAATTAAAAGGACAAAACAAGGTATGGTAAGGTAATGTACTTTATAGTCACTGTATACAATACAAAAAAATTTAGTTGGCCAATTCCCAGACAGCAGCAAAGGCATTTAAGCATAAAACTATACAGGAATTCCATTAGATGTTATATTTATATAATAAATAAATAAATAAATAAATAAGCAAGTAAATAAATAAATAAACAAATAAATAAATTACAATGTAAAAATACAAAATAACACAATAAGTAAAATAACTTGATCATTTGGATATATACAGTATTAAGATGTACTGTATATACTGCACATAGTACAAAAGAGATATATTACAAATTTTATAAAGTGACAAAGTGCACTGTAGTGCATGAATCAGCAAAAGCATAGGATAGTGTAAGTGTCATTAGTCCTTAACGGTTGTAGTGGTGTGGTTGATTGTATGGCATTGGGGGACAGCAAACTGCTCTTGTTTTTGTGTTTGACTTGATAGCTCTGTACCTTTTAACAGATGATAAGGAAACAAAAATGATGTGTCCTTTGAGTGGTGTCTTTGCAGTTTTTAACAGGGTAGCTAGCATACCACACTGCGATAACAAGCATGAGTATGCACTCTATGGTGTTGCAATAGACATTCCCATAGAGTTGTGTGGATAGTCTGGCCTGGCTATTCAAGTAAGAATAGCCTTTGTTGTGCCTTCTTCACCAGACGATCATTGATGGACCATATGAGGTCTTTTGTCATGTTAGACCCCAAGGTACCTGATGAGAGTGTTCACACTTCTACATTTATATGCAGAGGGGGATAAATGCTACAGATACAAGTGGATGTAAAGTTAGAAATAAAAAATTTAACTCCACAAGGGAGCATTATTAGCCCAATGTTATGTAATATTAGAAGAGTTATGGGACAGTAAATGTTTGCAGATGACAGAGCTCATTGAAGAAGAGAAAAAGATGTAGCCTTTACTACAAAACAAGTTCAAAGAGCTTTAGTTTCTATAGAGGAATGGGCAGACAAATGTGGCTTTTAAATCTCAAGCCTCAAAAATCTCTAAGCCTCAAAACCAAAGTTTATGATTTATGGTTTTAAATGGAAATGCTTTGATATTTGATATTGTGGGTCTTGCTGAAAGGCTTACATGGGCAGTCCACTGAGCAAAAACTGTTGACAATGTTTAAAAATGATTGAATGTAATGAGGAGCCTTGCTGGATTTGACTGGGTGGCCTATTATACTGTACGAAGCATCGATAAGATAAATGATTGATTATGGATGTTTTCTATATAAAAAAGTTTTATATAACTGTAGTTGCACTACCAGGCAAAGTTACGTTGCTTCAAGTTCAGCACCATAGCTAAATTGCACAACATTAAGTGACTCTATTTAAATGTGTCCTCAAAAATATGCCTTTGTCACTTATTTTTATATTCTTTCATTTATTGTGCACTGTAACGAAATTACAAACTGTCTCAACCCAGATTCTTATCCAAGATTTATGACAAAAAAGAGATAGGTTTGAATAACAGAGGAAAATGTTTTGAAATGAATAAACTTTAATCAATTTTACCATGGGAGCCCCAGCAAGACATCAATGACCTCTGAACAAATGATCTCTGAACAAATTGTATAAGTGAATGTAATTATCATATAAACAATAATATCACATGACAATTTGGGTGATAACACCTGTAACCATACCAGGCCCAGGTGTGCATGACCATATTTACCATTTACAGACATCCAGCTGGACAATATTATCACCCGGGCATTTGGGTGATACTCAATTCTTACACTCAACTTGCATTCAGAAGTGCAACTCCATTTGAATTACGAACAGTTAGTTAAGAGTATAAATGTAAGTGGCATCAATACATCTCAAAAAAGTTGGACAAGGCCATGTTTACCACTGTGTGGCATCCCCTCTACTTTTTATAACAGTCTGTAAACATCTGGGGACCGAGGAGACAAGTTTAGGAATAGGAATGTTGCCCCATTCTTGTCTAATACAGGCTTCTAGTTGCTCAACTGTCTTAGGTCTTCTTTGTCGCATCTTCCTCTTTATGATGCGCCAAATGTTTTCGATGGGTGAAAGATCTGGACTGTAGGCTGGCCATTTCAATACCCGGATCCTTCTTCTACGCAGCCATGATGTTGTAATTGATGCAGTATGTGGTCTGGCATTGTCATGTTGGAAAATGCAAGGTCTTCCCTGAAAGAGACGACGTCCTGATGGGAGCATATGTTGTTCTAGAACTTGGATATAACTTTCAGCATTGATGGTGCCTTTCCAGATGTGTAAGCTGCCCATGCCACACGCACTCATGCAACCCCATACCATCAGAGATGCAGGCTTCTGAACTGAGCGCTGATAACAACTTGGGTTGTCCTTTTCCTCTTTAGTCCGGATGACATGGCGTCCCAGTTTTCCAAAAAAAAACTTTTTTTTAAATTTTTATTCGTCTGACCATAGAACAGTTTTCCACTTTGCCACAGTCCATTTTAAATGAGCCTTGGCCCAGAGAAAACGGCTGCGCTTCTGGATCATGTTTAGATATGGCTTCTTTTTTGACCTATAGAGTTTTAACCGGCAACGGCGAATGGCACGGTGGATTGTGTTCACCGACAATGTTTTCTGGAAGTATTCCTGAGCCCATGTTGTGATTTCCATTACAGTAGCATTCCTGTATGTAATGCAGTGCTGTCTAAGGGCCCGAAGATCATGGGCATCCAGTATGGTTTTCCGGCCTTGACCCTTACACACAGAGATTGTTCCAGATTCTCTGAATCTTTGGATGATATTATGCACTATTATGCATGATGATAACTTCAAACTCTGCAATTTCTCTCTGAGAAACTCCACTATTTTTCGCCGCAGCATTGGGGGAATTGGTGATCCTCTGCCCATCTTGACTTCTGAGAGACACTGACACCCTGAGAGGCTCTTTTTATACCCAATCATGTTGCCAATTGACCTAATAATTTGAAAATTGGTCCTCCAGCTGTTCCTTATATGTACAATTAACTTTTCCGGCATCTTATTGCTACATGTCCCAACTTTTTTGGAATGTGTCGCTCTCATGAAATCCAAAATGAGCCAATATTTGGCATGACATTTCCAAATGTCTCACTTTCAAGATTTGATATGTTATCTATATTCTATTGTGAATAAAATAAGTTTGAGATTTGTAAATTATTGCATTTCTTTTTTATTTACAATTTGTGCAGTGTCCCAATTTTTTTGGAATCGGGTTTGTAAGTCGCTCTGGATAAGGGCTGTAAATGAAATGAATGAAGGAATGGGTTAAGTGATTACATCACATTAAATGATCAGTGTCACATCACACTAGGTGGTGGGGCCAAGCTAAAACAGAAAGCACCTCAGAAAAAGTAAATGAAGAACTATATGACATGTAACAAGACTGATATTATGGATATAAATAAATACTACTAATTGACATTTAGCAATTTGTGATATATTTTTTGAAAAAAAAAAAAAGGAGTAAAGGGCTGAAAACATGAGTCCATTTTTAAAAATGTTTTATTTATGTTTTAATTGTATAATAATAATAATAATAATAATAATAATAATAATAATAATAATAATAATAATAATAATAATAATAATTCTTTAATTTGTTTTGTATACCTTTGGGTTGAATAAAAAGGCTAACTTAAACCCAAGCATCTAGTCAACCAGCTGAACAACTAAAGATTTATGTGCAGAGATTAATGCTGTGAAGTAATAAATGTCTAAAAAGGCAATGAATTTTAAAAAAAGAGGAGCAAAATTAAATAAATTCTACCACCAACAAGAATGAAGTAGGTCTCTGAATCCTAACCAGGGAATCCTAGTTAATAGCTCACTTAACTGGGTTTAATCCAAACCTCAAAAACTCAAAACTGTGTAACCTGATGAATGGTAGCTTAGTGGTTAAAGTTAAAGTGTTCTACTATTGGAACCACTGCTGGGCAGAATCTCATAAAAATGAGAGAAAAGTTGCTCTGGATAAGGGTGTCTGCCAAATACTGTAAAAGTAAATAAAATAAACAGTAAACAGTTTATTCTCCCGTGCTGTGAGAGCCCTGAACTCAAACCACAACTGCCACCCCTGAAAACACACAGGCCTCCTGTGACGTGACCCACCTGACCGCCACCAGCCGCACTCACCACAGCATTAGCACACTGGCACATCAAAAACTAAACAGTGTACAAAAACCAAGAGTCAATACACGTTTACATGCTCGTGTTGCACATTGTATCATGTACTAGCCTGCTACCAGCTGCTTGACTTTGAATGCCTCCTGTTGCACATGTACATTATCAAGGGAAGCATTGTATAGTCCACATATTTATATTTATTTCCTGAAAGTCTTTACATAGAGCGTATTGTTTGTACTGATGGCATAGTGCACCCCTGTTTCGTTGATGTTTTATGTCTGTATGTATGTTGTGTATGTTGCACTGTTGACCTGTGAGACACGACATCTCGCTCCACTGCATGTCTTAACATTACATTTACAGCATTTGGCAGACGCCCTTAACCAGAGCGACGTAAGTGCTTAAATCTCTAACATTGAATACATTAATGCTGGCTCACTAAGTTACATACTTAAGATACCATGAGTTTAAAACATTTGTGCAAAGTTACAATGAAAAAGTGTCAAAGGTGTTTTTTTTTTTTTTAAATGCAAAAGATAAGGAAAGAAGTGCTAGTTGAAGTGTTTCCTGAATAAGTAGGTCTTCAACCGCCGCTTGAAAATAGCCAGTGACTCAGCTGTCCGGACCTCTAGGGGAAGTTCATTCCACCACCTTGGTGCCAGTACAGAGAAGAGCCTTGTAGTATGCTTGCCTCTTACCCTGAGAGATGGTGGAACCAGTCGAGCAGTGCTGGTAGATCGGAGGGTGCGGGGTGCAGTGCGAGGAGTGATGAGGGCTTTGAGGTAAGAGGGATCTGGTCCATTTTTGGCTTTGTAGGCCAGCATCAGTGTTTTGAATCTGATGCGTGAGCTACCGGAAGCCAGTGGAGGGATTACAGCAGCGGGGTGGTATGCGAGAACTTTGGCAGGTTGAAAACAAGCCGGGCAGCTGCATTTTGGATCATTTGCAGAGGATGAATTGCGTTCAGAGGTAGTCCTGCCAGCAGTGCATTGCAGTAATCCAGTCTAGAAATGACAAGAGACTGAACAAGTACCTGAGCAGCCTGTGTGGACAGAAATGGCCGAATCCTTCTAATGTTGTAGAGAAGAAACCGACATGAGCGAGTCACATTAGCAACATGAGAGGAAAAGGACAGTTGATTGTCCATGGTTACCCCAAGGTTGCGAGCTGTGGATGAAGGGGAGATCAGATCGTTGTGCAAGGATATAGCAAGATCATGACCTGGGGATGAATCACTGCCAGACATGGCTGATGAAATGTCTGCCAGACATGCTGAGATCCGGTCAGAAGCTGTGGCATCTGAGGGTGGGAAAGAGAAGATAAGTTGTGTATCATCAGCATAGCAGTGGTAAGAGAACCCATGTGAGGAAATAACTTCACCAAGAGAGTGAGTATACAGGGAGAAAAGAAGAGGACCAAGTACTGAGCCCTGTGGGACACCAGTGGAGAGTCTGCGTGGAGCAGATGTCACTCCCCTCCATGTTACCTGATATGAGCGTCCTTCCAGGTAGGAAGCAAACCATTCCCAAGCTGATCCGCAAATCCCAAGACTCCTGAGGGTGGATAAGAGAGTCTTGTGGTTGACCGTATCAAACGCTGCTGAAAGGTCAAGGAGGATAAGGACGGATGACAGTTTGGCTGATCTAGCAGCATGTAGTTTCTCAGAGACATCCAAAAGGGCTGTCTCTGTGGAATGAGCTGCTTTAAAGCCAGACTGGTTGGGGTCTTGGAGGTTGTTCTGTGAGAGATAGACAGACAGTTGATTATAGACAATGCGTTCAAGAATTTTTGAAAGAAACGAGAGAAGTGATACCGGTCTGTAGTTACTGATGTCTGATGAATCCAGAGCAGGTTTCTTTAGGATGGGAATAACCCTTGCACTCTTGAAAGTAGTTGGTACCTGACCAGATGCTATGGATCTATTGACGATAGTGGAAATGAAGGGCAGAAGGTCTGGAGCATAGTGGAAGGGAGTGGATCCAATGGGCATGTGGTAGGATTGCAAGACTGGATGCGCTGCAAAATCTCTTCTGCTGCTACAGTTGAGAAATGCGACAACAAAGGTGTAGGGGAATCCATACTCTGAGATGTAAGTGCAGTCGGGGCTGAAGTGAAGGTCCGGCATATTTCCTCAATCTTCTCCTGGTAGAAAGAAGCAAAGTCTTCTGCAGTCAGGGAGGATGAAGAAGGTGGAGCCGGGGGGTTGAGCAGAGAAGAGATGATGTGGAATTTCCGAGGGTCATGTGAGGAAGCTTCAAGCTTTTCCTTGTAGAAGGAAGTCTTGGCAGAAGTCACATCTGAGGAGAACTTGGCAAGAAGTGTTCGGTAAGAATCAAGATCTGCATCAAGTTGTGATTTCTTCCATGTAAGTGGAATGACAATAAAGATAACTTGATCTTAAATATTAAAAAAGTTCAAGAATAACTGATTTCAATATGTGTGAAGACTATACAGCACACAGTCTCCAGGGATGTGTTAATGTAGCTTCAGTGTCACTGTCCTCTAATTAAGAACAACTCAGTAGTGATCTTGTAAATGATCAAACATTCACATTAGGATGCTGAAACTTTTATGAGGAAGACACACATTCATATTATGAGCACATGAATTATTAACCAATGAATAATTAATACATTAAATAATTTAAACTATTACTTACTACTAAATAAGCACATATTGTAGCTACCTATTCAGAATTTCTATAACAAGCTATGATAATACCAGACACTATATTAACAAAAAAATCCATGATGAGTGAAATAATTCAATTGTGCTTCATGTCTTTTCACAGGTACCAAAATGAGGATAAATTCATTAAAATTAATAAAGTGGGTTGTCCCAGATCATGTGTAGTACATTTTGGATTACATTTTTCTTATGTGAAATAAGTCACATAAATTTACACAGCCTAATGTTTTCTTATGCAATCCATCAGCAGCTTTCTTCAGACACCTATTTTTTTTTTTATTAATACTCAATACATTGATTTCTTTGCGTATTTATGTCATGTTTAATAAGCAATTTTTGTTAGACAGGAGAGAAAATTATTCCTTTTTCCTTACAATGCATACGAGCCATTATTACTGTTCTGCAGCTGCAGCTGAATTAGTGGGAACACGTCACCCTTTAACAGTTGCAATTTAATTGAGGGTATTTCAAATACACCTCGTTTTATACATACTTTGTGTAACTTATAAAATCACCCTGATTGAACTATTCATATCTTTTTTTAGAACAGGCAAATTAGCAGGCATTAAAAGTACTTAACATGAGATCATAATAATTATCAAAATACACAAATGGCTATAACCAACACCGTATTTTAACAACAGAATAGATTTATTTAAATTTAAAGAAAACAAGGTGATCATAATGATTACATGGCATCTTTGCACATACCAAGTACATCAAAACCTGTGATTCCTGCAATAGAGCTTTGGCAGCATGACACCTAAACCTGGAGGGGGACAAAAATCAGGGGAAAAAAGAAACAAAAAATACCCTACAGCAGACATATCTCACTCTGAGTGTTAATCTATCAAACAATGAAACACTAAAAATAAAGAGGGGAAAAAACCTGGAAAAGCATTTCCACAAGATAAACATCATGCCTAATAATTCCATGCCTACCCATTTCCCATAAACAGTCCCAAATAATCTGATATTTATGCTGCACTGCTTATCTTTAATCTTCCTGTATACTATATGCATCAGTATGCAGCTTTTGTGTTAAACCAATTCTGTGTACCTCGAAATGAGTTTATTTGCTTAAGTGTACATCATTTCAGCCATGTGCGACATCTTTTTAGGAAAGTAGAGGTAATACTCTAAGTAGCCCGAGAGATCTTCTATACTAATATCATTTACATACACACGTGCCTGCTCGGAGCAAGAGCGTGGAGAGCTGGTCACTGATGATGCGTTTACTGTTCTGGTGTTCTGAGCTACATCTGGAGAGCTGGGCAGTTTCCTTTCACATTCAGAAATGACATCACGCAGGCCAGTGAATGAGTAGACCTCCATGCCTTGCCAGTTGGTGCACTTACACACACCACTCTCCTGGAGTTGGCACAGAGATTTAAAGTCAGCTGTTGAAGTTTGAGCTTTCTCTAAAGAATTGTTAGTCTTTTCATCCTTTACCTCTGAGCTGCCCTCATTGCCAAAGGGTGCTACTCTGTTCAGTGGGGAAATCTTGTTTTCCAAAGCAATACCGGAGTCATAACCCAAGGAACCAAAAACGGGTGACTGGGCACTGGAGGACAAAAGCTCTTTTTTAGCAGGAACAATCAGGGAGGTGCTGGTGTCCTTCAGCTCTGTGGGGCTCTTGTGTTTGAACTGCATTTTAGAGCTACAGTAGGTAAATTTGGGTGGATGCAGGATGGGAGACTTGGACCTTCTCCGTCTTTGAATTCTTGTTAAGCCCCTGGAAGACTTTCGGCTGCATCTGCATGTAAGAGAAGAACGCAATAAAAAGGATGTTATTAATTCATATGTGCTAGTAAAAAAAAGGTAAAAATCTTGTTTAAACTAAGATAATATAATACAGGGGGAAATGATCAAGAATAACCTAACAACAAGGGGTTCCATCTGACTATTTTCATTTAGTGAGAATTATAACGTATGCAGTGTAGTTATAGAGACCGGTAAATGGAGCCTTATGTGAACGACAAAAAAGGACACATAACAGGTTTCTTACCCATGCCAGTTCTCTTTAGGGGAAGTAATTTTGGGTTTTGTTCCATCTGTGCTGATTCGGGTTCCGGCTCTGGATGCCAATGCCTCGCTCACACGTACTGCAGCCACAGGGCTAGCAAGACACATTTTTATATTTTATATATATATATGTTGTTATGTTACACTAAAACAAATCTTTTTCTACAACACAGTTCTCAAAAATAAGTCAGATTGTTTCTTTGGTCTATTATTACTTCTTAGAAAACATTCTTGGTCTATCTTGCCAACAGTTATGTTTAGATTGCTGATTTTGGCACAATTTCTGTTAAGCTTTACCAGGACTGAGTCTCCCATTCTGTATAAACTGAGTTTGAAAAAAGCACAATTTCTATTCCCCATAAAATGCATAGTTTATTCTTATTCAGTTAAATGACTACTTAGACATTCAGTTACAATGATTTATGTAGCGTTTTATTCTAGACACTATACAAAAATGATACATGTGTATTAACATGATATACACTTAAGATACCTCTCGGCATCCACACGTAGTTTTTTAAAGGCTGTCTGTAGAGTTTCTTCTTCATGGTCTTTCTCTTCAGTCTTCACAGTGTCCATGGTGGTGCCTTACAGGGCATCAGAACTGGGGAACAGTCAAAGCAACAAATGTATAACTGAGCAGTTGCTAAAAGATTGAAGTAATAATTACAGTAGCAGTGTACTCCATGACTCCAAGGCTCAAATCCTGAATTACACAGCAACAACAGGATTTTGCCTGGTTCAAAAGACACTAGACTAATGAGTATAATCTTTGAAGAAGTCTCTCAGATGGCAGTACTTGATTCTAAATTTGGAGAATATTTAACAACTATAATTAAAACAGTCATTTTATTAAAACCTTTTTAGAGTATAATCAATGTGGAGCAAACCTTTTTATTGCGTGTCCATCATGCTGTAACGTTAATTAATGTGGCCTATACACAAAACATTTGCAGTGCATGACGATATGCATGGCACAGTGTGTATTCTAACTAAAAACACTACAAAATACAATCATCTAATAATCAAAATAATAAACAGCACATGGGTGAAATTGCAGTTCAAATCATGCAACAGTGCATAAATAAATGCAAAAATCTCACAGGATTATATTCATTATAGATTTTATATATATGTATATATAAAATATAGGCTCCATGTTGTCCATTAGTTGAAACGAATGCTTTCAACTAAATCTTAATTATACACTTGCAGTGTGATGCACAAGGCTGCACGTTACATGCAGTGATTCATAAAAACAATGTTAAATGTGTAAATATAAAGTAAGCATTTGCTGTGCTCACTTTAAATGCACATATAAACACGACAGCAAGATTGTTAGGACGACCCCCTAAACTTGCATGTAAATCACGTCAGAACTATTTCTGTCTAATCTCATGGGGCTTGTCTGTGCACATGTTGCCCTATTCTGTCTGTATTTGTATAGCTCTTATAACAACAGACATTGTCTCGAAACAACTTTACAGCGATATAAAAAGTGTAAAATTTAATTTATACTCATCTATAATTAGAAAGGCTGAACCAATGCTATGAAAAAACCAAGCAACCAAACAACAACAAAAAACAACTCTCAGAGACAATATAAGGAAGCAACGAAAGAGGAACCAGACTTAAAAAGGAACCTTATTTTGGTGACACCTGAAAGTGTGATTTTTAATAACTTTCTTTCTACAACTGTATATAGTCGAGTGGATTTATGTTCACTGATGAAGACCAGACCGCAAACCCAACCTTCACAACAGCAGTTACGGTCTCATTAAAGGTGCGAAGGAACTGACGTGATTTTTAGCTTCGTTTTATGACTATTGTTATTATTCTTTTTTTTTTGTTTTTTTTTACACAGAAACCTGAAATTTTAACAGACGTGTGCAGACGTTTTCTAACCATTTACCTAACCTCCTGTGGGTTTTATGGTTATTAACAGAAGTCCACTGGCCAAATAAATACGGTATGTAAAGGCTTGAGTTTCCGCGTCAGAGCTAATGCTAATGTAGCTCCTTGTGTAGTTTTACTAACTGTGCTAACCGTGTAACTTGCACTTCAGTTTGCTCGATATTTACACGGACAGCCAGGCTTTTGTTTGCTGTATGTTCGTTTAGGATATAGCGTGTTTTTCTTCAGCTATCGATGTGTCTAACTCTTGGTTTCTAGAACTTAAAAGCTGCTAAATAATAAATGCTAACATAGCTAGCAGATGCTAACACCTGTCAGGTAACACCGATTATTCAGATTTGTTAGCTTTTGAATAAAACAAACAGCAGCTGAAACACATAATACTCACATTTAAAGGACTCCAGTCTCGGTCATTTCACCGCAAACTATGCGTAAATTATGCTGAAATAATAATAGAGGAAAAAAACATTTAGATGCTAATGTTAGCTAGCTAACTAGAGCACAGTCTCAAAGATTACGGTATAAAACCTGATTTGTTGATAAATCGGAAAGGTCAGTAGTGCCGGAATAGACACTATGTATATTATAAACACGTTGCTCTGTAAAATAATTAGCTAAACCTCGCACAACAATAACTCGTATAAGGTCTAGACTGTTCTAATCTCTTGTTTACACTCCAGCTATACGGAGTGACTTTGCAAGAACGCACAGGGTGCTGACGTACTACACAGGCAGGCAGATTCGTCACACTGATTCGACTGGACGTCATCGCCGTTTCCATTAATCGGTTTTTCGGTGGCGCCCTGAACAACGTCCACCTGGAGGCGGTATGTTCTTATGATGAGCTGGAAACTTTCTTTTGCGTAGGAGCAGAGTTTCCAACTTGGAATTTCCCTCCTCAAATAAGTAAAAGCCACATTTGGGGTAATTTTATCGACCTTATTATTATTATTATTATTATTATTATTATTATTATTATTATTATTATTATTATTAGGGTTCAAGCGCGAAGCGCTGGTAACCTATTGTTTTTGTTAGGATTATTATTATTATTATTATTATTATTATTATTATTATTATTATCATTATTATTATTATTCCGCCCTAGAAACGGTCGTGCAGCCCACGGTCGTAAGGCCTAGAGAGCTCAAACTTGGTCAGATGGTAGTACTGGTCACAGTTACTCAGGGCCAAAATCTCAGCGGAATCGGACAATCTGGGGCGCTTCAGCGCCCCAAAACGCGTTTGTGCCCATAGGTCCAAAAACCCAATTTTGTGCTGACTCGTAAGGCAAAGTCTCAGAATCAGAATCAGAATGGTCTTTATTGCCAAGTATGTTTTCATACTTCGTTTTGCTTCGCACGAGGATTGTAGACTCACCGATATGACACTGTTTATTTGTCACTTTGTGTATGTGAAAATCCTTTAAGGCCTTAAACTCCCTAAAGGCCTTAAACGCTTGAACCCGGGAAATGCTGCTTGTAGCTTTTATTATTATTATTATTATTATTATTATTATTATTATTATTAATTTATTAATTATTTAATTAATTAATTAATTTATTAATTATATTATATTATATTATATTATATTATATTATATTATATTATATTATACAATGCCATATTATTCAAATCTTAGAATAGTAACATAACATAAAGGAAAGAAAGAAAAAAATACAAATAAAAGAATATAAATTAGGGGTATAGAGCAATACATTTAATTTAGAGAAGAGGAATTTAACAGACTTGTAAATGTCCACAGTTTTGATAGCTTTTCGGCTTGTATGTCCTTTTAATGTTTCAAAATAAGTTTCCAGCTTAAAATGGGAAGTGTTAGCTTTCTTTTCAGACCACTTACATTTATGGATATGAAACTTTCCAAATAAAATAAACAGATTTAAAATAAAAATATTACATTTCACCATTTTACTTTCCTAATAAAAAACATAACATCTTTTGTCTGTATATTCATTTTTGTCGCACATAATGATTCGAAAACATCGACATCCAAAAAAATCCCCCAAAAAAAACTAGTGTACATACAATAAAAAAATGTTTATATTACAGAATGCACAAAAATCTGAAATATCATTTTTAAATTTTGTAGAAATTTGTAGGTTTGTTGAATAAATTAGGTGTATAATTTTAAAATATACTTCGCTACCAGATTATTTCCTGTTTACATTACGTTTTTATGACAAATTATGTTTATTCCGTGGTAAAAATAAAAAACATTGTTTTACATAATTTACATTATAGTAAACAAACAAAGTCCAAAGACATGCATGGTAGGTTGATTGGCATCTCTGCGAAATTGTCCGTAGTGTGTGATTGCGTGAGTGAATGAGAGTGTGTGTGTGCCCTGCGATGGGTTGGCACTCCATCCAGGGTGTATCCTGCCTTGATGCCCGATGACGCCTGAGATAGGCACAGGCTCCCCGTGACCCGATGTAGTTCAGATAAGCGGTAGAAAATGAGTGAGAGAGAGAGTAGCTGACCAGGTGTATGTTGATATCAAGCTTCCACTAATTTTTTCAGTGTCACTTCCAAAATATTTTGCTGCCTGACACCACTGAGCTGTTTTTTCTCAATGTTTCTGTATCCTGGTTTTGATCATGTCCTGGTTTCTGGTTCTGTGTTTTGGATTATTTCTGTCATCATTGTTTGCTAATCACCTGGCCTTCCTGCCCTTTAAAACAAAAAGCTTTTTCTGTGCCTGTGTCTTTTTCAACTCAGTATAAGACATTTAGCCAGTTCCTCCAGAACTGACCAGCGTTTGATCAAGTGTTTTCTGATTATAATTGTAAAATAAAACTCCAGTTTTCCTCCATTTGCTCAGTTTTCATTCATTATTTGACATTTTTTTCCTCAAACGATGACTACTGTTTACACAACACATGGAGTGACTGTATTCAGCATTTGGTGTGGGTGTCTGTTTCTAAGAATCTAGTCATCACATGGTCATTTTTGGTCATCACATGGCAGAATGTTCCACACAATGACTTTGCACATTCACTCTAACCCTTTTCTTGCCATCCTTTTTAAAAAGATTAAGAATTGCAGTTGGTTTTAAATATATCAACAAAGTTTAATTTAAGTTTTGAGCTTTCGTGTCTTGCGATTGAGCCAGCCACAGCAAATGCAAATTGTGCCAGTAAGCAAACTGCATTTCTCTTTATAAGATTCAACATCTAACCTGGAAGTTGTTTGCTAAGTAACACACACCACCGCAGGACACCCTCTCCATTTTCTAAGCCACATCTTTGGCTATTTACACACTTATATAGCTTACATTCTATATAAACTCTATGAACTTTAGAGTGAATGCAAAGCCTTCTGGTGTACTAGTCATATTTTATTTTTTTTTTTGAGTTTTAATCCACTCAGATGCAACAGAATTTCAAGGCCTCGTGACAGACATCACCCAATCTGTTTGTTATACGTTCATATTCCAATTACATTTGAATCTTTAAAAATGAATGAATTATTCAAAAAAATATTTTTTTTCGTAAGTTTTTTATAAGTCTGTAATTCTAAAATGGTTAATGTAATTTAATTGTTTAATTCATTAAAATAACTTAATTAATTATGACCTGACATTATTGTGGGGATTTACCTTTTTATTTATCTTTTGAGCAAATAAAATCTGAAAATTTTAGTAAATTGTTGGATTACTGGCTCTTAAATTTGACCGACTTGTTTTTAAATGCTGCTAGTGCCAGTGAAGTTAAGGCAACAAACCTTACACAGAGGGTATGTCAGAATTTCCACGTGTGAAAAGATTTTCTGTTCCCTAGCAATAATCGAGTATTATACCCTCATCCTCCCACCGACATTCCTAAAGTTATTAAATTTCTTTCTTGGTCACATTAGTAGACAAGAAAAGTCTTAATGTTTTTGTGCAAGTGAAACCTTGGCATCACATCGCCAAAGCTTAAAAGAGCATTTTGCACACACTGCTTTTCTGGAATTTAGATGGTAGTAGCATCTGTTTTTGTAGCGAGTGTTTATTGATGCCTGTTGTGTAATAGTCCAACTATTCACTAAGCTAACAGTAGTACTTACAGTATAAGGTCCCTAAAGTTCCTTTACATCATGTGTGTTTTCTAAATGGTAACAAACATAACCTTTTTGGATCCACCATCACTTACTGTATGTTATAGTAGAAGTACTATATTACTGGGCCATTGTTAAAGTGCAATTTATACAGTTTCAATTAAAAAAGAAATCACATTTCAACTATCTTATAGAAATTTGACAGGGAACAAATATTTTGCTTTAAATTATAGACATATAAGATTTATAGGTATATGAGATGTAAAGCAAGACACATTTATGAGTAAATATAAATGTGCTTAAATTATAAGCCTATGATATTTTTCTATGGTCAAACATATGACCTCAATGCACAATTTGTTTATAATTTTTAGTTATTTTAAATATCTTGATAATACACAAGAATTAAATCTATCAAATTTAAGCTACCATATATTTAATCTTTGCATTATTTCTAAGATTATATTATATTTAATTAAATTTCATTTTATTTATATGTTCATAAGGCCACATCTATTGTTAGCTCTCACATATGACAAAGCCAATGTAATCTCATCACACAATTTCCATACCATGCACATATACCTTATCAGAATCAGAACCAGTAAGGAGCTTTATTGCCAAGTATGCTTGCACATACAAGGAATTTGTTTTACTGTCATATGCTTCCAGTACACAGAGACGACAACAACACACAGACAATAAAAATTATTCTGTAAAAATTATTCTGTTCTGTAAGTTAAGACTTACAAAAAAAAAAAAAAAAAAAAAAATGGCCTAATGGTAAGAGAGTCTGACTCCTAACCCTAAGGTTGTGGGTTCGAGTCTCGGGCCGGCCACGACTGAGGTGCCCTTGAGCAAGGCACCGAACCCCCCAACTGCTCCCCGGGCGCCGCAGCATAAATGGCTGCCCACTGCTCCGGGGGTGTGTTCACTGCTGTGTGTGCACTTTGGATGGGTTAAATGCAGAGAACAAATTCTGAGTATGGGTCACCATACTTAGCCGTATGTCACGTCACTTTGTCACTTCTAAGATGCAAAAATTACTAATAAGGAGATATTTTTCAGTGTGTGATTTTTTGACAAGATATTTATTAATTGTAGATTAGCAAATGAATATCATCAACTCTGTGAAGAAAACTTGATTTTAATTGTTTGATACTTTAAACATCATTAAAGTACTACTTAAGCAGATCTCAATTTTGTAGCAAAATGCTGTTACTCATTAATGTAACTTTACTCTGTACAATCTGGAGTGCATGGTGACTCCCAGGTAGCAGCAGCACAGACTTCTTGTGGCATGACACAATGCAAGCTGGGTGTTCTGCCCTTCTATAGCCAAGGTAATGACATCTATCACATAGTGGGTTAACCTCTGCTTAGACAAAGTAGCTCACCATGTCCTAGCCTCATGGCAAATAAACAGTTAGTATTCAAACTGGATGACTACCAGAGAGTCTAAATAACACCCACAGGGCACAGCATGTGCATACCATATGCATACTACATGCCACAACAAAAATTACTTTGGAGGGTCATCTCTGAAGTCTACAAGGCCATACACTGAAATCTACAAGGTCATATTGTATGATTGTATGATTGTGTGACATCCTGACTTAACAGTAACAGGTAGAGAAGGAACAGTGCATAAAAAATGTCCAAGGAATCCCACCTGCCAGGAAAAGCTACAACAGGCAATGATTAATGGAGAAAAGATCTTCTCAAACCTCTCTCTGATCTGACCTACCAACATTGGGTGCAGAAGCAACACTGGTGCACTGGTGCCTAAATTCTTAGTATCAATGTGGCATCACTCCACTCAGATTGTGAGGAAGGAGTCTATGGTGATATATTCTTCTGAAATAAAGCACTAATGGCATTACCATATCAAGCACATAATTATATCTTTGCCATTTTCAGTCAAGTCAATTAATCTAACTTCCGGATGGTGGACTGTATGGACAACTCTTCTGTGTTCTCTGGGAGTCTGAGTGGCAAAATTTAGGAGAGAAGACTATATGTGTTCTGGATGGTCTTCTCCTGGCAACTGAACAGCCCCCCCCTTCCTTCTTCATGCATGATGCTCTCACAGGCTCTCAAATTGTGCTTACCAGAAGTCTAAGGTCTATCCTCCTGCTTATATAGGGATTCTTTGGTGGCAGTATCTTGTATGATCCTGGAACACAATATTTGGTTTACCAGAATGGAACTGCACACATAAATTAACAAGCATTGCAACAAACACAACTGGCAATGTGTATAATCCAAGATAGCAGAGATTTGTCTCATATTCTTGCCTAGATGTCCCCCTCTCAGCAAAGTCTTGTGTGAAAGTAGCAGAAAAAACTAAATATTTCTGAACTATATTTCTGAGATTATAATAATATAGTTCATCCAGCATCTGGTATCCTTCTTTGAGACCATTTGAAACTTAAGTTTTTTGTGTAAACAGGTAACGATTATACCAGTTGTAAGAAAAAAATTAAAGCTGCAAGCAGCATTTCCCGGGTTCAAGCGTTTAAGGCCTTTAGGGAGTTTAAGGCCTTAAAGGATTTTCACATACACAAAGTGACAAATAAACAAAGTCATATCGGTGAGTCTACAATCCTCGTGCGAAGCAAAACGAAGTATGAAAACATACTTGGAAATAAAGACCATTCTGATTCTGATTCTGATTCTGAGACTTTGCCTTACGTGTCAGCACAAAATTGGGTTTTTGGACCTATGGGCACAAAAGCGTTTTTGTTTTAGTTTGAGCTCTCTAGGCCTTATGGTTTGGGCTGCACAACTGTTTCTAGGGCAGAATAATAATAATAATAATAATAATAATAATAATAATAATAATAATAATAATAAAAATCCTAACAAAAACAATAGGTTTCCAGCGCTTCGCGCTTGAACCCTAAAAATGTGGTAGTGTAAATAAGACAATGATGTTGAAGATCTTAATGAAGAACAAGAAGTTTATCCCAGCATAGCAGTAACAAAATACATGAAGTACTTTGGGTTCATCGGAGTCAGTAAGAACCCTGAGCAAATCCTGCTCAAGCATTATATACAGTTTTCCATTTTGGTAATTTAAATGAAGTTCCGCTTTGAATGTGTATTGAGTGTAAGAACTGAGTGTCTCCCAAATGGCTGGGATACACCTTGTTGTCTAGCTGATTGTCTTTAAATGATAATCATGGTCACGTACACCTTGTCTTGGTATTGTTACAATTGTTATCAACCAAATGGTCACTTTAAATGGTAATTACGGTCACGTAGACCCTTTGTTCGTGGTGATCCTTGATGTCCTGCTGCCGTTCCCATATTTATAATTGAATCAAGTTTATATGTTTAAAGTCCTAAACGTATTACCTTATGATACTTAAACCTTTTTAGGAATGAGCTCTTTTAGATGTGTACCTTGGAGTGGAATTTGGGTGCAATTTCTGTAATTTCTTACACAGTTTTGATGGTGTCTTTACCATTTGAAGTATGGCACTAAGTTTAAATAAATGTTGTCCTTATTCAGTTCCATCTATGTTTCCTCATCCTGTCCTCAACACATCAGCATTTTCTCCTCTCCATATAGGAATGAAATGTTTCTCTGTTTCACGCTGCCGACCTAGCAAGTCATTGCTTTAAATTTGTGTTTCTATTTTGGTTTGGCAGCACATCTGTTACCATCTTGTCTGGAATTCTCCATCCTTAGTGGAAGGTAATGGAGGCATAGAGGGAGAGATGATGACCTTTGGTTAATTCACAGCATGGGTACTATACAGCAACAGAGGGTACTTGTGAAATTCATTACTGGGTGGCCTTTTCAAGTAAAGTAAACTAAACACATAACAGGAATACATTTTGATAGATTTCAATCGAGTGCTTATCAAGAGCACACTTAATTAGAGAGCAGCCAATCAATGGTTTGGTCAAAAGTTTTTTATGGATTCTGTTCAGATTTTGCTTTTGGTCCAATGCGCTCTTTGGTCCAAGATCACTTCATTGGTCACTCACCTCAAGAGTAATTGATACCCTTAATGAAAACTCATTAACATGCAATATGCAATTTTTTAAACTTAAATACAGGGAGTGCAGAATTATTAGGGAAGTTGTATTTTTGAGGATTAATTTTATTATTGAACAACAACCATGTTCTCAATGAACCCAAAAAACTCATTAATAGCAAAGCTGAATATTTTTGGAAGTAGTTTTTAGTTTGTTTGTAGTTTTAGCTATTTTAGGAGGATATCTGTGTGTGCAGGTGACTATTACTGTGCATAATTATTAGGCAACTTAACAAAAAACAAATATATACCCATTTCAATTATTTATTTTCACCAGTGAAACCAATATTACATCTCAACATTCACTAATATACATTTCTGACATTCAAAAACAAAACAAAAACAAATCAGTGACCAATATAGCCACCTTTCTTTGCAAGGACACTCAAAAGCCTGCCATCCATGGATTCTGTCAGTGTTTTGATCTGTTCACCGTCAACATTGCGTGCAGCAGCAACCACAGCCTCCCAGACACTCTTCAGAGAGGTGTACTGTTTTCCCTACTTGTAAATCTCACATTTGATGATGGACCACAGGTTCTCTATGGGGTTCAGATCAGGTGAACAAGGAGGCCATGTCATTAGTTTTTCTTCTTTTAGACCCTTTCTTGCCAGCCACGCTGTGGAGTACTTGGACGCGTGTGATGGAGCATTGTCCTGCATGAAAATCATGTTTTTCTTGAAGGATGCAGACTTCTTCCTGTACCACTGCTTGAAGAAGGTGTCTTCCAGAAACTGGCAGTAGGACTGGGAGTTGAGCTTGACCCCATCCTCAACCCGAAAAGGCCCCACAAGCTCATCTTTGATGATACCAGCCCAAACCAGTACTCCACCTCCACCTTGCTGGCGTCTCAGTCGGACTGGAGCTCTCTGCCCTTTACCGATCCAGCCACGAGCCCATCCATCTGGCCCATCAAGACTCACTCTCATTTCATCAGTCCATAAAACCTTAGAAAAATCAGTCTTCAGATATTTCCTGGCCCAGTCTTGACGTTTCAGCTTGTGTGTCTTGTTCAGTGGTGGTCGTTTTTCAGCCTTTCTTACCTTGGCCATGTCTCTGAGTATTGCACACCTTGTGCTTTTGGGCACTCCAGTGATGTTGCAGCTCTGAAATATGGCAAAACTGGTGGCAAGTGGCATCTTGGCAGCTGCACGCTTGACTTTTCTCAGTTCATGGGCAGTTATTTTGCGCCTTGGTTTTTCCACACGCTTCTTGCGACCCTGTTGACTATTTTGAATGAAACGCTTGATTGTTCGATGATCACGCTTCAGAAGCTTGGCAATTTTAAGAGTGCTGCATCCCTCTGCAAGATATCTCACTATTTTTGACTTTTCGGAGCCTGTCAAGTCCTTTTGACCCATTTTGCCAAAGGAAAGGAAGTTGCCTAATAATTATGCACACCTGATATAGGGTGTAGATGTCATTAGACCACACCCCTTCTCATTACAGAGATGCACATCACCTAATATGCTTAATTGGTTGTAGGCTTTCGAGCCTATACAGCTTGGAGTAAGACAACATGCATAAAGAGGATGATGTGGTCAAAATACTCATTTGCCTAATAATTCTGCACTCCCTGTAAAGTTTATGGGAAATCTCTATAGTTTTGTTTGTTTATTTTTGCCATGTGGCAGTAGCTAGCTTTCCTTCGTCCACACGATAGGTATTAACTGAGATGCCAACTGCCTTTTTGATCTTTTTTATCTTTTTGTACTGCTGCCACAGTTCAAATAAATACAGTTGGAGGAAAGTGGCTAATGTTCCATACTTGAGATCACAGATATCCCCAAGTAACTGGTATCACTATGACTGATGAGGAGAGAGAGTAATGTCACCTAGAGTGTATGGCCAATTTTGGTCTATTATACTCTTGGCAAATTATGTAGCAATATATAGTTTTATTTTAAGCCAACTTCTGTTTCAAATATATTTTTATTCCCCACAATTGTCTCTGTAATATACTGTAGTTTTAGCCAATTGTCATGCTACAGTTAGGTTTCAAATAACTACAAACCAGGAAAGCCAAAGCTAATAACACACTTTCTCATAGTGACGGAGAAGCCAGCTGATTAAATCTATTTAAACTATTTGAGCAGCATAATACACTCAAAGAAAGCTCTATCTGCCCCTTCTGTACATGGAAGCACACAGATGCCCATAACTGACAATGTGCCACTGTAATTGAGAGGAAGAGAGGAGTATGCCACCCTTCCTTCTTTGAAAAAAGCAATAGAAAGAGAAAAGTTTACAACTTCATCAGTCCTGAACAATTTTTCCTTTCAACATAGTATATTTGATTCTAATGATCATATGTTTGGTTTATTATGGAGTATCTCACACTATTGCTGCTGGATCTCTCTGTCACTGTTTAGCCATAAATTTTTAATGCCTAAAGTTCCCGCATGATAACATACAATGGACCTGAGCTGTTGTATGATGGACATAATAGTAAGTGGACTACTATTACAGGATTGTCAGAGCAGATCACAGCAGACCAGGAACAACTATATATTATGTTTCGACTTCTGTCTCAATAATCATGTTTTTTCAAATAACGAAAAATGGGGGGGCACAGAAGCCTTTATTATTGCCACATATACATTACAGCACAGTGGAATACTTAGGATGGGGCTTGAACCTTCATCCTTGAATCAACAACCCAGAGCCTTAACCACTTGAGCACCCCCCCCCCCCCCCCCACACACACACACCTTTTTAATTTTTTTTTATAATAAGAGGTCATAATGGTGATCAGACTGTCACATGATTTAAATATGCTACTGATTAAATTTTTTTCATGTTAATAATTTTAGTTTAAGAAGCAGTAGGTTAATTTTATTTACAATGATCAGTTTGGTGGCACAGTAAGTAGCCATTGCTGCCCCACAACTCTAGGGTTCCTGGTTTGTTTCGAAACTTGGTTAACTGCCGGATTGAATTTAACTTTTCAGTTGTGAAGTGTTCACACTGTTTTTTTTCCAGGAACAATGGTGTCTTCCCATCTCCCAAAATAATCCTGGCCAGTCAACCTGTTGTAGGAGCTTTGATTTCTTCGATTACTCTGTATGTCTCTGTATTACTCTCTCTTTCTCTTCCTCTAACTTATAATAATCTAGTCATTTTGCCCTACCTTTCACACATGTACCTCCTAGGAGCCCTTGCAGTTACTCTGGAGCTGGAATATCTGTGTGCACACAGATATACATGTTCATGTGGGCCTTAATGGAAATGACCACATGTGTGCAGCTTTGGGGAGCCAGCAGTGAAGCTTATTGACTTTAAGGAAGGAAGGGGGTTCCCTTAGGAATAAAGGAAAAGTGCTTCCAAAAAGTAATGTGAGAGAAGAGGGGAAAGCTGGAGGTTCCATTCAGGATTGAAACATACCCTTGCCCATACCTTTCTCTTTCCAACACAATTTGGTTCCATATACACTTCACTCATTCGTTCAGCCACTTTCGCAGTAGATGTTCTAATTAGACAATTTAATTTAATATAGACTGCTCTACATTACATTAACACTGCTCTTAATTAACATTTTTATTTTTGAATATTTAAAATTTTTTGTAAATATTTTTGAATATTTCCCTACCAAGCTCATATGCTATGGCATAGTCCATTCCATTTTCAAAACCACCAAAAAACCCAAGTAAAGAAAAAAGACCCCAGAAAAACAAGCAAACAAAACAAAACAAAAACGCTAACAAAAGCAACTTAGTTATTTAAGCACTAGCACAATTTTCCTTCTAATGATTATACCTCACCTATTTTGCTATGCAAAGGGAAAAACTATGTGAATTGTTTGATCTATTTCCTTTTAAGTAGACAGTGCTCACAAACATAATTACTGTCGTCTGCAGAAATATTGATAAGGTGGAAGGAAATTGAAAGAGATTCATGTAAGCATGTCACCATGGAATTTGTCAGCAGCTTTTAGCCTAGTATGTTCATAAAGGACATTGCTAAACAAAGCTTGGTCTGAATACATGTATTAGCAACCTATTGTATGATAATACTGTTAGATTCACTCAAAGCACTGATTCCATTTTCTCCTGAGGTTAAAAATTACTCAGGGTCACATACTGTTCCTGATTCATGGAGAGAGTCACCCAAATCCACAGAACACATGAGGCATGTTGACACATTTAGTTTTATTTAGGATTATTTAGTTTGAACTATCTGTTAAGGTGGTAGGTGGATCGGTTTGTTGGAGGTAGATGAGTTTGTACTATATGTGAAGGTAAATGGTAAAGTTCATAATTTGTGTTGCCAATGACACCCAGTGGATAGTATTTAATGACAATTAAAGCCTCATCTTGGCATGATTTCAAGTGCCTAAGCAATTACTTAATAAGACAATAATGACAATTACTTAATAATGACCTGCATCAATAGTGTCATCCATTATAGTGATGACAGGATTGTCATGTCCAAAAGCATTCTCGCCCAGAGTCACTGTCTCTGTCCTGAAATAACAGTCGATTACCCACTTCTCGCCATGGGATTTTCAAATTACCTAAATGGAGCATGCCTGCTGCTGTCTAAATGTAAATGGCCAGCAGGTAGGCAGCTCTGAGGTACAAAACGTGTGCATCTGCTTCCTTGAACAATGTTTGCACCTTGTGTTCAACTCTGGGGGCGTTATCATCGCAAGGCTTTTTTGAAGGACATCCCTTTATTCCTGCAGACCATTGAGGTATATGTGGCAGACATTGCTGTGAGTCAAGTGGTCTCTCACTTTTTGCACAGTGCAAGCCAGCTGAGGCTTTCCTGCAGGCTGGGCCTCCTCTCCTGAAACCTCTCATGCCCCTTTTCCACCGAGGCAGTTCGAGTGCTGGTTCGGAACCAGAGCCTAATTTAGAACCAGTTCTTTCTGTTTCGACCGCCAAAGCACCGGCTCTGAACCAGGAAAAGTGGTTCTTAAGTAGCACCAAAACGTTACTGGTCTAGACTTAAGAACCGCTTGTGTCCGGGGCTGTGGGCGGGGCTACTGTTAGCGCATTTGATAATATACCTTAAGTATACTAATGTTTAATACACTTTTACTTTACCGCGATATGATACATTATCAGCACACATGATAGTATGTAGCTACATGCTAAGGCTAACTTTTTTTCTGTGTTAGCGATAAAATAATGTTATGTACTTTATCGATTACAACCTCCGTTTATACAGATTACATGGAGCTGCACGTACACGTTTTTTTCGCCGCGTTAATGTAGGTTCACAAAGCCATGAGCATTAACAGTAAAGCAACATCCGCCATTGTTGATGTATTTGTGTTTGCCGCTGCTGCGCTAAAGTTGCTGGGACACGTGACACGTATAAAGTGACGTCACACTCGGCTCTTGATGCTCTCTAGCCGGTGGAAAGGCAAACCGGTTCTTAGAAGGTTCACCAGTGGAACCAACTTTGAACCAGCACCAGTGCTAGCTCTGAACCAGCACCTGGTTCTTTCCGGTGGAAAAGAGGCATCAGTGGTCCAGGAGGGGCTTCTCTAAGCCCCTTTGAGTTACTGGTGTCAGCCTCTGTAGTGTTTCTGACCCTGAATGTGGCTCTGCTACTAGCCGGTTGTTCAGTCTTTCTGCAGGCCTTCTGCTCCCTGCAGACTGCACCTTCCATGCCCAGTTAGGGTTCTCAGCACGTACAACCATTGCTTGAGCGTATGGTGTAAGTTCTCCGCATTTTTGTCTGCTTTAGTTTTTCTGCTTTTATCTTTGCACTTGCAGCTTATTGCATTTCTGGTTAGATGAAAAATTGTATTTCATTGCCTTGTACTTGTACATGTGTAATGACAATAAAGTAAAATCTAATCTAATCTAATCTTATCTAATCTAATGTAATCCAATGTAATTAAATCTAATTTAATCTCATCTCACATTGTGGGCTACTACCGCGGTAAACCACAGCAGCAATTTAGCACCACGATTGTTGTAAACAGACGGTGAGCACATGGCTGCGAGACAGGGTTGGAAAAAAGCCTGGCAAAACTTCGCTGGCCAATCAGAGGACAGCCACAAACTCCTCACCCTCCAAAAAAGCAGCACATCAGCGCATCTGTGCTTTTAAGCAGGTAGTGTTTTTCAGCTTCCCCCGGTGGAACAACTGATGAAGGGGACCCAACGTGCTTCCGTTGCTGAACACTGCCTGACTCTGGGCCAATCCCGGCCTGTTGCTGCTTGGCTGGGAGCCGCCACTGCTGGCCAAGAATGCAGAGTGAACTCTTCTCTAATTGTTGGTTCTTTTCTGATGTTACTCTGCTAGCTCATTCATGGTAAAAGCCCATTTGGTTGCCTGTTTGCTAAAAGCTTATCTTCCTGTTGTGGAATAAAGGTCCTTTGTTTGTTATTTGACACTCCACTGATGCCTCCGTGTCGGTGTTCAACCCTCCACAGCGTAGAGTTGCTACAGTATGTAACCCGGTTCCCTGAAAAGCTGGCCACACTCTGGGCTTCAGACAAGTAGAAGCTGAAGTAATGTAGATGCCCTTTCAAGGTCTTGCTGGTGCATTCCGCTTCGTCACATGACTTACACAAGCCAATAAATGGGTGTGATTTCACACAGAGCTTCAGACATAACTTCACCACTGGGGCTGGCAATCAAAGTATACCTTGTTAGTGTACCCTGTAAGAACACTGACTGCCAGAGACAGTTTTCACCCCCCCCCCCCCAGTGTTTCCCTGCTTTTATAGCCCCATTCCAATTCAACAAGTGTTACGAACTATGTTTGTGGGTTTGCTGTTTTGCTTGTTCTTGTTCTCTCTCTCTCTCTCTCTCTCTCTCTTTTCTCCATTATCTATCTTTTCAGATCCTACCATTGGGCATCTCCTGTCAATCTTCATTATCCTGTGTGACATCACCCGTCGATCCACCAATCAACCAGAATCAGAATCAGGATTAGAATCAGAAACAGAGACAGAAACAGAAGGAGAAAGAAGATGTGTGCTAATTTGTTAGAGGGCTCTATTGTTGTTCATTCGGTTTTAGTATGTCAGACTGTTCATGTATCCCAATTTGTTAGTTTTTTTTTGTGTATGTGACTTGCAGGTCACTTTGTGTATGTGACTTGCGGGTCATTTTGTGTACGTGACTTGAGGGTCACTTTGTGTATGTGACTTGAGGGTCACTTTGTGTACGTGACTTGCGAGTCACTTTGTGTACGTGACTTGCGGGTCACTTTGTGTACGTGACTTGCGGGTCACTTTGTGTACGTGACTTGAGGGTCACTTTGTGTATGTGACTTGTGGGTCACTTTGTGTATGTGACTTGAGGGTCACTTTGTGTATGTGACTTGGGGGTCACTTTATGTATGTGACTTGCGGGTCACTCGTTCTGCATCTGGATGCCTGTGTTCTTCGCTTTGTGGATATAACTGTTTATTTTGGGGAAAACTGGACAGGTGAGTACATCACGTGACATACATTGTGCAACACGTAGGTAAGCTTTTCTGTATTAGACACACTAGGTTAGGAGCGCGTGCCACCCTCTGTATCTTTTGTTTTTATAGGAAGTATAGGTTAGTTAGGGCGTCATCGACGCTGAAGATTTGTTTTTATTACTTTTCTTTTTAGTTCAGGTTAGAGGGTTATATTCAAGCTAGCACAGTTTTGTTTTGTAATTTCTTTGTTTTTTTTCACCGCTCATGGCTCTTTTCCCCTTTGTGCTTTTTGTTATCTTGTTTCTGTAGATATCATACATATTACCACTTTTGTCACCACCATTTGTATGATAATAGAGACAGGTTTTGCCCACTATTTGTTGTCCTTGTCGTTGATTGCCACATACACACCAGAAATCTAACTTTATAATCATTTCATATTGTTACATCCCAACCATACCCCTAAACACCATTTGGGGTCGTAACAACAAGATTCAAATTAAATACTTAAATACAGATTTTGGCAATACTAAATTGTTTTCTCACTCACTCACTCACTCACTCACTCATTTTCTACCACTTACCTCGGGTCACGGGGAGCCTGTGCCTATCTCAGGCGTCATCGGGCATCAAGGCAGGATACACCCTGGACGGAGTCTAAATTGTTTTCAATTTAGTTATTTCATGTGTAATTACATAGCAAAACACAAAGGTATTATCCTTTTATCAAATCATCAATTGATCCTTTGTTATTAGAAAAAAATTTGGCTTTTAATTAAAAAAAATGAAATGGTATGCTTGGCGTATTATTTATTTATTACGTTGTGGCCTAATGGTTAGAGAGTCTGACTCCTAACCCTAAGGTTGTGGGTTCGAGTCTTGGGCCGGCCACGACTGAGGTGCCCTTGAGCAAGGCACCGAACCCTCCGACTGCTCCCTGGGTGCCACAGCATAAATGGCTGCCCACTGCTCCAGGTGTGTGTTCACGGTGTTGATGCAGAGAACAAATTCTAAACAATTCTAAACATTCTAAACATACTTAGCTGTATGTCACCTCACACTACCCATATGTCTGTAAAAATCTAATGTAGTACTTTTCAGCTTTGTTCTTTCAATGTGATTATACCTGTAATGTCTAAGCCATTTTCACCTTTATCTTTTTTTAAAGCCTATCAAGTTCTTAGCATGAAAGCTAACATATGAAATTGTCCAAACATGATTGTTCAGGCAGCAAGAAAAATGCTTATTAATTGACTAGGTATATAAACATTTTCACTCATATAACCTTTTTCAAACAAAACTTACTTTTTTTTGATAATTCTTTGACAAGCTCCAGTGAAAAATATGTTTGAGACATCTTTCAGAGTCAGAAATTAGACTAGATTTTCCCTAATCATTTGGGCCTAGGAATCCATGTCAATCATGGGCTTAATTCACTGTTCGCTTGTTAGTTTAGGGGAGTGGTGATGTATAAGCGGAACACAGAGATACCATGAACAAAAGCCTTTTATGTGAAAAGGATAGAAGTTCTTAGATCTAAGGGAAAGGAATCGCAGACATTCCAGGTGCATGTCCCCTTAACACTGATCAGATTAAATTTTTTGCCACAAAAAAGAACTGCATGATTATTTTATAAATACATTATGTAATACACTGTTGGTGGTTATATGTTGGTGAAACAGTGAAAAGCTTAACCATATGCGCTTTCTTATATATGCTTTATTTTCTCCAAGTAAAGTCAGTTGCAGAGAATAAGTATTTTGGAGTGTACAAGACAGAAGGGAATATGATAAGAAATTAACTGGTTTTGTGCCAGCCCAGCACTTTCAGACACCTTTAGCTCTATTAACACAAATGTCCAAAAATTCAAGTTTTTATACTTGTATATTAATTTTAATGCTGCTGCATTTAATCTACTTCCATTTATTTCTAATAATTGATATGGGGATGTACTTAAAAGGTTTTATTTACTCATGGAAAACTGAAAAATATTACTGGACAATGACCAACAGAATGTGTTGAGAATTCTTTGTAGCAGGGTGGGAGGAGCTTTGTCTCCACAGCTGCGTTAAATTGTTAATTAGTGGCTCTTTGTTCAGTGTGGTATCCAACAGCTCATGGGGAGATTGAGTTGATGAGTGCTTAAATTTGTAAGTTTATATTATATTAATTTCTGTATTTCTTTAAATATATTTAAGTTATGTAATGCTTAGTATTATTGTGTGCTTCATATTTGTAATCTTTGTGATTGATTTGTTGTGTTTAAATTCTAAAATATTGTTTTCTTGATTTAGATACCATACAACTCTGGTCTCATGATTGTTTGAAAATAAAATGTTAAGGAACTGGATTATTTGGAGCTTCTGTGTTTTAATGGACACACCATCCTGGTAGCACTTTGCCTGAACTACCCTCTATCCTTATCAGTAGTTTACAGAATGTGTGTGTGTATCTTCTGTAGCCCAATAGCAAATTCCCGAATCCACATCAGGTATTCCTGTTCCATTCTGAATTCTGGTTTTGAAACCTTGCCACTTCTGCCAGTGGGTTTAGATTTGCTTATAGGTTGACACTGCTTTAGAAACTGCTTTGTCCTTGGCAAGGTTTCAGTGGATCAGGAGCCACAAACACTGTCAGTAAGATAAGACTAGACCCTGTAAGGCATGTCAGTCCAGTGCATCCAGTCCCTGCACACATATCTAGGATGTCAAGACATATTTTGCAATTTTTTTTTTTGGTGTAAACAAATAAATACACATTTCATTTGTAATTTTGTCCCTTCTGTTAATGTTCCCTCCAAAGGTATTATGTCAAAAACACTCATTGTAATGAGTAATTTATAATTACTAAATATTGGAATTACATGGATACATGTGTGTAACCATGTGGTTGAGCTGCCTGTTAAAGAGTGAAACAACCTGGGACTTTATCAACACTGTAAAGTCAGAGATTCTGGGACATCATTAGATTTTGGGAGTCAGAAATATTGAAAGTTCAATAGCTGTCAAATCAGAAATTTCATAAGTAATGATATAATATATGCTTAGAAAAAAGCATTTTCAAGGTAGATATTCTGGGAATTCAATATTAAGATTCTGTGATATGAGTAGTATTGTGATATGAGAAAATGTGGGAGCTTAATAGGTATTATGATGTCAGAGATTCATATTTTCAAGGAACTATATATTGAATATAGACAAATATGTATATATATTTGTATATATGTATATCTGTCTGTCAATCTAGTATCTGTTAAGATTTTTACCCCTTTCATATGACAGAAATTATAAATGCTTTCTTAAGCATACAAAGCCTGAATGTATCCACACATGCAGCATAGCAGAAGTATGGGAAGAAGCTCCGCTATAAGAGCACAAACACTATTTCCAGTTAAACAGAAGACAGTTCTAACACCAAGCAGCTAAATTAACAGACAGAAAAAAAATATTTAAACATTTTACCACCAAGTTTTTTTTTTTTGCTGTGTTCCATCTTTTCTTACTCTGATCTGGTAATATGTGTGTGTACTGTATGTATCTATAAATACATATATAAATAATGTAATTAAGATATATTCATTTTTAAGATATACCTTTTGTATTATGTAGTTTAAGATTGTCACGATGCAGGACAAAGGCGAGTGAGGATCCAAATGCAGATTTAAAGTTTAATAGTCCAAAACACAAGAAACAGATGAACAGACAGGCAGACAGAACAAGGCAGCAAACAGGGCGAACAGGCACTCCAACATGAGGCAATGACCAACACCAGGGAAGTGAACAAACAGAGTATAAATAAGAGACAAGAACCAATCACACAGCAGAACTAATTAGAGACAAGACAACACACCTGAGGGGATGAAGGAGTACAATTAATGTCCATGGGAACAAAAGAGTGGGCGGAGCAAACAATTAACAACCGGGAAAGACAGCAGACAGAAACAGGACAGAAACACAGACAGACTCATTACAAAGATATACTCATTTTAAATAGAGCATGTCGTTTTCAAGCTCTATCTTTCAGAAATTGAGTTTTTACACTTTGTGAGTGATGCCTGAGCCACCTGTGGCTATAGTAGTCCAAGAAATAAAATTAAATTAATTAAATAAAAAGAAAAAAAAAATTAAATAAAACACACAAACATCTATAACCATGTTTATCAATTCTTAGGAATGATTCATATGGCAATGAATAAACGTTCGATTTTAACCTATATTTACAGTATTTTGCAGAATGTATAGAGGTGCTTTGAGACTAAGGATACTATCAACCAAAAACTCTGTTGGAGACACCCTCCATTTTATTTTTATTTTTTAGCAATACATAAAAACAAACAAGGAAAGAATTGTTAATTTTAGTGTGTCAGGCAGAAGTAGGTTTTACTCAAAGAATCAAAGATGTTTTGACTCCTTTTGACAAAGTTCTGGATCATTTGCAGAGCACAAATTGCATTCATAGGTAGACCTGCCAACAGAGAGATGCACCAGTCCAGTATCAAAGTTACAAGAGACTGAACAAGCACCTGAGTAGCTGTGTGGATAACAATGGCCAGATACGTCTGATGTTGTTCTTCTGATGAGAATAAATGGACATGAGGGTGTCACATTGGCAACATGCAAGGAAAAGGACAGTTGATTGTCCATGGTTAACCCAAGGTTGCGAAGTGGCTGAAGGGGAGATCAGATTGTTTTGTAGGGATATTGCATGATCCTGACCTGGGGATAAATCAACTGGGATGACCAGAAGTTCAGTTTTGTTGGGGTTAAGTTTCAGTGATGAGCTGTCATCGATGTTAATGATTGTTCAGCAGACATGCTGAGATCCGAGCAGAACCTGAGGGAAGCAAGGAGAAGATAAGCTGAGGGTCATCAGCATAGCAGTGGTAAGAGAACCCATGTGAGGACATAATTTGCCAAGAGAGTGAGTATAAAAAGAGAATAAAAGAGGAACAAGTACTGAACCCTGGGCACACCAGTCCCCTCCTTGTTACCTGATATGAGGGACCTTCCAGGTAGGAAGCAAACCATTCCAATGATAATCCTTGAATTCCAAGGCCTTTGAGGGTGGACAAGAGAGTCTTGTGGTTGACTGGGTCAAATGCTGATGAAAGGTTGAGGAGGACAACAGATGACAGCTTGGCTGATCATCAGAATGTAGTGTCTCAGAGACAGCCAAAAGGGCAATCTTTGTGGAATGTTCTGCTTTGAAGCCAGATTGCAAGAGATAGACAGACAATTGATTATAAATAATCTGTTCAATTAAATTCTTTTGTATAGCACCTTTATTAAGTGACATTGTCTAAAAGCAGCTTTACATAATCAAACAAAATGAAAATTTAAATTACTATTTATTTATAATTAGCAAGCCTTAGGTGATTATGGCAACTCTGTAGTTGCTTATTTCTAGATCTAGAGCAGGTTTCTTCAGGATGGGAATAACCTTTGCTGTCTTGAAGGTAGTTGGTACCTGACTAGATGCTATACAGTGCCTTGCAAAAGTATTCATACCCACTGAACTTTTGAACATTTTGACATATTACCACCACAAAGAAAAAAAATATTTTATTGGGATTTTATGAAATAGACCAAAAGAAAGTGGCACATAATGAAAATTATAAATGGTGTCCAAATCTTTTTTTACAAAGAAATATCTGAAAAGTGTGGTGTGCATTTGTATTCAGCCCCCTTTACTCTGATTCCCCTAACTAAAATCCAGTGAAACCAACTGCCAGCAGAAGTCACCTAATTAGTAAATAGAGTGCACCTGTGTGTAATTTAATCTCAGTATAAATACAGCTGTTCTGTCAAGCCCTCAGAAGTGTGTTAGAGAACATTAGTGAACAAACAGCATCATGAATACCAGAGAATTCACCAGACAGGTCAGGGATAAAGTTGTGGGGAAGTTTAAGGGTTAGATTATAAATTAATATCCCAAGCCTTGAACATGGCACAACTGCAAGCCTACCAAGACGGACTAGTGCACGGGGTGCATTAATCAGAGAAGCAGCCAAGAAGTCCATGGTAACTCTGGAGGAGCTGAAGAAGAGCTGTGGAAGAAGGTGCTCTGGTCAGATGAGACCAAATTTGAACTTTTTGGCCAAAATTCAGAATGTGTGGTGGAAACCCAACACTGCACAACACCCTGAACACACCATCCCCACTGTGAAACATGGTGGTGGCAGCATCATGTTGTGGGGATGCTTTTCTTCAGCAGGGACAGGGAAGCTGGTCAGAGTTGATGGGAAGATGGATGGAGCCAAATACAGGGCAATCTTAGATGAAAACCTGTTAGAGTCTGCAAAAGACTTGAGACTGGGGCAGAGGTTCACCTTCCAGCAAGACAATGACCCTAAACATACAGCCAGAGCTACAAATGAGTTCTTTAGATCAAAGCATATTCATGTGTTAGAATGGCCCACTCAAAGTCCAGACCTAAATCCAATTGAGAATCTGTGGCGAGACTTGAAAATAGTTGTTCACAGATGCTCAGCATCCAATCTGACTGAGCTTGAGCTATTTTGCAAAGAAGAATGGGCAAAGATTTCACACTCTAGTGCCACTTTTCCACCGAGGCAGTTTGAGTGCTGGTTTGGAGAAAGAGCCTAATTTAGAACCAGTTCTTTCTTTTTTGACAGACCAAGCACTGGCTAACAAGGAAAAATGGTTCTTAAGTAGCACCAAAACATTGCTGGTCTAGACTTAAGAACCGCTTGCGTTAGGGGCTGTGGGCGGGGCTACTGTTAGCGCCTTTGATAATGTACCTTAAGTATACTAATGTTCAATACACTTTTACTTTACCGCAATATGATACATTATCAGCACACATGATAGTATGTAGCTACATGCCAAGGCTAATTTTTTTCTGTGCTAATAATAAAATAACGTTATGTACTTTCTCGATTACAACCTCCTTTTATACAAATTACATGGAGCTGCACGTCCACGTTGGATTCGCCGCGTTTGGATGCCAATGTAGGTTCACAAAGCCATTGGCATTAACGGTAAAGCAACATCCGCCATTGTTGATGTATTTGTGTTTGCTGCTGCTGCGGTAATGTTGCTGGGACACGTGACACGTATACAGTGACGTCAGACTCGGCTCTGTGATGGCTCTCTAGCCAATGGAAGGGCAAACCGGTTCTTAGAAGGTTCTCCAGTGGAACCAACTTTGAACAGCACCAGTGCTAGCTCTGAACCAGCACCCGGTTCTTTTTGGTGGATAAGAGGCATAGATGTGCAAAGTTGAGACCCCAAAAGACTTGCAGCTGTAATTGCAGTGAAAGGTGGTTCTACAAAGTATTGACTCAATGGGGCTAAATACAAATGCATGCCACACTTTTCAGATTTATTTTTTAAAAAATTTTTTTTTTTTTTAAAAATTGGACACCATTTATCATTTTCCTTCTACTTCACAATTATTTGCCACTTTGTGTTGGTCTATCACATAAAATCCTAGTAAAATACTTTTTTGTTTGTGGTTGTAACGTGTCAAAATGTGAAAAAGTGGGTATGAATACTTTTGCAAGGCACTGTATTAATCCGTTAATGATTGTGGAGATGAAAGGCAGTCTGGGCTGAAGCATGGTAGAAGGGATTGGATCCAGTGGGCAGGTGGTAGGATTGGACCAGATGACTTGTAGAATCTCTTCTGCTGCTACATGCTACAGTTGATAAATGTGGCAATGGAGGAGTAGGGGAATCCTAGCTGTGAAATGTAGGTGCAGTCAGGGAAGAAGTGAGAAATCTTATTGTAAGTTCAGAGGATGAAGCAGGTGGAGCTGGGGGATCCACAGGATGCAAATGCAAATACTTTCAACATTCAAAACTTCAAGTACCAAATCACTTCTAGGTGGGAAGCTCATCTGAATGAGATTGCTGCTAACTTCCTACAGTACTTAGGAATGTTAACACTAGGTGTTAAAATTGTATGTTAAATTAATGGGAATTAACTTTTTCAGGGGAAGTACTATGGACATTTATTTTTATTATTTTTCATGCTTCTTCCTTTTTCTGTATGCTTATCCTCGGGTTTAATGGGAGTCACTGTGAACCAAACAAAAATTATCTAAAATTTGACACATCAGAATGTTTTTTGAACAAAAGAATAAACAAAACTCTAATAATCCAGCTCATCATTTTTAGAGAAAGAAGGGATGCATGTATGATCCAAAGAACACTGTGCTGTACTTACTCTCAGAAAGCTTGCGTCTGGTCATTCAGGATTGCTTTTGGGACCCCAGCTTAGGAGAAAATGCAGCACTGTGTTTTTGTGGTACTGCTTCTGGGTATCACATTGTATAGTCCACTATAACTAATAAAGTTATGTCCTTGTGTCAGGGAACGGGGTGTTTTCACAGATAAAATTCAGACCCATCCACCACCACCACCACCACCACCAACAACAACCCAAAGACAACAAACCAAGGACAACAAAATAAGAGACAAGGACTCAGCAAAAAACAGATATAAGACAAATTTAGACAAAAAAACAGATTTAGACAACTAGTCTAAATAAGGAGAACAATCACTGAAACAGAAGGCACAGATGTGTAGAGGCAGGAACAGATTAAAGATAGGGCAGGGAAAACACAGTAGTAGGGCAGGGCCAGTAGTGTTCAGACAGGGAAGTCCAAGCTGTTCCTGACACCTTGTGCAATTCAACCTAATGGCTTGATGAGTTCCATCCTAGTTTTTTCAAAGGGGACCTCAGTTAATCGGAGGATCCCACATTGCTTTTGGATTGGCCAATACTGACATTTACGACATGCTTCACTAATATCAAAGTTGCTTTCTATCATAAATAGTTAGATGAAAAGGGTAGTTTGACTGTATGTTAGCTATTCTAAAAGTGGGAATTGACAACCAACATAATTTTCGAGTCAATAGGCATTTTGAAATCATGGATTCTTGAAGTTTAATAGACCTTATGATGTCTGAGATCTAACTGAATAGAATTAAATTGCATTAGTGAAAGTCTCCACATTAAATAGGCATGATCAGAGATTATAAGATTACAATAAAAGACTACTAAACATATTTCTAGTCATTTTGAATGATTTCAAGCTTTAATATTTCTTATTGCCAGATACTTATTGCAGCAGTTGCAATGAGTGCTTTTTATTAAAAGACCTGGCAACAGCAAATTTAAATCAAGAATAAATCACAAGA